>NW_006791814.1:2291817-2343985 GCF_000442215.2 Lipotes vexillifer | reverse complement strand
GCATTCCTGTCTTGCCTCAGCTTTTCATCCACTTAAGCATGGCCATGCTTCTGCATCCCAAGAAAAGCCCATCTTACCTGGGCCGGTAGAGAGGATTTCCACCCTTACCTCCCCGAGGGCTGCATTGTCAGCTGTCTTTTAAATGAGAGCTCTATCCAGCTTTTCGGATTGTATGCCCCCTGTTTCTCATCTTTTCTATGCTTGTTGGTGTTTCTTAGGACTGTGTCCTCTGCCCAGTTCTCTCTTCATTACACAGTACCCTCCCTGGGTATGTCTTACCTGTTCCCATGGCTACAACAAGAGGTGGACACATTCCCATCTCTCTTCTGAGCTCCAGGTCTACACACCTAACTGCTTTTTCTATCTGCTTTATACCCATCTCACCCCTACAGCCTGCCTACCCGGTTCAGAAACCTGAACTCATCTGGGATCCTTCCCTCTTTTTCTCTCTCGTCTCACAACAGATCAGCCATAAAACTGTGCATTTTCTCTGCTTCTGCCCCCTCTTCTCCAGTTTTATTCTCCTGTCCACATACGTCACTTGAGGATTCTTTGCCACCAGGATTCACTGAAGTCCCACATTGGATTTTACACCTATTACCAATCTTGTCTTACCAGGTTTATGAGACCTGGTCAATTTCTAAGGCGGATTCTTATTTTCATTTCTTTTCCAGTAAACTGTGTTGTATTTTTATTTTTTTATTTTATTTTTTTTAATGTTTTTTTCTATGTTGTATTTTTAAATGTAATTTCATTTTGCTACTTCTGTATCTTTCCAGTTTGGGTCCATTTCAATGAGCCCTTTCAGGGTGGGAGGTATTGATAGACCTACAGACCCCATTGCCACTAGGATCAAATAGAAAATGACATTATCGGATCCATTGGGTTGTCATGCTGAGGCAACAGTCTCATGATGACTAAATGAGTGAATGAATTTAAATGCGTAAGACAGTAGTCCAGTAAGATGTTGCCTGTACATCGTTCTTCAATGCCAGCAGCAGTAACATTCCTGCCCTGAAGTCAGTGAGCTTTGGAAGCAACAGGGTATTGTGGGAAGGTGTGATTTTCCAGATTCAAACTCTCATCTCACTAGTTAGCAGTGGTAGGACCTTGGGCAAGTCACTAAACTTCTCTGGACTTTCATTTCCTCATCTATAAATTCAGAATAACAGTGTCCATCTCCTTGGGCCGTCGTGAGGCTTGAACGAATAGATATGTATAAAGAGGGAAAAGATGGTGATTTGGGGGGGCTGGGAGGCTGGGTGTGTTGAACCGAGTGTGGTAAAGATACACTCTTTTGTTTCGCGTCCCCATCTTTGTAGAAACCCTCTGGCCTGAAGAGCTTCACGCCCTCAGTGAGCATATCCTAAGGGGGAGAGCAGCCCTGGGTGTCGGCTCTGGAATCTTCTCATTTGTGACCAGTGCCTCTTCCTTGTTCCACTGGAGCGTTCAGAGATGCTCTCCCTAAGTCCCCTCCCTGCCTGCCTGCCTGCCTGCCTGGATTGGGTTTGTCTTCTCCATCCTACACTCTGTGCTGGGAGGGGCTTATCATGTCTCCCCTGGGCCCGTCCACCAGCCTTCTTCCTGTTCCCACGTAGAGTCCTGCCTCCTCCCACTGCGTGTTCTCACCACCATCCATCCTCCACGGGACAACCATGGTGACTGTTCCAATGCAAACCTGGCCTTATTTTTCCCCTGGTTTACATCATTCCCATGTCCCCTACAGCCCTTAGAGTGTCCTCTGTACCCTCCCTGCCATTCACGGCCCTTCACGAGCTCTCCCAGTCCTGTCCTTTCCTTTCCAGGCTCCTTTTCATCATTAGACACTGTGGCCAGGAGATTTCAAGGCTTCTAAAATGTTTGAAAACTGGAAAAGCAATTTATTGGCTCAAAAATGTGTAGGAAAACTGTATTGAAGCTAATCAGCATTTAATTCTATATCTATGAAATATATCTGCACGCCTATGTGTGTATACATAGATGTATATATGTATATATATACAGTCAATTTACTGTTCAAAAATTTTATTACATTTAGCAACAAACTAAAGGTTAGCTTTCCTCACAGATCAAGAATTCCCCAAGGAACAAAGTGGTTGAAGAAACCAGAGACGACGATAAATTATTGTTACTGGGAGCCACACGATATTGAAGGCAAAATTATTTTTTAAATATTTCAAAATAATCTTATGACAAAAAAATTATACATCATGTTGGAAGTAGAATGTATGTGCATCTTAATATGATATGAAGGTGGCCTCCGAAACTAGAGGATCATACACGGCCCATGAAGATCATACACGGCCTTGGGTTTCCCATTTACCTTGACCTGCAGCCTCTCACTCCTTAGCTGCCTCTTGCCATGCGTTTGTTACCCGCTGATCATAGGACCATCTACCATGTTTTTTCTATCACTCAATCCTGTGATATTTGTAAGAAGGTGTTGGCCCTACTCCATGCCGGTCCTCAGCACAAAGCGCAGAGCTTTGCCTACAGTGCAGGCTCTCAGTGCTGTTAGCTGGAGGAGCATCGCTGGTTGGTCCTGGGGAGTCATTATGGAGAAAGGGAATTGGAGGAGTTTGCCTTTTATGGGGTGCTCAGGGCTAGGCCTGAACGTTGCCAGACCCATGTAGGTCATTCCATCACGTGTACGCCATGTGAATAAAAGGACACACTTCTCAGGAACTCTGCACTGAGCGATGTGACACAAAGATGGGGAAGGTGACGCAAAGGTGGGGCAGCATCCTTGGTCACGAGATCAAGCCCTTGACTTTGCCTGACCTCAGAGGCTCCATGGGTGTCAAAGTCCTCTGTGACCTTCAGTGCAGAGAAGAAAGGGATACGGCAGGTGGGATGGGTGCTGAGAGCGCTGAGTGTAGCTTCTTCGAGGCCCTGGGAATCACGAGCAGAGGGCGAGGCTTCTGTTCCAAGAGGGAAGCAGGACATCGGCCCCGATGGCAGACGTGGGCAAGAACAGTCCTGTGAGCTGCAATGGCCGTCACCAGACACAGGCCGGGGATCAGTGACCACAGCTTCTCTGTGCACTGCCCCTCAGCAGATTCCTCAAGGGCAGGGGCCACAGTGTGCTTGAGGCTCTGGTGCCCTAGTGCCCAGCACAGCCTGGCACTGAGCAAGTGCTCAGGGAGGATTTGCTGGACTAATGCGGGGCAGAGCGGTCTAACCATACAAACGGCAATGCAGCTCAGAGCAGACCGTTCCCCCAAAGGAGTTTCTCCAAGTATCCTGATTTCATAATGAATGTTTTCGTGGGCCATTTTTGTCATTAGAGTAAAATAGAAATAGAATATATGGCAGACATTTTACCTCATTCTTTAATTAAATATTAATAGCACTTGGAGAGGTATTAACATGTCATTTTTTTTTTTTTTTTTTTTTTGTGGCCTAGCACATGCTCAATCCTAGAGAATGTTCCATGTGCACTTGAAAAGAATGTACTGCTTCTGGATGAAATATTCAATATACATCTATTAAGTTCTTCTAGTCTAATGTGTCATTTAAGGTCAGTGTTTCCTTATTGATTTTATGTCTTGATGATCTGCTTATTGATGTAAGTGGGGTGTTAGAGTCCCCTACTATTATTTAGTCCCGCGTCTCCTGCATCGGCAGGCGGACTCTCAAGCACTGCGCCACCAGGGAAGCCCTAACATGTCATTTTTTAAAAATGAGGAAGAAGCTCAGAGAAGGAGTCATTGGTCCACTAATGAGCCAGTGAGTGCGGACCTGGACTCTGAACCCTGGATGAAGCCTCTCGTCTGTCCCTGATCTACAGTATCATCTCACTTGAGTATTGTCAGTAATCTTCTAGAAAGGGAGCCTGCTCTTTGGAGCGGAGAGACCTCACTGGACTTGCAGTCACAACCAGTGGGTTCCAGACCTGCCCTTGCCTTTGTCCCTTAATGAGTGTTGCTGATCTCTTTGAGCCTCAGCTTTCTCATCTGTAAAATGGGAATAAAATGTGACTACCTCATAGGCTTGGAACAAGGACTAAATGGGCACCATTTGTGAACACACCTGGCACAGCTGCTGGCACATAGAAGATAAACAACTGCTAATTGATTCTGATGTTAGAAATCAATTTTATAGTATGCCTGTATTTTCTTATATATGATGTTGGCAAACAATGAGGTTTGGACATGTTCCTTCATTCCTGTATGATCCAGTTTAATATTTTTCTGTTGTCACATGCAATGTCATCCCTCTTGGACTTTGTCTCTTTAAAGGCATTTATCCTATTCTTTCACAATGATATGTATATAATCCACTTGCCTTATGAAATGCTTTCTGCATATAGAACCCTTTATAATCTTAACACCATCCAGATATAAGAGCCATTTAGTTGCACATGTAAAAGGACCCATTTGAAAAGTAAGGGAAGAAAGTAGCCTTTATTTTCTCGCAGGCCTTTCTGGGGAGCTTCACCAGAAAAATGGAAGTACACACACTTCCTCAAGAATTTGAGTGTCGCTGGGGTCTTTTAATTGTGTTATTTTCTCACTGCATGCGAGGCCCCACCGCATTTGCTTTGTATCCTAGTCATTCTTCGCCACAGTGGCAGAGATGAATATTTTCTCCACTGTAGTTGTTTTCCTAAGAAGCTAAAAATATTGGAAGGAAATTGTTTTTTTTCTCTTCTGCCTTATCTTTGCATAACTATTCTCAGGGATCTCAGAGCAGCGTAGGAGACGACCTCTTTTTTATTGTCGCTGTAGAGCCAAGACAGAAACACAAGCAGGAGAGAATAAAAGCAACCCTGGCTTCTGTGGCTGTCTCCTGGCACTGTCAAGGTGATGGTTGGAATGAATCCACTGGTCATTTCCAATTTAGTCCAGTCCCTGATTTGACACGACTTCACCCCCGCAGACGAGCGACGGATTGTTTTTCATGATCGATGGGGGTGACGGATTTATTTTCAAAACTGAGGCTGATTTTTCCTGACCCTGAGGAGCCTGTGTGTGTGGAGGGGGGGGAGGGTTGGAGCGGGAGAGAGGATACTCCTTTGCTAATGGCTTCTGGCAGTGACTTCTGTGAAAGTCTCGACAGTTGACAGTTGAGAAAGCACGCTGTTAGGGAAGCAGTGGGCGGGGAATAGGACATTGGGTAGGAAAACCTGGATTCCCAGTCCTGGTTCTGCTGTTGCCTTGGGCAAGTTTCTTAACTCCTCTGTGCTTTTGATCACCTGTAGAAAACATGAGCCAGGTGAAGGAGACTGCTAGGTGCCTATTCAGTATTTGTTCTCGCCCCCTTCCTGACTGAGGTCAGATTTTATTCTGGCTGCAATGTGACCGGATAAAAGACTGCATTTCCCAGCCCCGCTTGCAGCTGGGTGTGGCCACGTGACCAAGTCCTGACCCGTGAGGTGTAAGCAGAGTGGCGGGCAGGACTTCTGGGAGAGCTCTTTCCAAGGGGGCCCCTGACTGCCCTCCTCCTCTTCCCCGTGCCTCGGGTGATGTCGACCTGAGGCGATGAACTATTACAGGTATCCAGTAGCTGGGGCAGGCTCTCTGATCATCTCTTGGCTGTGGACTCTTGAGTTCTGTGCAAACAGAGAGGCTCTCGTGCTATGGCAGCTGGGTCGTGTCTCCAGACTTCAGGGGGAAGGTGAAGGGTGTGTCTGACCTCAAGGAGCAAATACTTTTTGCAGCAAATGAAACTTGAGCCCGTGGGCTCTTCAGGGGCCTTCACATACTCCCAGAGGACTAGAAAGTTATTGCCTTAACCAGTAATTGTATCTTTTTGACTCCTGAGAACCTGTGGCTACGTCTCTAGAGATGGACTTAATCAGTGCGTCAGTGAACTCACTTGGAGGTGCCGTGGTTTGAATGTTTCTCCTTCTCGCCCGAGCACCACCTCCCTACCGCTGTTTTAACAATTAACAAACGCTTTAATACTAGACAAAAGATTGCTGAGGCTGACTTGTCCTGTGAGGGCTTCTCTCTCTGCCAGGCTTCGTCTGCTGGGAGGACAGAAGGGGTCTTGGGGAGCTGGAAGGGTGGTGTAGGAGCAGGGAAGACCCCAACACCTCCTTCTCTATTAATGAAGCGCATTTATGAAGGACACCATGGCTGGAGTGACAGGGGTGTCTGCTCTTCCTGGGCCATTATGTCCCTTGATGGCTCTGTCTTCAGTGTAGCTGCTGACAGCCCAGCCAATTAAACTACAGGCCCCAGACCTGTGGGTCAGGCTCGGGGCTTTGGCAGAGCGTCATAAAAACCCCAGGCACCTTCAGGGTCAGCCCTTTCCCCAGAGCATCAGGGGAGAGTGTTCTCAGCTGGACTCGGAGGAGGGAAAGCACCACTGAAGGGTCACATCTAAGCCACTGCCCCCAGGTGTCCCTGGATGCCATGATGAGTGGGGCCAGCAGCTTCCTGGGAAGCTTATCCCAGAGGAGAAAATCCTCCTTTCGTTACTACTTAATGATTTCTTTTTACTCTGACCACCTCAGATGTGATTTGCAGCATCTTGTGATGAAAGCAGAAATCTAGGTAGTCAGTCTTCTTTCCTGATCCTCAAATCCAAGAGGAACTGGCCCCAAGAGCCTTGGTTTTAATGAGCATCGGCTGGTATCGCAGACGCCGTCCTTGCTAGTGGGTTCACGAAGGTGCAGACACATCCTCCATTCTCTTGTCTCCTGTTCCTGCCTCTCAGAGACACCGAGGGTGGAATGTCTGCAGAGGTGGGGTCATGGGTCTGAGGGCTAAGATCCAGGTGTGAAACGTCCTGGGGATCTGGCCTCTCCCACAGCCCAGACTCAGGGGAACTTGCAAATTGAATGATTTTATCCGTTAGCTGTCACAGCTGGACTTCCGGACAAGGCTGAATGGCTGAGAAATCGAGGATGAATTCTGCAGTGGGACCAGGTCAAGAGGAGCTCTGGGCTGTTGGCTGGGCACCAGGAGTACAGCATGTGAGGGAGCCATTTATCCACCTGATTTATTCATTCTGTATTTGTTGAATGACTGCTCTGTGCCGGAGATGAGAGATTTAGGGGGGGAAGCTGACATTCTGCCCAGTGACTTAGTAGCTCACAGCCTCTGTCACACGAGAGGCAAAGATGTGGATCTGTGGAGGCAAGGATATAAATGTCATGAGTCAGGTTCCCTAGAAGCAGAGCTTGAAATCAGGGTGCAGATACATGTGATTTATTGAAGGAGGAAGCTGTAAGGTAGGGAGGGAAGAGGACATGGAAGGGGAAGAGGTAGGGTAAGAATGTGATCAGGGAACATCTAGCCTTGGCCTGATCTGCGACCTAAGGGCTCTAGAGTAGCACTGTCCAGCAGAACTTCCTGTGACGCTGGGGATGTTCTGTGTCTGTGCTGTCCAGCAGCAGAGCCACCAGCCACATGTGATTGCTGAGCACCGGAAATGTGGTCGGTGTGGCTGAGGAACTGAAATAGTCATTTTATTTAATTTTCATTCAATTTAAATACAGTACTCACAAATAATGAATGGCTGCCATATTGGATACTGCACCTCTAGAGCCGATGTGGGCAACCTTCTGTGAAGGACCAGTAAGTGAATACCTTAGGTTTTGTGGACCAGACAGCCTGGGTTGCAATTACTTAACTGCTGTTGTAGCAGAAAATCAGCCATGGACAACACCTGAAGGAATGGCTGCGGCTGTGTGCCAGTAACTACCAAAACAAGTGGCAAACTGGATTTGGCCCATGAACCATGAAGCAGACTACAGAGTTGCCCCCCTCCATGACACCCAGCAAAGGGCCAGCCTTGCAGAGCCGGTATCAGACTGCTGTCGGTGTACGTCACCTGGGGGAAGGATGGTACTTCCTGGGCAAGGCAACTCTGCCAGCTGAGGGCATTTCCCAGAGTAGAGTGAGTGTGGCGGTGGGGTGTTGTGATCCCGTAGGCACATGCCATTGTGGCCATTACAGGTTGCGCAGTGGCCAGGTAAGGAGAGTCTAGGAGATGCACTGCAGTGTCTACTGCAGTAATGAAGAGTTCTTATCATGCCCACTATGTGCCAGGCACAGTGTTAGTGCCTCACGTGGATTCTTTTCATTCAGGTCTCAAAATACCCTCAGGAAGAATGTAATGCAAGCATTTGTAATGCATTCCTGTAAAATTCACTGATGTTCGTCACTACAATTTTGTTGGCTTTGTTACTGGTTACCCGCAAGATATTCTCTCTCATTCTCTCTCTCTCTCTCTCTGTCTCTCTCTCTCACACACACACACACACACACACACACGCACACATGCACACACACACTTCATCTGAAATATAGGTATGATGCCACCAAGTGGCAATCATGTGCTTTTTTCTGTCAGGTAGCTTTGCTGTACCTTCAGAGACCCCAGTGACCTGATCTTTTTTGCACTGGTTGCCTCCACTTACTTCGCCTCTCTGGGGTGTTTTTCAGCCAAGATTTCCTACTTGATAGGAAGCCCATTTCTCCATATCTTATTTAGACTTCTCATAAAAGCAGATCTTGATTTGGATTCAAGTAGTTTCCTTGGGAGGTGATTTCAGAAAGCCCAGTGAAGAAACGGAAAAGGAGACAGGGAGGGAATAAAGGCATTAAAGGGTATGTTAACACGTGGGTAACTGGATGGGTTACCACTGTGGCCAGCTGAGGCCTATCCCCACTGGGGGCCCTGCTGGACACATACCGTAGAAGGTTAGAGTTTATCGCCCCATTGCCGTCCCACACTGGATGAGGGTTGCTCCTGGAGTTCTAACTTCCCACCACTTCGACACAGCCTGGAGTCAAGCATATTCCCTCAGAGGGCACCCCTCCCGCCTCAGGCAGAAAGACCCATGAGACAGGCTGCCTGTGATCTCCAGGTGATGGGTAGGGTCCCGGGGCGTCTGTCATACTCCCCTTTCCCGGCTTACTCGTAGTTCTCCAGTTACGGGCTTTTTCGGTTTAAGAGATTTGTTGCCAATGTCTACAGTGCGATAGACTCTGCTTGACAGTTTGCGTGGCGTGGAAGAGGTTATAGGCTTATTAACTTGGGGTAACAAAATGAGGAAAGCACCACATGAGCCTTGGGTCTTACTTCTGATTGACCTAGCAGGGTTCTGAACTTCCCTAGGTCTCAGTTTCCTCCTCTGTGTAATGGGAATGATGGCAAGGCTTTTGCTGTATCTAAGATGAGGTAATGGACAAGCACATACTTAGTGATCTGTGAAGCACATGGGGCTGCAAGTTTTGGATTAAGGAGTAAGCACTGTGATTAAGGCAGCGTAAATCAACTAGTAGTCGTTATCCTAGGTCTTTCATGTGTGTGGAGCTGGGCTCCCTATTTAGCCTGCATCTCGGACACCCCTGCTTGTTCTCAGGGCCAGGTTCTCAGGGTACACTGAAGCCCACTTTGCTGCGTCTCTGGACTCAGGGGGACTCCTGGCCAGAGGGGAGACATATCCCAGACCATGGCTTTCCGTGCAAGACAGCGTATTCTCCACTCCATCCCACAGCCCCTGTTCCCGCACCTATACACAGATGCACGCTGCGTAGGTAGGAGTCTGATGTGGTCATGAAAAGAACATTTAAACCAGGGAGAGAAGCATGAACACAGGCGAAGGGAAAATCTACCCTCCTCTGGGAACAAGCAGGTCAGCGCCCTAGGCCTGGGAGCATCCTCCCAGGATGCCAAATCAGGAGGGGACTTGAGTGCTGGATTCACCTCAGGGACACACTGCATGTACGCAAGTAGGGAGTGACATATTTTGTGTGCATTTGGGGAAGATTCTCTGGTCTGAGGTGTAGGGTAGATTAGAAAGGCTGCAGGAGCCAGGAAGAGGCTCTTACAAAGGTCTAGAAGACAGAGATGATGAGCTCTGGGTGAAAACAGGGCTGTCAGTATTTTTAACCTGCTCAGCCAGTGGAAGATTAAGTAGCGGATTCTTGGAGTTTTACCGAAAAGGGGCGGGAGTGCAGAATCAGGACCTCAGCTGGTTTCCCGTGCGCCCCCTCACGCACCTCACAGAGCTAGGGTTTTACGCACACTGCATCATGAAGAACACTTACTGCTCTCCACCGCTGCACCCCTTAATCTTTGGATCTTGTGTCAATAGAAGGCGTCCTTTCCTGAGCGTGTTCCCTCATCCCAGAGTAGCTTCTCAAAGAGTGAGACGGAGCCACAAGCTCAAAGAAGATAGCCAGCCCTTGATTCACAGTCCCTGGCCTGGTGAAAGAGGGAAGTCAGAAGTGTATTGCCTCAGGTAAGGGCAGGCTGCACCTCCTTCTACAGAGCAGCATGGTTTGAGGAGCCGTCTTGCAGCGTACACGAGGCAGTGGTTGGATGTGAGGGCTCTTAAGCCAAACTGCCCAGCTTCAAAACTTGTCTCCGTGACTTACTAGCTGTTTGAGCTTGGGCAAGGTATTTAAATTCGTTTTGCCTTATTTTTTCATCCTACAGTGGAAGTAATAATAGCATGTCCCCCATGGGTTTTTGTGTGAAGAATAAATGATACAGTCCATGTAAGTTGTTTGGGAAATGTTTGTTTACTAGGTGTGATTATCATATATGCAGGAAAAAGTGTCTGTGAGTCAAGAGAACTGGTTGCATCAGTCAGCCGCTGCCGTAATAATGCTGCATAACAAAAACATTAAAACCTCAGTGACACACAACAAACATTTATGTTTGCTTATGGGGCTGTCTGGAAGGTTCTACTGACCTAGGTCAGCCCTGGCTGATGTGCATTTTGAATCAGCTGGCAGGTGTGCTGGAGCTGGATGGTGTAGGGTAGTCTCAGCTGGGGTGACGCCATTTTGCTCCACCTGGCTTGAAATCCTCCAACAAGCTAGCTTGTTCTCATGGCGGAAGCAGGAGAAAACTTTTTCAAGCCTTTGTCCCATTGGCCAAAAGAAGTCACATGACCAAGCTCAGCATCAGAGTGGAAAGAAGTGCACAGTTGCAGGTCTGTTAGCTTAGATACAGGGAGACCACTAAATATAGTCATGGATGTAATCAATACCACTCCAGTATTTTAAATAAACCTCCTAGGGGAGGGCCAATCCTTGAGGCAACACTCATTTCAACGGTCCTGCTCGCCCACTAATTGGGCTATTTCTTTTGGGGAATTATTAGTATTAAAGATCATAATACTAGTTATCATTCACCAGGCACCTCATCAATGCCACGTACTAGAAGTTTCTACTTCAGGAGGCTATTTTAAGGATTTAATGAGATAATGTATGAAAGCCCTTAGTTTATCTCGGTGCAACAAGCATTTACCATGATTATTTTTGTTGTCATCCTCATGACTATTACCATTATCTTACTCCTATAAAAGCCTCCAGTGTAGGCATTTTTACTCCCATTTCACATGAATAACCGAGACTCAGGGGGGTTAATAATTCTGCCAAGGTCATACAACTAATAAGGGTCAGAGCTTCTCTAAGCATTGATCTAATTTGGAAAATGGTCTGAAATCATCGTGTAGTGCGGTGTGAAAGGAAGAGCACTGACCTGGGTAGAAAGTTCGAATTCTGAGCCCAAACCGGAAACCCTCCAGCTTTGGCCCTGTGACCTTAGTACTGCTTTGTAGGGCCTCAAGGAGTACGTGCAACCTCTTCTGAGTGGCAGCCTTGTAGAGATATAGGTCATTTAACACTCTCTTGTCTCTACAAGCCAAACTCCCAGACATATTTAGTCAGGGTCTTGGCCGGAGCACTGATGGAGGACAGACTGTCTGGTGTCATGCTATTTGTGGATCCTCGGGTCTTCCGAGGCACGCTCAGCTGTTCAGCCCTCTAAGCCCCACAGCAGCTATGAGGCAGATGTCTGTGTCGCCTTGGATAAGAGGGAGCTCAAAGAAGGGGAGGAGTCAGTATGAGGCCACATGGTTAACAAAAGTGAGACTAGGACTGGCATTGCTTCCTTTGTGGATACCACGTCTTCCCAGGTGTGTGCATCCTGCCATGCCTCTCTATCCTTTGCTTGGTTCTCCTTATCACTTCCGGTCTCTGTGGCTGCTTGATCCAACTGCTTTGGGTTCTTCTCAAGGGACCATCAGTCATGAATGACTCACTCAAGCAATTTGCAAATTCTCTCTGTCCCCTGGAAAGAGTCGCCTTCAGCCTTTATCTGGCTCCCACGGAGGGAGAACTTTCACGTTGCTCGTGCTGGGGCTTTGGGTTATAGGAAAGCCGGTTCCCCACCTGCAGCAGAGACCCCCATTAGTGGCTCTCTAAATGACATTCTAGCGGGAGCTGGTGGGGGGGTGGGCACGGGAAGATGTGTAAATTCTCCATCAACGAGAACTCTTACAGACTTTTAATCCATCAAAATATCCTGTACTCTCAGCTCTCACTGCTGCTTGTTCATCCAGGATTCCATACTGTTCAGAGCACACGGTTTATCAGTTCTCATGGCGAGGTTAGAAAGCACCCCCCCCCACACACACCCACACACACACACACACACACGCATTGCTGGCATAGTAAAGATGGTTTATTCCTTTTGGAAGGAATTGGAAACGTGTACCAGGGGCCTTAAAAATAGTTCATACTCTTTAACCCGCTAATCTAATGTGGGAGAAATTATCATAAGGAATTAATCCAAACCTAGGAAAAAGCAACATGCAGGGCAATTTATGGTAGCAAAAATTGGAAGCAACATAAATGTCTGACAGTATGATAATAGTTCAGTAAACCATGGCTTATCCACTTATTGGAATATTATGCGGCCATTAAAATGGTCATTAGAGATGATATTAGGCAACCTGGGAAATGCTTATGATATAATGTTCAATAAACAAGCCACCAAGAGACAGCATGGAACATACACAACAATGAAAACCATGTAGGAGTGTGTGTTTTCATTGATATAAATGGTGTGGCCACAGCAGCAATCCACGTTCCAAATTCCCAGCTGCAGAGAGGGCAGTTCCCGGCTAGAAAGCAAGGCAGGATTGGCACAGGTGTCTGGAGCAAGCCGAGTGGAGAACCACAATGTTGATTTAAGACCCCACACTAATTTTAAACCATTATTTCCCGCTGCACGTTTCAAAACTTGTATTGAAGAAAATGAAGGACACTCTGTACTTGAAGTTTCCTCCACA
Organism: Lipotes vexillifer; assembly: GCF_000442215.2. Taxonomy (NCBI): domain Eukaryota; kingdom Metazoa; phylum Chordata; class Mammalia; order Artiodactyla; family Lipotidae; genus Lipotes; species Lipotes vexillifer. The sequence goes on along the minus strand of NW_006791814.1, from coordinate 2,330,937 downwards.
TCTCTCGTGTTCTAACATGTGTTAGGATTCACACTGCACATTGATTCAAGCAACAAAATATCCAGCATGCCCATTGATTTAGAATTTGTTGGCCTTGGCGAGAGCAGGTGCAGTGGAGTGGTGTGGACAGAAACCAGGGTGCGGTGGGCCCAGCAGGTGTTGGCCAGTGTGTTTTGACAACTCTCTCGTGAAGTTTGGCTGTAGAAAGAAGCCATCCTGTAGGTTCATAGCAGGATATCAAGTTAAAGTTCCAAGGTCCTTTTCTTTTTTTTTTTTTTTTTTTTGAGATTTTTCTGGTTATTTGTAAAGCAGAAGGATAGGCATTTTGAAATGCAGATAGGCTGTGGCCAGGCTAAAAAGATGGGCTAAATGCCTGCAAAGAATGGAGAAAGATCACCAAATAAGTTGAAAGCAGCTCATATCTAAATATCATATGGGCATTCCATTGACAGGCCCTCAAAGAGCGCGTGGAATCTCTTGACTGGTTTGTGTCTGTTAGTGTCCTGATATACAGGAACAACAGGCCAGGGACAGGGGCATCAGGAAGAGGTGATGGGGAAGCTTGGAAGGGCTCAAAGGACTGTGGCCTAAGGGGGGGACCTTGGGAAGAGTCCTCTGGGCACTTTTCAGTGAAATTCTGGGTTGTGCTAGGTGGACCCACTGTTCCGAGTCCTCTGCAAGAAAGGTTAGTTAAATGCAGGTTCTTCATTAGCGCTGAGACCTACAGACTAACTTTGGGGAATACAGAGAGGGCTGGTGGAGGGCGGGAACAGGGCTGAATGTAAAAACTGTCATCAGGCAGGGTTTTGGAAGCCCTGGGGTCTTGATGCAGATTTTAATTCTCTCCTTTACCATAAGGGAAACTGGGAATGAAAGAAGAGCATACTTTAGCCAAAACTGGTGGGGGAAAAAAACAGAGGCCTAAACTTATACTTTAACCAGTGGCTACCATTGCTCCTTGTTCTGTTATTTCTTTGCTTTGTTTCAAAAAGTGTAAATTCCATCGTCAGGCTCGCATAGAGTATCTATAAGAGGATAAAGTTATATTTTATCTAAAAACTGGCTCTTTGCAATAAGAACTCAAATGAGAATTCGGGCATTTTCCTGAACTGGTTCAGACTTAAAGGTCAGCATGTCCCCCTGTTGAAGACATTAACGGTTAAAAGAAACAATTGGGAAGGTAATTTAAAATTTCCATGTTTGAGTTATAAAAATCTATCTGCAACCTTACAATTGCTATGGCAACCTTTATAATAAGAGATTTTTCCCCCTGCCCTTTCTTTAAATATGTGGTATTTAAATCAGCTCTACCATTTTAATTCCCTATTAATTTGGGGGTATTTCTTATATATCTTCTTTCTCATATATGAGAAAACAGTTTAAAAACCGAGTAGGAAACTTAAATCTAACCTATGTATTGTGGGTATTTTTAATTGAAAAGACAATATGCCTAAAATTTAAGCAAAAATGTTTAGACAAAGAATAAGGTCTATAACCACCAACTGTAAAATAACCTTTAATGGTGCTTATTCCATTCTGTCACTTGTAGCCTTGAGCACGTACTTTATTTACTTGTTCTCATGCTTAGGCTTGTACTGTTTTGTATCCTGCCTTTAGAAAATATGTAGTTGTAAGTAAGAGAGAGGAAGATTTATTGACTCATTTAACTGAAAGTCCATTGGTGGGTCTAACTTTAGGGTTGATTAGCATGAGCCTGAGTCATATATTCCACCCTTAGACCAGGGATGGGGTCAGTTTCCCCACAGCACATGTGGAGCAGGAGGGAAGTGTGGGTATCACACACAGAAAGCACGTGTCCCAATGTGCACCTGTGTTAGGGTTAGACTTCTCATGCAGGGCAGGGTAGATGTTCAGCCCCACTGGATGGACATCCCAGAGCAGGATTTGGATGAATTCTCTCGGTCTACCCCACTTTATTCTACTGATATGTCCCATTTTCTCTCCTTCAGTTGGTAACCAGCTCATCCAATGACAGGTCGATTGGGCTTGGCTCTCAAACTGAGTACTGGAACGTGTGTCTCTATGGGTAGGACCAGTGGTGTGCTAATAAACAGGCTCTCTGACAAAAATAAGCCCTGTTTTGTAGTGATTGCCAGTTCCTATGCTTTAAATATTCCCACCATGGCTAATTCCAAGCTATCATTGTAAAGTCACGGAAGGTGGGATTGAGAAGAGACATGCACGATCAACTCTCGTGAGTTAATACACTTCATCCTACCTCCTGCCCAACAAGTTCTCTTATGCCCGTAATGCGCATTCATCTTTAGGGGTTGTTTTCGTAGACCCAGATTTGGTTTTAAAACCTTATACCTTTACCCCATTGGCTTTGTCATCTTGGAGGCAGGTTAACGGCAGTTACTCTTTCTTCAGTTCATTTATTCAATCAATCATTCATCCTTTCACTTCACCGAGAGGCATTGAAAGCCAACTATGTATCAGCTACTTTTCGGGGTACCCAGAGTATAGCAGTGAACCAAAGTCCATGTTCTAAGGAGGAGACGGACGATTAGAAAATAAATATTATTTTTCCAGGTGAAAGTGATGTGAAAAAAATTAAGCCAGAGAAGGGGATAGAAAGTGGAAAGGTGGGGGAGGAGGACTGTGGAGAAAGGGGAGCTTTTGAGTAGAATGGTTCCCGGAGGCCTCTCTGAGTAGAGAACTGAATGAAATGAGATAGCAAGCCGTTTGAAGATTTGTTGGAAGAACGTTTTGAGTTAAGGGGACAGCAGTTGCAAAGGACGTGAGGTGGGAACAAGCTCGGCGTGTTGAAGGAACAGCAGGAGGACCACAAGCCTGGAGGACAGCCAGCAACAGGGAGAGTTGCACGAGATGATGCCAGAAAGGTAGTGGGGCCCAGATCGTGGAGAGCCTTGCCGGCCATTGTTAGGACTTTGGATTTTAAGGCCAGAGAGAGGGAGTATGAGTGGACCACTCTGGCTTCTGGGTGGAGCACCTAGACCAGTGATTCCCAACGTGTAGACCTCTGGCCAGCAGCGTCCGCATCACCTGAGAACTTCTTAGAAATGCAGATTCTTAGGCCCCGCCTAAACTTACTGAATCAGAAACTCTGGGGGTGGGATGCAGCAATCTGTGCTTTTAACAAACCCTCCAGGTGGTGCTGATTAATGCTAGAGTTCGGGACCTAGACTACAGACAGCATGGTGCTCTCACGTTGTTTTATCCCTCCCAGATCAGGGCCACCATCTTGCCTGAAGGTTAAAGCATTACTTTTCATCATACATGTCAATAACTGTTAGGTTTCTGAAAGAGTACAAGAGAGTCTGATGACATTTTCACAGGCCATCAGATCTGCTCCTGCTGGGATGGGTACTGGGACTCATATACCTGACACAATTCCCATCATTAATCTCCATTTTGAAATCCTACCTGTGCATTCTTAAAGTGAATGGCAATCTCTAGGTCCATCCATGTCCCTGCAAATGGCGTGATTTCATTCTTTTTTATGGCTGAGGATTTCTTGATGGCATGTTTAAAAGTAACCAAGTCTGAGCTTAATGTATCCTAATATTATTCAAACCATCACTCGACTCTATTAATTTCACAAGTACCAGTTTTTAGAGACATATTCAAAATTAACTCAAGGACTTTCCTTAAAAGCCAGAGGAAGAATCCTCACAGTCTAGTAGTTAATAATTCATTTTTATGAAATATATATAAATGCATTGCATGCAAATCCTCAAGAGTCAGTCTGTGGGGGCCCTCAGCTTACAGAATTCTTCATAATGATCTCAAACTGAAAATTCACAGGTATTATTCAACAGGTGTTTTGAACTCTGTTTGGATCTTGTTCTAGTAGCTAAATCTAGAATTCAGAATCCATTGTCTGAAAGTTGGATTTTTATCTGGTCTTAAGCAAAATGAAAAACAAAACCAAACCCAAGATTTCTAGATAGAGAAGTTACTAATTAGATGTGTAATTCCAGAATCCTAGCATTTCTAAAAGTAAGAATTATTACTGTGATGTTTGTTCAAATATAATCATCCAGGCACATTTCTATATGTATCTGTTATTCTTATTATAAGCAATGCTAGCAATAAAAATAACAATTTTTCAAGGACTATAAATTTGTAAAATTGCGCTTCAGAGGAAAATATGGATGTCAAAGCCTCTTAAGTGTTGAGATGTGGCACTTCATTGCCTATAATGTTTTTCAATTTCTTGTTCATGAATTTCAGTTTAAAATGTATTTTTTCATAATCTTTTGTTCATAGATTTCAGGAATAAAATGAACCATGACATGGAACTTAAAGCATTTCTTGTTATTGAAATTCTCTACACTATAAAGGGATGATTTCAAATTTTATTTACATAGTTATCATCTCTCATCTGAGGATACATTTGTCTGTTTTCAATATACTTCTAAGTGTAACTTTCCAAAGTTTATTATCATTTATTCATTCATACTGAGGATGTTTCTTGTTCTGTAATGGTTCCTTGGGTGAGGTTCTCATTACTCCATCATGACTAATTTCAGGAGGCCCAAGGGACAAGGTCACTTCCATGGTACCACTCTCCACGGTTGGCAAAACCTTAGTTACTTAGTATCTGTGGTGCTGAACTCCACGTGTGGTTGGTCCTACGGTCCTGAGGTCATTGACACCGATCCATGAATGACGCTCCAGATAGACAGGCACCACATACATCATGTCATGTAGTCACTGTGACTCACTCAGACCTGCATTCCCATCTCTAATACTCTTTGGTTTCCATGCCACTTGCTCAACGAGTATTTCTGGGTTTTTTTCCCTGTATGCACACATTTACATAAAGATTTGTGGATAGATAATGTAGGTTTTCAAATTAAAGTTCATTGAATAAATTACATCTTGAACACTAAGGAATTTTTCAAATTGTCTTTACACTCCGAAGCAACACCAGAGCTGAGAATTAGTTAAGTGAATGATTAGCATGCCGGCCTGGTAACCATTTAGCTGCCTGATGAGGACCTGAACTGATGCTTAATTCCAATGGTTCCCGCCATGGTGGGAGGGTGGCGTGTGGCTCTTTCCCCTCTCCTGCCCCTAGTCTCGGGGGATGTATTAGTTTCTTACTGCTGCTGTAACAAATTACCACAAACTTAGTGGCTTAAAACCACATAAATGTGATATCTAACAGTTATAAATTGATTATCTTCTGACCTTCTGGAGGTCAGAAATCTGAAGTGTGTTTCACTGGGCTAAAATCAAGATGTTGACCAGGCTGTGCTCCTTTCTAGAGAGTCTAGGGGACGATCCATTTTCTTGCCTTTTCCAGCTTCTAAAGGCCACCTGCACTCCTTGGCTTGACTTCCTCCATCTTCAAAGCCAGCAGTAGAGTATCTTCAGATCTCTCTCAGACTCTGTCTTCTTCCTCCCTCTTTCAATATAAGGACCCCATGATTACATGAGCCCACCCAACGAATCCAGGATAATATCTCCATCTCAAGATCCTTATCACATCTGCAAAATCCCTCTTGCCTTGTAATATATTCACAGGTTCTTGGTATTAGGATGTGGACATCTTTGTTGGGGGTGCATTCTTATGCCTGTCACAGCTGGGGCTCTGTATGAGCTGTGGAATCCGATGCCAAGAAGCATCATGTTTTTCCCCAGTAGTACAGGTGCTCAGCAGTGCCTGTTTTGAATCATGCCTGTTTCCCCCAGTCATGTCCTTTGGATGCTTGGTCTATGGCCAGGCCAGTTCCCTTATCACTACTCCCGCCTAGTTCTAAATTCTAGGCTCTCCTTGTTCTTGAGAGTTCATGGGTCAATCTTAAGTCACTGCTTACTTCTTAGGCTGTTTGCTTTGTGCAGGGGGTATCTTTGCCCTGAGAGCACCAAGTGAAACATCCTAGAGCCTCAGAAAAATTGAACTCTACAAGTATTGGAGGAATACCCAGAACACATCCTTTATACCTGGCAACGTTAGAAAACAATTAAAATAAAGCAAGTGTTAGGGCACCATGATAGCAAATGCTGTTTGAAGCTAGATTTCATTGGGTGGAAATTTCCATTTCCACTCAGTCTCATCTTCCCCCTATTTTCTCCTGACTCACAAGGTGCTCAGTAGCACTCGCCTACCTGGGTGTGTGCAAGATATGCTGTAGTATCTCTCCTTGCCATGTCATAATTGCTTTAACTTCTCTTCTACCGAGTACACCATAAATGCAGTCAACTGATCTATGCATTCTTTGACAACTATAGTTCCACTTGCTTTATTTAGAAACAAATGTAATTACTTAAACTGGAGAAGACAGAACTACTTTTGTAGCAAAGTCAAAACATGCATCAACACTCATCTCTGTAATTATTTCACCAGGAAAAAAAAAGAAAAGTCCTCACTGGCTTTTCTCACTAGTGAAGAGGGTCCTCAACAGTGGTTGGCTATGTTACTAAGTAACGTATGTCAGTTCTGCTCTCATGACCATAAACCTGGCCTGACCAGCTCACCCTAAGTTTCCAGGAGTCGTGCAGATGAAGCTCAGGTATTTCTATCGTATGGCTTGTGGGTGAAGAATATAGCCTTTCGAGGCAGATGGATCTGAGTTTGTATCTTTGACTCTGCTGCCTTCTTGCTAAATGAATATTATTGGGCAAGGTTAGGGGTGACAGAGTTTTCTCTAAAGAGCAAGATAGTAAATATTTTAGGCTTTGTAGACGACATGGTCTCTTGTAACTATTCAACTCTGCCAGAATTGTAGCATAAGTAAAAAATGGGCATAATTGTATCCATTTAAACTTTACTTATAAAAAAATAGGTTGGACTTGGCTCGTGGGCAATATTTTGCTGAGTCTTGGGCAAGATACTCAACCTCTTAAACTTCAGTGGTATTAATAATGAATATTAAGAGCTGACTTTGGGGGTATTATTAAAATTTAATGAGATGCAGGGTATTAAATGCTTTAAACAGTACCTGCCACAAAGTGGATGGTCGGCGTACCTTTGGATGGATAGAAGAATGAGTGGATGAATGGATGAATTGATGGATGGATGGGTGGGTGAGTGGGTGAGTGAATGGGAAGGATGGAGAGAGACATAGGAAGGAAGGAAGAAAAAGAAGGAGGGGGCAGCCATTTTGAAGCTAAATATATTGAATAATGATTTGCCAATTTCTGGGAGACAGTTCTCCCTAGTTATAGGGATAATGGACCAAATGCAGCTAACTGATCATGTGGCTCATGTCTTGTCACGTGGAGCAGAGCAAAAGTGCTAACCAGGTAAGCTGCAGAGGCTCGTCACCACAGTCAGAAGTGTTCAGTTCCTTTTTTACTGTCCTCTTCCCTATCCCGCCGGGAACGATTTTGTGTGAGAGTTAGAGCCATCCCATCTTCTTTTAGCCCCTGCATAGCTTCCCCCAGTGAATCCAGGAAGATGATTAAAATTCCAGATGAGGATGCCCCAGGAGTTGCCTGTGTTTTGGCCCCATTGCATTCCCATCTGCCTTTCTTCTCTGTGCAGTGTATCTTGCTGATATCCAGATGGTTTGGGAGCTGCGATGGCTCCTGGGTCTTAGGGTTTTCAGATCTGCTTCTGAAAATGACAGAGCTGTTCTCCTGTGGTCCCCTCAAGCAGTCTGGATAGATGAAACCTTGCTCATGCGGTGTACTAGTGCCCAAGAAAAGACAACCCTTCACAATATTTGAGCAAATACAGCGATGTCCCCCATTCATTATTAATCACCCTTGAAAACACATTGAAGAAACTCAGACGGGAACTTCTGGCTTTAAATTTTTATCTCTGACACAGACTGTTCCATCTTGCAACTGACATGTTAGTGAAGACATTAGGAAAAAAAAAAAGACAAAAGATGGAAAACAGGTAAATAAAACTACCCCGTAACACTGAAAACTAAGCCCGAAGATTGGCTCTTTTTTCCAGCAATAGGCAGTGAAATTATTTTGTTGAAGCCTGAACAGATATGGATCCAAATATAGGTAAGAAGACCCTCTGCCTTACCCTACTGTCTAATTCTTAATTCAGATACATGTGGTCTATTCAAATGAGAAAACTGAGTCTGTCTACCACGAGAGTGCTGCTTTTGAAGATGAACATGTGATTAAACACTATAAAAATGGATCCAGAGCTTTATAAGAATTTGAGCATGAAGAAAAATAAAACCTTATTAAACATTTGAGGCTTAACGTCACACAATCTCATAGATTTGCCCGGTCATCCAGGGCTTTGGTTCAAACTGTATGTTCATCATTCAGATGGAGAAAAAAAAAGATACAGAGGTTGGTGCATACTAGGATGGAGGAGTATGCAAGCTCAAAGGGAACACAGAGCAGAGGCTTCTCACTCAAGCCGGAAGGTAAGGAGAATCATTTGAAAAGTGAGGATACCTACCTGTTGTAGTTGCTTCATGCGGTGACCATATGACCCAGAATTTCTAAGACAGCTCCAACTGTCCATAAGGGTAAAAGTAATTTAATTTCTAGGCCACTGTGAATTTTTCTTTTGATGTTTGGCTTAGAAAATATGGTCACTGGGAACATGAAGGCCCAGTAGTTAGACCCGTGCTGTTAGCTGAAGTCTGAAAGTATTTGGTGCTAAGAGAGCCAATATTGCATTTCCTACAAAATAGAACTTTTCTTCAAGATCAGAATGGATTAGGTAGTGAATAATGCGTGCTCAAGGTAGAAATGTCTACCATAAATCAACACATTTCAGTACAAGATAATTCTTCCTCCTAAGCTTTCGATGATTATCCGTCAGTACCTCGCTCATTTCCAAGTTGATGCTCTCTTTCTCCGGCACCGTGCTGGTTGGTCTGGTGCCCATCACCATTTGCATCTTCTCATAGTGCTCTGACATTTGCAGACGGACTCATCCACTTGGGTTTCTATACTTCTCTTCACTCGAGCATTCTGAGGTTGAGGCTACTGCTGCCTGTGGAGGTTGAGGGGGAAGAGAGAACGGGAGGGGCAGAGGGTAATAAGAGTGAAGACAGAGATTGAAACAGCCACCAGATGACAAAGCAGGCCGCCATGCTCTTACTGCCAGATTTAATTTCACAGGAAGAATGAAAGAAAAGAAAAATTCTGGGAAAGGATCTAGCATATTTCAAGTTCCAGGAACTGGATGCTTTATATGTTTTGTTTCATTCTTATTTACCTATCTTATTATTCCTCTGTTCATTCTCTCTCTCTCTCTCTCTCTCTCTCTCTCATACATGACTTAGCAAATTAGATATTTTAAAATCTCCAGTAAGAATGTGCCTCAGAGGAATTAAGGATCTTCTCCAAGGCCACCGAGTATTAACAGTTAAGCTAGCCCTTCTTGGAAGGACTTGCAGCTCCAGAACTGACATTCTTTCTCCTACACTCTCTTCCCTTCCATCTTATTACAGTTTAATGGGCCTCCCGCCAGTGTTCATCTTTTTACCCTGCTTTGAAAGAAAAATGCTTTAATAGTCCTTGTTGAAGAGAATTCCGTAACTGACTCTGTCTCCTTTTCACTCTGGCCGCCAGGAAGCTTCAAGTCACATTTGAAACCTGACGGTGGTACGTGTGAAGACGTCATGGTCAGCACACGGGTGCCCTTCTTGCCATGGTGCTCACAGCTGTCTTCATGCTGGTCCCGATTCTTTACTCTTATTTACCTTTTGCCTTTGTCCTATCATGTTCTTTCTGTAGGCTGTCTCAAATTCTTTGTGGGATATGGTGGTGAATAAATGAATGAAAATTAACTGAATACCAAGTGCTTTATGCACGTACCACTAAGGATTGTTAATTAACTCTGATTTGTAGCTCCTGTCACATTTTCTCTTGTCTCCGGTCTGAGCTTCTGAACATCCATTGCTTTTCTCTTTTGTGTACTCTTTTCAGAACATTCAGGACTAAGAGAGCTGGGGATGAAGATTTCTAGCCCCCATTCTCATTTCAGCTTAAGCAGTTCTGAAAAGTTTTTGCTTTTTGAACAGTTCTCTCAAAGTGCTGTTTGGCCCTAGCCTTTTCCTAGATCTGGCTTTTAAAAACCATTTGTTTTTTTCAACAGTTTGAGCACTTCAGTGAATGCATTGGGCTACTTGCAATATTAATAACTCATGTCATTCTAACCTTATGTTCCTGATAAAGGAATTCTCTGCTGTTTAAGGCTCTGGGATGAATAATGGCTGTTCCTATTGTCCTCTTAAAATGGAGATTACTATATGTTGAATCACAACAGAACTACTTTTTTATAGGCTGTGAATAGCATAAAGGCCCATCATGTTATTCCAGACAGTGCCAAGTGAATAGATTATGGGGAGGCAATTACTATGAATAATGCCTGGTTTCCTTTTGGCCCCTGTGCAAATTTCACAGAGCAGGGTTCTATTAAAGACTGTGAGATTAAAGGAGACAGTGTTAACGTCTGCACCTAGCACAGTGCCTGGCCCAGTCATAATCTGAGCTCAGCAGGGGTGCTTTGGTTTTGCTTTGTTTCTTCCTTCCCTCTTCTTTTGCTGGGATAAGGGTTGCAAACATCCATCATTTCTCATTCAGGTCCATTCACGGGGCTGGGTCAGGCTGGTGGGGGCATGGGCTCAGGGCACTTTGCAGAGCTTCCAGGACCCCAGGTTGGTGGGCAGAATGCTGCTTGGTGAATCTGGTTGCAGTAGAAGCAAAGGAGGAAGCAAACGGGAAGGAACATTCCAGCAGAGCAGATGAGATTGGACTGGGAGAAGCGGAGAGGCAAAGCTGGTTGTGGAAATGTGACTCTAGCCTTCAGAACCCAGGAGGATCAGGGTATGGAGTATGCAGTGTGTTATGGGGTTGACTAGGATGAGGGCTTCTGGAAGAAGCACGTGGATGAGGTGAGTGTGCCAGAGGTCCTGCTGGCTAGGATGGTGACGCCCTCCTCCAAAATGCTGATACTGACAGCCTCTAGCCAAATGAGGCCATGTTTTTCCAAGCCTCTCGTGTGCTGATGGAATAAACACCAAATTCTTCCATCGCCTCCTCCCATTCCACAGAGTTTAACCTTGAGGAGATTTAACGATTTTCCTCTCTGGGCCTCAGTATCCTTGTTTGCCAAAGGAGGGTGTTGGACTACATTTTCTCTAGGAGCCATGTCTTTGGGTTTGTTTGTTTGTTTTAATTAGTAATGACATGAGGCAGTCTCACGTGAAAGCAATTTGTTTTTTTTTTTCCCTAGGCTAACATATGTCTTGAAGCCATGATCTTTTATATTCCTAACCTTGTTTTTTTATTTTGACATCTGTTGGTCTATACTGACCTCTTTTTAATTCCTGGCTGCTAGCAATTGTAATTCCATCCAGCAACGGAGTCAAGGACGAAGCTGAGTGGGCAGCGGGAAGAATAATTTAATATGGATGCTTCACTTAAAATTGTACATATGTATAGAAAAAGCAATACGTACTCCAAAGCTGGCATTCTGCAATTTGATGACATATCTATGATTTTCAGTGGACAGTCTCCATAGGCCAGAGCGTTGGTGGAGCAAAAACATATTTTCTAGGTTAGAAGCATATTCAAATTTAATTCATGTCAGGAGTGCCCTGTCCTTTAAGATACAGGTGTTCAGAAAGAGTAGCAAGGGATCAAGAATATTTGGATTTGAGAGCACTTTTTGAAGAACTATCAAGTTAGTTACCCTGCCAAGAGGATCTTTCCCTCTCCTGAGTCCATATCAACCCATTACTCTGTCTACTGCCTGTTGGCTGTCCTCCTTCATAACTGTCATTGGATGTGGATCATTGCAGGGGGGATATAATGGTAGGAAGGAATATGGACATCTTTAATTCGGGAGAAAGAAGTAGAATTGGAAGTAGAGACTTGAGAGTCACCAGGATATAGATAGTAATTTAATTCATGGTAATGGATGAGATCAGAAGGGGAGGAGGAAGATCTAGTACACCATACCAATATAAAAATTGAACATATGGGCAGGGGATAAGGGTCCAGCGAGATAAACCAAGAAGGAGAATTTAGAAACCTTTAGGATCACTCAGAAGCCAAGGAATTAAATATTTAAAGGAGAGACCGGTCAGTTCCACACTTGCTGAGTGGTCCCTTAAGAAAAGGACCAAAAAAACCCTTAGTTTAGCAGCAAGGGGTCCATGGCAGGAGAAATTCCAATATATAGGTGAGGACAGAAGTCAGCTAGAATGAGTTTAGCACAAGAGAAGTAGGGATCACTTTATTTCACTCTTTCAATAAGTGTGCCTGTGAGGTGGGCCTGAGTGTTTGGACAATAATCTGAGAGAAAAATGGAGCTAAGAGGTTTTGCTCTTTATGGGAAAAATTTGGGCTTGTTTAAATGCTGATAGGAAGAGACCCATGGTGAGGAAGGTTGAAGATAGAAGGAGGAGGGGTAATTGGCAAGCACAGGGCCCCTGAGGAGGCAGAGGATCCAGAGCCCAGGAGGAGGAATGTACCTCGCTTTATTACAGGACAGAGTGGGGAAAGAAGGGACACAAGTAAAGGCTTCATGGCAGGGAGGTCGGATACATCCCTTTGCAATGGCCTCTCTTTGCTTCTTTGAAATAAGATCACCCACTAAAGTTTGGGGGAATAGAGGAAGATTCAGGAGCACGGAGAAAGTTTGTAAAAGCAACAGTGGGAAATAGGAGGGGGTGGGTAACCAGGGAGCTGGGGAAGGAATGGTTCAACTGACATTGGAAACCATCTGTCAGTCTGGGGGTGTTGTTTTCTGGAGCAGAGCTCAGCAGCCTAGTTGGGACGTGGTTTGTGACATAGATACCAGGTGTCATGGGTTGAATCGTGTCTCCAAAATTCACATGTTGCAGTCCTACCTCCCAGGATATCAGAATGTGACTTATTTGGAAATAGGGTCCTTGTGGATGTAATTAAGATGAGGTCGTGAGGGCTCTAATCCAGTGTGACCAGTGTCCTTATAAAAACATGGAATTTAGACACAGACACACGCACACAGGGAAAATGCCATGCTAAGGTGAAGGCAGGGATTGGGGTGATGATTCTACAGGCCAAGGAACAATTGTCAGCAATCCACCAGAAACTAAGGGAGAGTCACGGAATGGATTCTCACACACAGGACCTTGGAGGAACCAACTCCGCAGATACCTTGGTCTCGTCTCGGGCTTCTGACCTCCAGACTGTGAGGCGATACATTTCTGTTGTTTGAGACACCCAGTCTGTAGTGCTTTGTTCTGACAGCCCTAACACACAAATACACAAGGAATAGAGTTGTTTATTTTTCTTTTCTGTTTTCTTTTTTTGCACCTTCAGGTTGGGTGTAAAGGACTTAAGACAAACATTTTAAGAGCATGCTCTAAAAGTGTTATTAAAGAGAAAGCTCAAGGAGTCCAAGATGGGTTGGGAAAGAAGCCAAAAAGTAGGAGAGAAAACACAGAAAGAAAAAGAAAAGACGAAGGGGTTTGGAGTTGACATGTTCTTCCAGCTCCTCTAGTTGTAACTGCCAGTAGTTCCTAGGATCTTAGTTTCCGAGAAAATCTCAACCCTCCTCAGAAGTTCCAGGTAAAGGTTAATCTTAGCCTCCAGGTTCTTGCTAAAGTGATCACTATGTTACTCCGCAAATTAGAACTCAGCTTAGATCATAGCGAAGGCATTTGAAAATAATCATATCTTGTTAGGCATTGGCTTCCATTTACATATGATAACTGCGTGTATCGAATATATCCTCAGAGGGACTTTCAAGTTATCTGAGCTGTGTGAGTCTTCAAAGGGCTGTGTGACTTCATGTGGATTTAATAGGCTCTTTGCCCCAGTGTGATTCAGCATTTCCTAGGTTCCATCGCTCAGGGAATTTGCTCATTAGCTTCGAGAGACAGTTTTTTTTTTTTTTTGTGGTACGCGGGCCTCTCACTGCTGTGGCCTCTCCCGTTGTGGAGCACAGGCTCCGGACGCGCAGGCCCAGTGGCCATGGCTCACGGGCGCAGCCGCTCCGCGGCATGTGGGAATCTTCCCGGACCGGGGCACGAACCCGTTTCCCCTGCATCGGCAGGCGGACTCTCAACCACTGCGCCACCAGGGAAGCCCCGAGAGACAGTTTTTAATGGAACAAAATAAAGGGGAAAGTGGGTTGTGGTTTCAGAAGCTGCTGTGATTGCAATCATATGGACAGCTGCTGTTCAGTATGGTGTCACCCAGTGTGGATAAAGAAGTGCTCGCTGTCAGAAAGCCACTGGGCTGTAAATTCTGTTTACTGTACAAGTGGCCGCTTTCCGCAGAGTTTAAAGTTTGAGGAAGGGTGCGTGAATAGACCACGTGGAGCAAAACCAAGGTTTTTTTTTTTTTTTTAATCTTATTCGAAAAAATAACTTTTTTATTCATTGAAGAAAATTTGGAAAATATATGAAAATAAATATCTTTGTAAAAAGCAGATAGTCTCTTGAGTTTTAACCTTTTGAATGTCCATCCATTTGGTCTTTCTCGATGCGTCCATATACAGGCATATTTTTACGAACTGGGAATCATATTGCAATACGGTTTTGAAACTTGTGTTAGTTAACATTATATCCTTGCCACATTCCCACGCCATGGAAACATTATTTCAGTGGTGTTCCGTGTCCCATTACTATAATTTATTTAACTAAGCCCTTCTCTTTGGAAATTCAGATTGGTTCTAGATTTTTGCTATGATAGATGATCAGTGTACATTTTTCAGTGTATAGTTTTTAAAAGCGTGAGGCTTCTGAGGATTGCATTAGAATCTGTTGCAGGTCATCCAGTGGTGCAGAGGGCTTTTGTATCCCGAGTCCCTTGAGCTGACTCCTTTGAGCTCTAGATGTGAGGTCTGTTAGCAGGAGGGCACTGCCTGATTTTCACTTCTACAGCATAGGGAGGGATTTGATACAAACAGAAAAGCACTTGAAGGTGGCTGCCCATAAAACGGGCTTAAGTGCAAAGTGTGATTATGTGTAGTAAGATGGGGACCTCAGAAGCTGCATCGCTTCCTCTCTAATGAATGAAGGCTGTGACTCAGGAGAAGCAGGTTGTGGTGGGGTGGGGTTTTTTCTCCTATCCTCTCCATTTCCTCATGATGGAAAATTCATAAAACTGTTCTCGGTGGCAGTTGTGCAAAATGAAAAGCTCTGTGAATGTGTGGAGAATAGATTATCCTGACTGCTGTTAAGCATTTGACAAATTGGGAGTTTTGTCATACATCAGAGAACAATGGAGGGAGAATAAGGAACGATGGGCTTCATATAAAAACAACACACCTGACGGCCCCCAGCAACATTTATCTTCCTGTGTGAAGGGGAGCGTGAGGGGAGATGGCTGGGCAGTGGGCAGGCCACTGGCCTCTGTGAGGCTGTCTGATGCATCCCACCATCGAGGTCCCCTTTCACTGTGTTAGGAGGTGTCAGCTTGTTTAGGGTCGTGCTCATTATAGCTTCTTGAACTAAAGAAATATTTCCCAGGAGCCTGATGTGAATTTTTTCCCAGGAGTCACCCCAATGGGCTGGACAGAGTCTCATGTGCTCCAGTAAGTGGAGGAAAATGCCACGAGCTGCCTGCAGTCCAGCGGAGCTGGACCTGGAAATCCACCCACGTGGGGGTGGACCGAGCACAGGGGTGGGCAGGGGCAGAGACGTGTATTGGCTTCTTTCCTGACCTCCTGGGCGCCCACCCACCCTCAACAGAAGGAATGCAGACAGTCAGAAGGGGATGCTCTCAAGTGAGCAAGGTTGGTTTGGGTAAAGTGCTGAGTTGCTTCTGTTCCTGAATATCTCAACAGTGAGTCACAGGTGGAGCACAAAGAGAACCTGCAGAGATGGCTCTGGGGGCAAAACTGGCCTGAGAGGATGGGTGGGGCTACAGGGCAGTGGGAGGAGCATCTGGCAGACCCGACAGCAATCTTCACTCTCCTTTCCCAGTGGTGTGACTTTTGGCAGGCAAGTGACTTGACCTCTTTGAGCCTCAGTCTTGTGATCCATAAAATGGGATGGTGGTAGTAGTAGATGGCTCCTGTAGTAATGCTGTGAAGATTAAATGAGGTAATATGAGGAAAGCGCCTACATGCCTACTAAGATGGCTCTGAGCAAAAAGACAATAATAAATGTTGGTAAGGATGTGGAGAAACTGGAACCCTCATACACTGCTGGTACCTATTTAAAATGGGGCAGCTACTGTGGAAAAGTTTGGGTGTTCCTCAAAAAGTTGTATAGAGTTACCATATGACCCAGCGGTCCCACTCCTAAGTATATACCCAAGAGAAATAAGAATGTACATCCACAGAAAAAAATGTACATGGATGTTCAAAGCACCACCATGCACAATAGTCCAAAAGTGGAAACAACCCATATGTCCATCAGCTGATGAATGAGTAAATAAAATGTGGTGTATCTGTACAAGGGACTATTATTTGGCAGTAGAAAGGAATGGGATTGTGATACATGCTACAACATGGATGAAGCTTGAAAACATGCCAGGTGAAAAGAGTGAGTCACAAAAGACCATATAGGGTATGATTCCATTTATATGAAATGTCCAGAATAGGCAAATCTGTAGAGACAGAAAGTAGATCAGTGGTTACCTAGGGCAGGAGGATTAAGGGACAGTTGGGAAGGTGATTGATAAAGTGTATGGGGTTTCTTTTTGAGGTGATTAAATGTTCTAAAATTGGTTTAATGATGGTTGCACAACTCTATGCATGTACTAAAATTCATTGAATTGAACACTTTGGATGAATTATGGAGTATATTAGTTATATCTTAATAAAGGTTTTATTCTGCATACCCTCCACACACCGCGCCCCCCCCCCCTCCAGAAAAGAAGCAACAGAAGTGCCTGGTGCACAGCAGGAACTTATTTAAACAATAGTAAGCCCTTTCCTATCTTACAGATTCATTTGGGAAAGGTTGGCAGGGCCTCGGTTCTCAGATTTTCAAGTTCAAGTCTTCCTATTCATCTCTTTAAAATAGCTGCTCAGGACTTCCCTGGCGGTGCAGCGGTTAAGAATCCGCCCGCAAGTGCAGGGGACATGGGTTCAAGCCCTGGTCTAGGAAAATCCCACATGCTGTGGAGCAGCTAAGCCCGTGGGCCACAACTACTGAACCTGCGTGCCACAACTACTGAGCCTGCACGCCTAGAGCCTGTGTTCCGCAGCAAGAGCAGCCGCCGCAATGAGAGCCCCGTGCACCGCAACAAAGAGTAGGCCCTGCTCGCTGCAGCTAGAAAAAGCCCGCACGCAGCATCGAAGACCTAATGCAGCCAAAACTAAATAAATAAATGAATAAATAAAAATTTTAAAATATATGTCTGCTCGAAAAAGAGACACTGAGCCTTCATTTAAATCAAAAGTGCTCACCAAGGGCCATACCCTTTGTGGAGTCTTTGTGTTCCATAAAATCTGGGGTATGAACTAAAATCCAGTTTCGATCAACTGGATTCCTTCCTCACACCTCCAGGGAGCACTCTTATTTGTCTGGGTGTGTATTGAGTCTACAGTGCCACATTGCCGAAGAATCTGGAGAACCAAGCCGTTGTTCCGGAGACAGTTCTTCCCACTGTGTAACTTGGGTCTTCCTGCCGTAATTGGAGTCAACTTCCCACCGCCTGTCTGAATCCTGGCATCTGTTGAGGCTTGGATGCCTGGAGTCAAATGAAATAAGTGCTTCTTTGGAGAACAACTCCTGGAGGCCACTGCACATTTGTCTCATGTCAGTGGGATCTGCATATGGATGTGAAATGTATGTTTAAAAATGTGCACAGAGTTGGATGCGCATGCATTCTGCTCCAAATGTGTTTATCCAGTTTCCCATCACAGACCCGCCCTGGGGGGCTGGGCCGACCCGCTCACCTTTGCCTGCCAGCCCAGAGTCCCCCCATCTGTAAACACCCCCTGACCACCTTGCTCCTTTCCTCTCTCCTTAGAGGGAGGGCGACTAGCAGGTTCTGTTTGCAGTGGGTTTCCCAGCTCTAAAGACAGATGTCTCACCTTGATAGAAAGGAACTGGCAGCTCCAGCTCTCCACGATGGCAGCTGAGGAGCAGAGTGAGCGCTGGAGTTGGAGTCAGTGAATCCTGGCTGCTTCACTTAGCGGCCATGTGACACTGGGTGTAGGAAGTGACCTCTCTTATTCTCGGTTTCCTCAATGATAAAATACAGGCATGGACCTAGGTCCCCAAAGGACCCTAACATTTGGAGAATTCCTTACTCTTAACGCCCTAAAGGAGTACAAAATGACATCATCCAGAGTATTAGAATATTCTGAATCACCTCCCCCGTGGGACTACGGGCGGTGTCTGGGACTAGGATATGCAAAGTCCTATACCAAACTCTGACTCTGTCCTATACAAAGCCATATGGTGGTTTTTAAACATGGCCCCAAATTCTTTGGTATTCCTCCCACGAAGAACTAGAGTCTCTGCTCCCTTCCCTGGAATCTGGGCAGGCCTGGTGACTGCTCCTTCCCCTTGAGAAAAGCAGCAGTGATGTGACTTCCGAAGGTGGTCTCTTGGGATCCTTGTTTCTTCCGGAGATGCTGTTTCTCAGAGCTCTTTAAGCAGTGAGAAGCCCAGATCACGTGGAAAGGCCACATATTAGTGCTCCAGGTGACAGTCCCAGCTGAACTGACCTTCAGCCAGCCCAACCCAGGCACCAGGCATATGATTGAAGTCTTGTTGGAAATGCATTCCTCCAGCCCCACCTGCTCCAACCCTGGGCCATCCAAATCACCCAAGGCTGTTTCAGTCTTCCTAGTCAACGCCCTAGACCTTGTAGAGCAGAGCAAGCCATCTCTACTGGGTCCTGACCAAATTTCTGATGCACAGAATCCATGATCACAATAAGATGCTTGTTGTTTTATGCCACCATGTTTCGGAATGTTTGCTATTGTTATGAATGTTTGTGTTCCCCCCGCATTTATATGTTAAAGTCCTAACCCCAAATGTGATTGTATTCGGAGGTGGGGCCTTTAGGAGATAGATAGGTTTTGATGAAGTCATGAGGGTGGGCCACCATGATGGGATTAGTGCCCTTATAAGAAGATGAAGAAACATAGGAGCACATGCATTCTACCCACATCCCCCCTGCCCTTTACATGCATGTACTGAGGAAAGGCCATGTGAGCACACAGTGAGCAGGCAGCCTTCTGAAAGCCAGGAAGAGAGTCCTCACCAGAACCCACCCTGATCTCAGACTTCCAGCCTCTAGAACTACAGGAAAGTAAATGTCTCTTATTTAAGCAACCTAACCTATGATATCTTGTTATAGCAGCCCAAGCTAAGACAGCTATGCAGCAGTAGAAAACTGGAATATATCCAGTCTGAGCCCTGTTTGCCACCTGGCCTTTTGGTCACCATGGGTGTGGTCTACAGAGTATGAAATGATCACTGAAAATACACCTCCAGGAAGGAAACTGTAGGTTCACTACACTTGTGATGTGAGTTATCTTTGCTCTCTTCACAAGAGGCTGCTATGAGGTGTCCTTTCTAGGGCAAGAGTTGGACTAAGAGTGTGTGTGTGTGTGTGTGTGTGTGTGTGTGTGTGTGTGTGTGTGTGTGTGTGTGTGTCTGTCCAGCAGAGGTGGTGTGGGGAGAAGTTCAGGAGCACAGACACAGAGCTGTCTGGGAAGACAGAAGCCCCAGCCCCCTTCTCCCTTCCCCGACCTGTGCTGTGTGAACAACTCAACATTGTTTATCCCCAGACAGTCTCCTTCCTCCCTCCCTGCACCAAATCGAAGCTATTACCTAAGGACAATGGGGGGTTTGGTCCTTTTCATTCTGCAACAGAGAGGCAAAGCTGACAACACAAGTATTTATATCACACTGTGGCTTTCCAGAGGCCTCATATTCATTAATGAATTAATCCTTCCTAACAACAGTCCCTTTATCAGGGTGATATCGTGATCCATGTTCGTCAGACAAGGAGACTGGGGCAGCATCTAAGGCTGCTGGTGATATACATGGGACTCCCCAGCTGGAGCCATTGAGGTCTCACTTATTCTAGGGGCAGCTGAGGCCGTGAGATGCCACACACAGAGTTTGGAACTTAGAAGTGGGGGTCCGGATGTGAGTCTACCTTCCGGGTATTCCTTGGACAGACAGGCTTACTTCTCCAAGTCTCAGTTGCTTCATCTGTAAAATGCGTGCAGGTAAGAATCCCACCAGGGCATAGAGTTTTCATGATGAGTGAGTCATGGGAAGATGCTCTAAAGCTGTGACACATCACATACATTCATGTTCATTGTCATTGCTTCTGGGTCTGAATGAAGATGCTGTAAATAGCTGTAGTTGTAGGAGGGCTCAGCAGCTACACTGAGGGTGAGGGTCCGCAGGGCAGAGTGAGGACCCTCGCCCTGATCCCCCAGGGCCACGGAGGTGATGAAGACCCTGCAGCAAAGCAAGCACCCATGGATCCCTCTCCCCCACCCTCCCCTCCCCTCCCCCTGCACTCCTGGCCCCTATGTTAATCTGCCCCTCCCCCATGCCTCCAGCACCCTCACGCTCTCATCACCTTCACATGCTGGCAGTCTCAATCATTCAGGTTTTGTTATTTTATTTCTATGTGTTCAGGAAGTGTTTTGTTGGTCCAAGTGTAAGAATTGTCATTGATGAGTGTTAAAAAGGCCACACTTAGGACAACCTCCTGCATAGCCCTGCTCAGCTTCTGAATCATGGTTTTGGCAGACATAACAGTATACTTCTGTCCAGTGTGGACAGTCATCCCACCCGTGGTTGGTGGCTCAGTCATAACCTCCAATTTCCAAGATCTGGCCTTGACATAAATGTTACTCAGAATTGCTTTTTTTTCCTTGCATTTTTTAAAATTATGGTAAAACTACTAGAGCTAATCAATGAATTTGGTAAAGTAGCAGGATACAAAATTAATGCACAGAAATCTCTGGCATTCCTATATACTAACGATGAAAAATCTGAAAGTGAAATCAAGAAAACACTCCCATTTACCACTGCAACAAAAAGAATAAAATATCTAGGAATAAACCTACCTAAGGAGACAAAAGACCTGTATGCAGAAAATTATAAGACACTGATGAAAGAAATTAAAGATGATACAGACAGATGGAGAGATATACCATGTTCTTGGATTGGAAGAATCAACATTGTGAAAATGACTCTACTCCCCAAAGCAATCTATAGATTCAATGCAATCCCTATCAAACTACCACTGGCATTTTTCACAGAACTAGAACAAAAAATTTCACAATTTGTATGGAAACACAAAAGACCCCGAATAGCCAAAGCAATCTTGAGAACAAAAAATGGAGCTGGAGGAATCAGGCTGCCTGACTTCAGACTATACTACAAAGCTACAGTAATCAAGACAGTATGGTACTGGCACAAAAACAGAAAGATAGATCAATGGAATAGGATAGAAAGCCCAGAGATAAACCCATGCACATATGGTCACCTTATCTTTGATAAAGGTGGCAGGAATGTACAGTGGAGAAAGGACAGCCTCTTCAATAAGTGGTGCTGGGAAAACTGGACAGGTACATGTAAAAGTATGAGATTAGATCACTCCCTAACACCATACACAAAAATAAGCTCAAAATGGATTAAAGACCTAAATGTAAGGCCAGAAACTATCAAACTCTTAGAGGAAAACATAGGCAGAACACTCTATGACATAAATCACAGCAAGATCCTTCTTGACCCATCTCCTAGAGTAATGGAGATAAAAACAAAAATAAACAAATGGGACCTAATGAAACTTCAAAGCTTTTGCACAGCAAAGGAAACCATAAACAAGACCAAAAGACAGCCCTCAGAATGGGAGAAAATATTTGCAAATGAATCAACTGACAAAGGATTAATCTCTAAAATTTACAGGCAGCTCATGCAGCTCAATAACAAAAAAATAAACAACCCAATCCAAAAATGGGCAGAAGACCTAAATAGACATTTCTCCAAAGAAGATATACAGACTGCCAACAAACACATGAAAGAATGCTCAACATCATTAATCATTAGAGAAATGCAAATCAAAACTACAATGAGATATCATCTCACACCAGTCAGAATGGCCATCATCAAAAAATCTAGAAACAATAAATGCTGGAGAGGGTGTGGAGAAAAGGGAACACTCTTGCACTGCTGGTGGGAATGTGAATTGGTTCAGCCACTATGGAGAACAGTATGGAGGTTCCTTAAAAAACTACAAATAGAACTACCATATGACCCAGCAATCCCACTACTAGGTATATACCCTGAGGAAACCAGAATTCAGAAAGAGTCATGTACCAAAATGTTCATTGCAGCTCTATTTACAATAGCCCGGAGATGGAAACAACCTAAGTGCCCGTCGTCGGATGAATGGATAAAGAAGATGTGGCACATATATACAATGGAATATTACTCAGCCATAAAAAGAAACGAAATTGAGCTATTTGTAATGAGGTGGATAGATCTAGAGTCTGTCATACGGAGTGAAGTAAGTCAGAAAGAGAAGGACAAATACCGTATGCTAACACATATATATGGAATTTAAGAAAAAAAAATGTTATGAAGAACCTAGGGGTAAAACAGGAATAAAGACAGAGACCTACTGGAGAACAGACTTGAGGATATGGGGAGGGGGAAGGGTGAGGTGTGTTAGGGCGAGAGAGAGACATGGACATATATATACTAACAAACGTAAGGTAGATAGCCAGTGGGAAGCAGCCGCATGGCACAGGGAAACCGGCTCGGTTCTTTGTGGCTGTCTGGAGGGGTGGGATAGGGAGGGTGGGAGGGAGGGAGACAAAGAGGGAAGAGATATGGGAACATATATATATGTATAACTGACTCACTCTGTTATAAAGCAGAAACTAACACACCATTGTAAAGCAATTATACCCCAATAAAGATGTTAAAAAAAAAAAAAAAAAAAGAATTGCTTTTTTTTCCTTGCATTTTTTAAAATTATGGTAAAACACATATAACATAAAATTTATTATATTAACCATTTTTTCAGTGTTCAGCTCAAGAAAGTTAAGTACATGTACATTGTCTTGCATCCAATCTCCAAAATTCCCTTCATCTTGCAAAACTGAAACTCTGTACCCATTAAGCAACAACTCCCCATCGCCTCCTCCCCTAACGCTTGGCAACCACCCTTCTACTTTATGTCTCTGTGGACCACTCTAAGTATCTCGTATAAGTGGAATCACACAGCATTTGTCCTTTTGTGATGGGCTTGTTTCACTTAACAAAATGGCCTCAAGGTTCATCCATGTTGTAGCATGTGTCAGAATTGCCTTCCTTTTTAAGGGTGAATAGTGTTACAGTGTATAGATAGACCACATTTGTTTATCTGTTCATTAACCGATGGGCACTTGGGTTTCACCGTCTGGCTGTTGTGTATAATGCTGCTATGAACACGGGTGTGCTCAGGACCACTTCTAATTCAGAACGAGTGGTGCGATCCAGTGGGGACGCCATGGCAACTGAACACGGTGCTTCTCCATGGTGGACACTCTCCACAGTAGACACTCATGGCGGTAAAAAAGGCAGAAGCAATTCGACGGTAATGTTCAGAGGGCCCCGTACAGCAAACAGGCTGATCACGTTGGGTGTTAGAGCAGAAATCCTCTTTGTGTGGTGCTTTACTTGGCTTTTCACTTTAACAGTGTTTTCAGTCTTTTAAAAAGTATTGACCACCCCCGGCTCCCCCAGGAACCTCATTTTCCTGACTTCCATGAACATGTATGTACTGTGCTTTATATGTACATAGAAAGAGTAAGATTCTTTTCACCCCCAAGAACCAACCCTTTGCTCTTGTTCCCCTTGAGAACACAGGCTTCAGCAGACTGCTTTCCACTGAGCTTCTGAAGAGAAGCAGCCACTTTGGGGTCCTTCAGAAGTTCCACTACTGCCAACAGTGCTTTTTCTGCTTGTTCCAGTGTGTTCTGTTCAGATGCAGTAGAACAAAGAGTGATGGCCTCGTGACCTTCTATCCAGTGCTGTTCACTATGCGTGGCCACTGGCCACATGTGGCCACTCAAATTAATTAGTTAATTTATTTTCAAGAAGCTGATGAACTTCTCATGACCATATCTGTTTCAATGAACGTTGACAAATATTTGATAAGAATGTCACATCTGCCTTGTGGCTTGGAATTCTCTTTATTCCAGTGAAGGTATTTATACCTTCATTGGTAAGGTCCCTGGTGTAGAGACTCCATATTTCTTTAAGCCAAGTTTTTATTCACATACCTGTAGAAAAGTGTACAAGTCAGATACGTGCAGCCTGATGAATTTTCACAAAGTGAGCATACCCATATAACAAGCACCAAGATTGAGGAATAGCAGTTCCAGAACCCCAGAAGCCACTCTTGTATCTCCTTGCAGTCACTGTCCTTACCCCAAGGATATCCACTATCCTACCTTCTACCGCCTTAGATGAGTTTTGCCGGTTGTTGAACTCAATATAAATGACACTGAGTAGGGAATATTCATAGGGTTTTAAAAACATGAACATTCATTGCCGATATTTACAGAGTGGGTTGTTTCACCAAAAATCCAGATTTTCTGTGTCTTTTAAAAGAAAACGTGACAGGATCCTTGTGGTGATGGAGATGTTCTGTATTTTTACTGAATCAATGTCAATATCCTTTTGTGATATTGCACTAGAGTCTGACAAGATGTTGCCACTGGAGGAAACTATGTAAAAGGCCTATATCTCTGTATTATTTCTTACAATTGCATGGAACCTACATGTATCTCAAAATAAAAAGCTTAATTAGAAATAAAAGGTAATATTTTAAAGAAAGATGGGTTAGTACCAGGCCTGCCTTTATCAAGGCGGCAACTGGCTGGAGCTGAGGAGCAGAGGCGCCCACGGGCAGGGACATGGTCTCTCTTGTTTGTGTGGCTACAAGATGTAAAGTAAAGTTAAATAAAGCTAAACAGTTCTTGGTGGCACTAGGCATGTTCCAAGGGCACATTTCAGTAACATCACATGACTCGTGGCTAGAGGATGGGACCACACAGGTCTAGAAGATGCCCATCATCATAGGCTGTTCTCCTGGACAACATCTGAACAGATGACTCATAAACTTGGCGAACAGAATGACCACAGATTCGCTGACATCATATGTGTTGGACCAAGCCAGTCACCACTGGGGGATCATCCTCTCCTGAGCTGCTTTAACCTTCTCTATAACAGAATCAACACCAGTCTGTGAATGTTGCTATTCTCCCCTTTAACTGCCTTCCCCTTTCTCTTCACTGCATTGACCAGCATCTAAACTCAGACGGACCTGGTGGGGATCCCAGCTTGAATGCTATTTCTTAATCTTGGGCAAGTTACTTAGCCTCTTGGCACCTCATTTTCAGCACTTGTAAAATGCGGATCATGCTTTCTGTATCCCAGCCTTGTCGTGTCTCTGTTGCAGGTGCAGTTAAATGAGAGAATGGATGTGAATGTACTTTATCAACCGAAAGGCATTATATGAGTGGCGTCCAGCATTCCCCCAGGGCCTGGCACATAGCAGGTGCTCAACAAATGTGGGTTGCATGAGCGATTGTTGTTTTCTTTGCTCAAGTCTGTGAGCAGGCAGCAAGGCTGCAGCCTCCATATTTTTTCAGTGCTGAGTCTCTTGCCCTCAGATTGGCTATGCCAAGGTCCCCGCTTTACAGGGGCATCCCTACCACATCAGTCCTCGTAGTTAGATGTGTGCATGTCTCACCGTGAGATTAGGTACAGGACAACAGTTGTATTTATCCCTGGATGGATGGAGTCCCTCAGGGAAGTAGAGGTATAGGGAGTGGGGTCACAGAGTCAGGCGAAGTCAAGCGCCAGAGAAGAGCTAAGGGGGCTCACAGTGCGATATGAGTTAGCACCTCTCACACTGCAACATGCACGAGCATCACTGCAGCGCCTGTGAAATGCAGACTGATTCTGTAGATCT
Source organism: Lipotes vexillifer (assembly GCF_000442215.2). NCBI lineage: Eukaryota > Metazoa > Chordata > Mammalia > Artiodactyla > Lipotidae > Lipotes > Lipotes vexillifer. The sequence goes on along the minus strand of NW_006791814.1, from coordinate 2,305,113 downwards.
GGGGTGGGGCCTGAAATTCCGCATTTCTATCAAGCTCTTTGATGATGCCTTTGCTAACAGTCCACCAGTCACACTTTGGACAGCAGAGGACCCGCCTCCGTTAGGCTCACTGGCGATCTTGGTCATGTGCAGATTCTTGAGTCTTCGATCACATCTATAGAATCAGACTCTCTGGGGCCTGGGCCCCAGACCCTGCACGATGAACACGTTTTCCGTTTATTCTGATGCATCCTAGAACCTGAGAACCACTGAGTTGTGGACTGAGGTGGGAGGTTCTGAGCTCCCATAGTGGGGGCTGAGACCCCCTTTCCTGGTATCCACATGTCACCCCAGAGCAGTGCCCCAGTGGCTGGTTCCTGTACCAGGTCAGTCTTTGTTCACACTGTTCTTTATGCCGATTTCTGAAAACCTCAATCCTTTTATGTCAGTCTTTCACAGACTTTGCCAAGAACATCCTTTGCTCCAAGGTCAGAAGCATATTTGGATAGGATAGTGAGACATTTGCGAAAATTGAGGGTGAGAACCGATGGCTGGGTTGAGGCATTAGCTCATCCATGATTACTTATCCAGCCCTTGACCTTTCTGCGGAGATGTCTGAGAAGTGAGGAAATTAACACCAGCGGGAAGTGACAAGGGCCTGCAGACCCACAGCTCCTCTCACTCAGGGGCTGATGAGCACAGCTGGGCCTGGGAGGTCAGTGTCACTAGGTCCCACCTGGCTTTTGGATCTCTTTGCCTGCCCCCCAAGCAAGGGCCAAGAGCCCCCCACTGCAGGCTTTGTCCTGAGGGTCAGTTCTGGCCTGAGGCAGAAATGGATTGAGCCCGACTCTGGGGCATGGATTCAGCCATAAGGCCTGGCTCTGACTGTGTAACCCACCTTGATAGGCTCCAGGGCAGGTGTAAATGCATTCTTTTTTTTTTTTTTTCCACCCTTCTTAAGGTATAATTGACAAATAAAATTGCAATGCATTTAAAATGTACAATGTGGTGATTTGATATATGTATACATTGTGAAAGGATTTCCTCCGTCGACTTAATCCATCTATCACCTCACCTATTTACCTTTTTTGCGTGTGTGAGACCGCTTAAGTTCTTCTCTTAGCAAACTCCAGTTATATAATACAGTGTTACAACTATATCACCATGTTATACGTGAGATCCTCAGACCTATTTCATTTTATATTTGAAAGTCTGTACCCTTTTACCAACCTCTCCCTATTTTCCCCAGTTCCCCAGCTCCTGCAACCACCATTCTACTCTGTTTCTATAAATTTGACTTTTTTTCAGATTCCACATGTGAATGAGTTCATGCAGTACTTCTCTTTCTCTGTCTAGCTTCTTTCACTTAGCATAATGCCCTCCTGGGAGAGGAAAAAAAAAAAGGTGGGGCATTCTTGTCCCTTCCTTCCTCTTCCTCACTCCCTTTTCCTTCCAACAAGCATATCTTGAGGATCTGCTGTGTTCTAGAGGGCGGACATCCCCAGGCATCGTCAGGGAGACTGGGCTTGGTGACCTTTAAGTGTTCTCATGACTCTGAGTGCATAGGATTCTTTATACTGTGTGTGGTGCAGGGACAAGACATTTCACCAACCCAGTGGCTGGAGGGGGGCCACAGGCAGAGCAGAACATGTAGGTGGAAAAGAGGAGAAAGTCCGGGAAGAAAGTGGTCTCACGTGGTGAGATCAGCTAAGGAAGAGGATATGGGCAGAGGGGCAGCAGAGGTGAGAGGTTGTTTTTGTTTTGTATTGTTTTTCACTCAGTGTGTCTTAATTTTTCCGCAGCGACTTTGGGGTAAGGGGACTCTTGTGCTCTTTTTGGCAGCCGTGAAGCTTTGGTGTTCACGAGTCGTGTAGCGAACAGAGGGGCCTGGATTTCAGGGTCTTAGGGAGGTTTATTGACCCCAGTGGGTGCCTGGACCAAGGGAAGTTGGGGTTCAAGCATCTCCACCTAGCTCCTTGGTGGATGGGTGCACAAGACAAAAATTAGAAGGAGAGAACTTCCTTCCAGTGTGTTCTGTTGAGTCCTCCCCTTCCACCACCATAGCCACCCACATTGGTGCTGGGTTGGAAAGATCATTAGCGGGGGGACAAAGAGAAAGAATTCTGCTTCTGAGGCATTGTCCTAGGATACTACTCATTCTCTTTTCCTTACGAGCCAAAACCACAGTGTTCCCAAGCTCCTGAGGGTTTAGACAAAGCACATTCCGTGTCTTCTGCAGGACTGCTTGGCCCTCCAACTCAGACCCCACATCACTGATTCAGATGAGTCTCAAAACGTGGCAGGTCCTGCGTATCAACAGAGAGAAAGGGGGAGGCAAAATATTGTAAAATCTGTGGGTTCTCACCAGATGACTGTTTAAAAGGCCAGGAAATGCAGAGGTGGGAAAAACACGGGGGAGATACATTCACTAGAGCATTGTTGACTCATGGCCGTCCAACTTCAGCAGAAAGTCCTGATTCGGCCCCACAAGTGCCTGAAACCACCTGCATTGGGCATCACTGGGGTTGCAAAGCTCAGAACTGCTGACACACCCTTGGGTCTCCTTCTCAGTTTTCTTACTTTGGGCTTATGTATATGCCAGTCCCTTATATTTGATTTGTTTGTACAAATGTTTTTACGATAAGGCAAAGGAAAAAGGGAGGAGATGGTTGGTTCTGTGGCAGCTGTTGAGGCTGGAGTTACTAAGGGAGCCCCGGGTCGAAAAGAGCTGTGTACACACGGAGGAAGGGAGTCTAGTCAGAAAGGTGGCTGGAGATTGATTACTCACGGTTGGCTCCAATTTCCTCTCTCCTAGGTGTACTGGGAAACTCACCTAGGGGAGGAAGCAGAAATGCCAGTCTTGTCCATCTACTGAGTGAAGTTTTAAAATCTATCATTTATCTCAGTCGCCCAGTTCTACCTCAGTGTATTCCACCCGTGTTCTCTCTCTTTTTTTTTTTTTTTTTTTTTTTGGCCGCGTTGGGTCTTTGTTGCTGAGCGTGGGCTTTCTTTAGTTGCGTTGCACCGGCTTCTCTGCTGTACGCGGGCCTCTCACTGTCGTGGCCTCTCCCGTTGCGGAGCACAGGCTCCGGACGCGCAGGCCCAGCGGCCATGGCTCACGGGCCCAGCCGCTCCGCGGCACGCGGGATCCTCCCGGACCGGGGCACGAACCCGCGTCCCCCACACCGGCAGGCGGACTCCCAACCACTGCGCCACCAGGGAAGCCCCCGTGTTCTCTTTTATTCGTTCTGCACTTCTTATCCAGAATGAGCTCCGAGAACATAGGTCATGTCACTCCCCTGCTTAAAATCCCAGAAAAACGCCTGTTGCTCTTAGGGTAAAATCCAAACCCCATATTTATTGTGGCCTGAGAGGCCCAGTGTGATCTAGCCCCTCCTCCCTCTCAAAATTCATCTCCTTCTCTTTTCCCTGCCATGCACTGTGCGTCAGCTGCACTGGCCTCACTTCTTTTCCTGGAACTCTTCAAGGTTTCTCTGCCTGTTTGCATTTGTTGTTTTTCTCTGTCTGGAATGTTCTCCCCGCTCCAGATCTTCCCTTGCCTGGATGATGCTTCTCATTTTGGTCTCAGCTCAGATGTCATTTCTCGGGCTAGTCTAAAGCATCCCCTTTCCCCCTGTTATTCTCTCTCATCACTAGACAGTAAGCTCCATGACAATAAGAGATTCTCCAGCACCCCATGCAATGCATGGCAGATGGTCGGTTCTCAATAAACAGTTGGTGGGTAAATGAATAACTGAGTGAAGGGGTGCTCTGTCCCCCGGCTCTGCCTTGGGACTTTTCCAAATTTGGAGTATGTAGGACATTTATTGTCTCTTATGTCCTAAATGTTTGCCAGGGTACCTGGAACTATGTACCATTTCCACTTTATACATGAAGTTAAGGCTTAAAGAGGTTATTCGAGGGACTTCCCTGGCAGTCCAGTGGTTAGGATTCCATGCTTCCACTGCAGGGGGCACGGGTTCGATCCCTGGTCAGGGAACTAAGATCCTGCAAGCCATGTGGCGTGGCCAAAAAAAAAAATTAAAAAAAAAAAAGAGGTTATTCAGTCTGCCCACAATTACACCAGTAATCTTGGGACAGCCAGGAATGGAGATAAGTTCTAACTGGTTATAAAGCTCCTTGCTCTATCACTGTCTAATATTTGGTGTTGTGTAGGGAGTGGCCAGAAACGCTGCTTGGAAGAGGGGCATACGTAATTTTAGGAGAGAAGAATAGCACAGTAGTAAAAACATGTGGGACCACGCTGCATGGGGTCCAAGCCTGGCTCTACCCTTTTCTAACTAGTGTGACCTGCCAAATTTCTTAACCTCTCTGTGCCTTGGTTCTTCCATCTATACAATGGACATGTTAATATCACCTCCCTCACAGAGTTGTCATGAGAATTAAATGAAAGAGTATATAAAAGCCCTTGGGCCAGTGTCTGGCACAGATAAGCATTGCATAATAAGTGTTTACTACTCTTGTTACTACTGTCATCATCCTGCAGCTCACCATGCATGTGGCTGAATCTCCCTTCGGATCCTTAAGGACATCTAGTAGCAGGTCTCTTTGGAACCCACCCCCCGCCCCCTGGTGTGTCTCTCTCTCTCTCTCTCTCTCTCTCTCTCTCTCTCTCTCTCTCTCTCTCTCTCTCTCTCTCTTTCTCTCTAAGGATCTGCAGGAGGTTTTAGGAGCTTCTCTGGTGAGTGTGGCTTTGGAGGAAGTGGTAATGTGCAGCCTATCGTGTGGCAAAGAAACATCAACTTTAAAAGCAGAGAAGGAAATGGATGTGTTAGTGACACGGAGTTGTGGGAAAAGCCACCCACTAAATTACATTTCTGCACAAGAAAAGAACTGCTAGCAAAGTGGGGATGAATGACATTGGGGTGGCAAAGGCATCAAGAAGTAGAGGCAGTAATGAGGCACGGAGCCCTCTATTGTTTCTAGCATCATGGGAAGTGAGGTTTTATTATTCCCTCCCCAAATGGTCTCAGTTCTTTTTTGTTGTTGTTGTTGCTTCTTTTTCAATCAGTACGGCTGATGTTCTCCGTACTTGCGATCTACCCAGTCCAGGCCTTGGCCCGACAGGTGGTCTGCTGGCTGGAAATCTGTAGTTACAGGAAAGGGAGGTCCTGAGGGGTCCTTGGGAACCATTGCACCTAAACATGCTCCTTTTCAGATGAGCAAAGTAAAGCCGTGATGGAAAAGGACACTTATTTATTCCTTAATTCAAGCAATGATGTATTGAGCAAGTTTGCAAGGCCCCAAGCTAGATGCTGGAGAAAGTCAAGAGGTTTTCTCTTTCTGAGCAGAGCGTACACAATGAACTCTTATCAAAGACTATGTAATAGAGGTAACACAGAGAGCTCAGGCCTGCGAATTGCAAGTCTTGTGTTCCAATCTAAACCTCCACTTCTTATCTGAACTGGAGTAACTGCCTGGGCTTTGGTTCCTCATCAGTAAAATGGGGAAGTTGGTGTCTGGCCTGTGAATTGCACTAGGATTTCACGAGCACCCAGATAATCCTGACACGTGCTGATGCTTGATGGCCTATGAAGCCTATGAAGCAATTTGTAGATGATGCTTTTGTTATGGGTAGCGTGATAGCTTGCAAACAGGGAATTGAAGCCACTGGAATAATAGGAACATGAAAGGGGCTATTGTGGAGGGTGGAGGGCAGATTGCATGTTGGGGAACGAGTAGACTACAGCCAGAGGTGGCCCCCAAGCCTTTATTCTAAGGGGCGGTCCTTTGTGCTGTTTGGAATAAATAGGAATTGATTCCAAAATGGGGAGTAGCTCATTCAGCCAGGCAGCAGCTGCCCCTTGTTAGCATCTAACCCTGTGATAAGTGATGGAAGATGCTGAGACCAGGCATGGCCCTCTGAATTCAGTTCAGAGTTTATCAGGAGATACCAAATCATAAACAGATGGATACGGTACAGTGCCTTGACAGGGCTCAGGACAGAGGCACTCCAGGCCCACATTGTTCAAGACGGGCTGAAGAATGCCCAGATGATGACCCAGCGGGGTTTTGAAGGCTACAGAGGGCTTGACCACTTGGGTTACTCCAAGAAGGGCAGTCAAGGCTTAGAGAACAGCACAGAGACAGGGTGATGAGGGAAGTTTAGGAAACTAGCTGTGGCTCCAAGGAGAGGCCTGGAATTCAGGTGGGCAAGGTGGTAGGAACCGTTTTGCCAATAATTTGAGTGCCAGGCAGAACCTAAGCGGCCAAGGGGATGGTGTTCGTGGGAGGCCATCCTGCTATGATACCTTGGTGGGATTTGATTAAGGTCCTTTAATTACAGGTGTAATTTACTCAGTCAGTCTTCTCATTGTAGTCTTTTAAAAAATATATTTATTTTTTTAATATTTATTTATTTATTTATTTTGACTGTGATGGGTCTTAGTTGCGGCACGCGGGATCTTTAGTTGTGGCATGCGAACTTCTTAGTTGTAGCACGTGGACTTCTTAGTTGCGGCATGCATGCGGGATCTAGTTCCCCGACCGGGGATTGAACCTGGGCGCCCCGCATTGGAAGTGTGGAGTCTTACCCACTGGACCACCAGGCAAGTCCCTTCTCATTGTAGTCTTAGAAGTCACCTACAGCTCTGTGAAATGTGCAGCCAATTCTGCATGAAGCGTTTCCAGGCTGGGGATGTAGGCAGCACACATTATCCCAGGAAGGCAGATGATGGAAAACGTGCTTACTGCAGAGGGGAGCCAGGCAGATGAGCGTCTTCCCAGGGAGCACAATAGCAAGGTCTCAGTTGGACAGGAGGTTATCCAGCTCGTGCAGTGCCCGAGATGCTATGAGCACCATTGTACCGTCCTCCCTCCAGGCTGCAAGAAGATGTGGAACCCTAAGGCAAAGCGGCATTTTATCCCTGAGGAGGGATAGATGGATTTTACTCATAAGACATGCATCTATTAAGCTCCTGTGGTTTGCAGAATCAGCCGTGTGTATGTGACAGCCAGGAGGGTGATGAAAGAGGCCCCTGGTGGCTCCATCTGGCTGTCACTCATGGACTTCAAACCTAGTATGTCCAAACTTGGGTTTGTCGTCTCTTCTCTCTAAAAAAGGTTAGCCCCTTATTCAGGCAAATATTACCACCCAGTTGTCTAAGTCAGACCTTGGGAGTTGCCTTCAATGCTTCCCTGCCCTGAAGCCTCAACCTCATCTTCCCCCAGATCCGCCCATTCTACTTCCTGTGTACGTGCCTTGCTCTTGCCCTAGTGCTAGGTCCTCAGTGCCCCACACCTTACAAACTGGGCAGCCTGGTCTCCCTGCTTCCTGTTCGCTCCCGAGAATCCGTCCTCCACCACTGCTAGTAAAATGATTGCTGTAACACCTGGCTTCACTTTATAAGCTTGGATGGCCCCCGTGGCCTGCCAGTATCTTCTTCCTTCACTGGTTTGGCAACCCTGGAGTACCCTCTGCGTGGCAGGCCCTGCGATGAGCACCGGAGGGAGAGAGATGAATGAGACAGGACAGAGCCGTCAGCGCACTCTGCCTGATGAGGGAGACAGGCTCAAACCACTGAAGGGATTCTGTGTTCTGTGCTGAGGGGCTCGGGACCAGAGCAGATGTGAGAGGGCCTTTAGACTTACTCTGCTCTCTGCCTGCAGAATAAAGACACAGACCTACTGGAGAACAGACTTGAGGATATGGGGAGGGGGAAGGGTGAGGTGTGATAGGGCGGGAGAGAGACATGGACATATATATATACTAACAAACGTAAGGTAGATAGCCAGTGGGAAGCAGCCGCATGGCGCAGGGAAACCGGCTCGGTTCTTTGTGGCTGTCTGGAGGGGTGGGATAGGGAGGGTGGGAGGGAGGGAGACAAAGAGGGAAGAGATATGGGAACATGTGTATATGTATAACTGATTCACTCTGTTATAAAGCAGAAACTAACACACCATTGTAAAGCAATTATACCCCAATAAAGATGTTAAAAAAATAAATAAATAAAAGTATATATGCATATTGCAAAAAAAAAAAAATACCAGGGATTGATTTGGAAAAAAAACTGTGAAAATAATGTTTGTGTTATATTGAAAAAGCAGAAGAGCTGAAATAGAAGCTGAAGACGTCCCTCATCTCAGTCTCTATCTAGTTACTATTAAAATGTTGTGTCTTTCCTAACAAGTTTTCTCCTTCACATCTATATTTTACAGAACTTGAAATGCCCTTGGGTATACTGTTTTGTACACAGCTCTTTTTACTAACAGATACCATAGCATTTAAAAAACAGCTATAGGGCTTCCCTGGTGGCGCAGTGGTTGAGAATCTGCCTGCTAATGCAGGGGACACGGGTTCGAGCCCTGGTCTGGGAAGTTCCCATATGCCGCGGAGCGGCTGGGCCCGTGAGCCACAACTACTGAGCCTGCGCGTTTGGAGCCTGTGCTCCGCAACAAGAGAGGCCGCGATAGTGAGAGGCCCACGAACCACGATGAAGAGTGGCCCCCCGCTTGCCACAACTGGAGAAAGCCCTCACACAGAAACGAAGACCCAACACAGCCAAAAATAAATAAATAAACAAAAACACAAACAAAAAAAAACAAAATACATACATACACACATATATATATATATATATATATATATATATATATATATATATATATATATATATATATATATATATATATATATATATATATATATATAAAAAACAGCTATAGGGCTTCCCTGGTGGTGCAGTGGTTAAAAATCCACCTGCCAATGGAGGGGACACAGGTTCGAGCCCTGGTCCGGGAAGATCCCACATGCTGCAGAGCAACTAAGCCCGTGCACCACAACTACTGAGCCCGTGCTCTAGAGCCCGCGAGCCACAACTACTGAAGCCCGCGCGCCCAGAGCCCACGCTCCACAACAAGAGAAGCCACCGAAATGAGAAGCCTGCGCACCGCAATGTAGAGTAGCCCCCGCTCATCGCAACTAGAGAAAGCCCGCGTGCAGCAACAAAGAACCAACTCAGCCAAAAATAAGTGAATAAGTTAATTAATTGATTAAAAAAATTAAAAAACAGCTCTATTCTTTTTTGTTATATGAGGGATACATAGCTATCTCAAACAATTTTATGACATGAAAACCACATGTAAAACAAAGATCACCGACTACTACTATACCTGGAGATACCTTCTACCCACACCTGTGTGTATGTTCTTTCAGAATTTTATGTTCACGTACACAGTTAGGTATAAATATAAATAAACCTATAGGTGTAGACAGACTTGATCTTTAGCCTACCTTTTCCACTTAATACGTTATAGCTCTCTTTTTTATTTAAATATATTTGATCACTTGTGTTCTCTATATGATAGATGATATCCCATATAGATGTATCATAAATCATATAACTGATCTCATATTTATGGACATATAGGTTGCTTCTGTATTTTCATGTCTTCAGACAGAAAAATGATGAAAAAGCTTGTGTGAGTGTATGTAGCCCATTTATTTCCTTGGGATAAAGTCCGAGAAGTGAAATTGCTATGACAGAAATTGTGAACATTTTACATTTGGGTCCATATATGTGGTTGGCAGAATTATCAGATGATCTCTGCTGACCTGTCTTTGTATAATTATCTCCCCATGAGTGTAGGTAGGACTTCTGATTGCTTCTAACCAGCAGACTGTGGCAAAGGTGATGGGGTGTCACTTCTGTGATTATGTTATATTAGATGGTAAAAGTGAGGGGATTTTGCAGATATAATTAACATCCCTAATTTATTAACTTTAAGTTAATCCAAAAGATTACCTTGAGTGTGCCTGACCTAATAAGGTGAGCTCTTTAACAGAAGGAGGGTCTAGAAGTCAGAGGATCTCTCCTGCTGGCCTTGAAGAAGCAAGCCACAGTGAGTCTACAGCTGCAAGGAAATGAATTCTGCCAGTAATTACATGAGCTGGGAAGGGGACCCCGAGCCTCAGATGAGATTCCAGCCCTGGCTGACACCACTGCAGCCCTGTGAGACACTAAGCAGAGAACCCAGCTAAGTCATGCCTACACTCCTGACCCACTGAAACTGTGAGATAATAAATGTGTGTGGTTTTAAGCCACTACAGTTTTGATGATTTTGTTATATAGGAATAGAAAACTAATATATCAATAATATAGAAAAACTGCTTCAGATAAATTATACACCAATTCATTTTCCCAACCAGTATAGTAACTCCCATTTCCATGAGTTTTTGCCAACACTGAGTGTTGCCAAACTTGTAAATCTGTGCCAATCTAAAAGGTTAAAAAAATACTTGTTTAATTTGCGGCCCTCAATTACGAGTAAATTTGCACATTTTCCATATTCTTATTTTCCATTTTAAAACTCATTTTTAGTATATTACCTAATCATATCCTTTGCCTGTTTTTGAATTTTGCTTATTGGTTTGTGAGAGCTCTTTACATATGCGGAGGAAAAGAGAGAGGCAGAAATTTACATATTGTTTTATCTGTTACAGATGTTGCAAGTATGTGCTTTTTGTTTCCCCAGTTTGACAGTTTCTCTTTTATTTCAAACGTTGTTTATGGTGTTTGGTGAGGAGGGATGTGGATGTTTTCTCATTCTATTGGGTTTTAGAAAGGCCCCTCTGTATGGAAGGTTGATTGATGCTAAGACAGCAGTGAAGAGGCAATTACATTAGTCCGGGTGAGCTAATGAAGCTGAAGCTTGCGCTATATCAGGTATGGTAGGGATGGAAAGAAGGTTCTGAGCCCAGAGGCATTTTAGAAGTAAAATCGGCAAAGTTTGTTATTCTCAGAACTGACTTCTTTTTTTAACATCTTTATTGGAGTATAATTGCTCTATAATGGTGTGTTAATTTCTGCTTTATAACAAAGTGAATCAGCTATACATACACATATATCCCCATATCTCCTCCCTCTTGCATCTCCCTCCCACCCTCCCTCTCCCACTCGTCTAGGTGGTCACAAAGCCCTGAGCCGATCTCCCTGTGCTATGTGCCTGCTTCCCACTAGCTATCCGTTTTACGTTTGGTAGTGTATATATGTCCATACTACTACTCTCTCACTTCATCCCAGCATACCCTTACCCCTCCCTGTGTCCTCAAGTCCATTCTCTACCTCTGAGTCTTTATTTCTGTCCTGCCCCTAGGTTCTTCAGAACAATTTTTTTAAAAAAATTCTATATATATGTGGTAGCATACGGTATTTGTTTTTCTTTCTGACTTACTTCAGTCTGTATGACAGACTCTAGGTCCATCCACCTCACTACAAATAACTCGATTTCATTTCTTTTTATGGGTGAGTAATATTCCATTGTATATATGTGCCACATCTTCTTTATCCATTCGTCTGTCGATGGACACCTAGGTTGCTTCCATGTCCTGGTTCTTGTAAATAGAGCTGCAGTGAACATTGTGGTACATGACTCTTTTTGAATTATGGTTTTCTCAGGGTATATGCACAGTAGTGGGATTGCTGGGTCGTATGGTAGTTCTATTTTTAGTATTTTAAGGAACCTCCATACTGTTCTCCATAGTGGCTGTATCAATTTACATTCCCACCAACAGTGCAAGAGGCTTCCCTTTTCTCCCCCCCCTCTCCAGCATTTATTGTTTGTAGATTTTTTTTTTTTTTTTTGAGGTACGCGGGCCTCTCACTGTTGTGGCCTCTCCCGTTGTGGAGCAGAGGCTCCGGACGCGCAGGCTCAGTGGCCATGGCTCACGGGCCCAGCTGCTCCACTGCATGTGGGGTCTTCCCGGACCAGGGCATGAACCCGCGTCCCCTGCATCGGCAGGCGGGCTCTCAACCACTGCACCGCCAGGGAAGCCCTGTTGGTAGATTTTTTGATGATGGCCATTCTGACTGGTGTGAGGTGATAGCTCACTGTAGTTTTGAGTTGCCTTTCTCTAGTGATCAGTGATGTTGAGCATCCTTTCATGTGTTTGTTGGCAATCTGTATATTTTCTTTGGAGAAATGTCTATTTAGGTCTTCTGCCCATTTTTGGATTGGGTTGTTTGTTTTTTTGATATTGAGCTGCATGAGCTGCTTGTAAATTTTGGAGATTAATCCTTTGTCAGTTGCTTCACTTGCAAATATTTTTTCCCATTCTGAGTGTTGTCTTTTCATCGTTTATGGTTTCCTTTGCTGTGCAAAAGCTTTGAAGTTTCATTAGGTCCCATTTGTTTATTTTTGTTTTTATTTCCATTTCTCTAGGAGGTGGAACATAAATCACATAAATTGCTGTGATTTGTGTCATAGAGTAGAGCTGACTTTTTACTGGATGAGAAGTAGAGACTTAGAGGTGAAGTAATTGGTGTGTAGTCCTGCCTGCATCAGTAGGTGCTCAGTTCACTAAGGAAGTTTCTCCTTCGTGGAGCTGTACCACCAGAGGCTTTGGGCCTCGCAGATCCCCTGAGGTGAGGCAGCATGTACCTCCTGTGATCACAGCTCTGCCTTTATTTCCACTGGGTGGATAAAGAAATCAGTCCTGGAGGCTCTTCCTCCTTCTACCTACTAAGTCATGGAGGCCTCACTCTTTACTGTGTTTTCCTTGAATCCCTCTCCCCAGACAGACCTGTGGTTTTGAAGCTGAGCAGATGGGCAGGGGTGTTTGCTCAAACAAGGATCCAGTGGGCATGCCTGGAACTGGATAGATTTCTCCTTGAACACGCTGGGCAGCCTTGTCTTCAGGCAGGGGTGGGGGTGGGTGGGAGGAAAAGTGTTCAGCCTTGCAGCGATCCAGTGAGATATTAGACATCATGTGAAAATTGTCGGCAAGGGCAGAGAAGGTAGCCTGTTCTAGTCCTAGACTCTAGAAGATCCTTCAGACCATCTGAAATGAGGAAATGCTGCCCACAGTCTGCAGTGGCAGAAATTAAGATCTTTTGGCTAGAGAGAGATGGAACATGCTTGGGCTCTTCCGCTGGTGGGAGTAGGGGGAGACACCAGGGTAACAAAACAGATTCTGAAAGCTTTCTGGCACTAACTGAGTTCAGGCATGATCCCCTGGTTTGCTCCCTTGGTTCATTTAACGCAGTGGTTCTCAACCAGGGCTCATTTTGCCCCTACCCAGGGGATATTTGACAATATCTAGAGACATTTTTGGTTGTTACAACTGGGAGGGTGCTACTGGCATTGTAGGGATACTTGTACATGTCCTCTATAGGTCGTTTAGGGAAGCCCTCTACACAAAGAGTTATCTGGCCCCAAATGTCAATAGGGCTGAGGTTCAGAAACCCAGGTCGAGTAGGAAAAAGAAGGATGGTGTGAATTAATGATATGTCCAAGTTAGAGATGTGTGCAGTATCTCCCGAGCACTGCACCTGGCTCTGTGAATAGCCTGCTCCCTGA
>NW_006791814.1:2267178-2291807 GCF_000442215.2 Lipotes vexillifer | reverse complement strand
TCCCTGTGGTCTCTTCCAGGTACTGCTTGGGGATGGGGTGGGAGTGAGGACTCAACCCTCTAAGTTCACCCCCAGAGTTCTGGCCACAAGCAACACTGCTCATCCCAGATCTGAACAGGAGAGCACAATCGCTTTTCTGTCGAACTCCAACATTCATCAACCTTCACTACTGTTTGGCAAGGTTTCCATATCTTGTACCAGTATGCAAAGGCACTGACATCAGCTTTGATTCTGGTGATTCATTCCCTTTGCCCAGATTGAAGCACAGTGTCAGCCAGATGATGTCAGGAATAGGAGAAGGGAGGAGGCTGGAGTTTTGAAATTCTGGAGGTGGATAAATGTTTGATACATCTTAGCTTGAGCGGGACATTGTATACGTGAGAGTCAGAACAGATTATCTGAATTCTCAGCTCCTGGGACAGTGCTCTTTTAAAGCAGTCTGGAGAAAGGTAAAACTGAAATAAATTAGCTTTACATTGCAGTCTACATCTCTCAAGCGTAATCTGATTTCTCTGTGTGTACATATAGGCATATGTATACTATAATAGACATTAAGAATTTTTTTGAAGATTGACTCCAGATAGAATGAGGCTTTTTTTTTTAAAACTAAATTTATGTATTTATATTTGGCTGCGTTGGGTCTTCGTTGCTGCATGCTGGCTTTTCTCTAGTTGCGTCGAGCGGGGGCTACTCTTCGTTCCGGTGCACAGGCTTCTCGTTGCAGTGGCTTCTCTTGTTGCGGAGCATGGGCTCTAGGCGCGCGGGCTTCGGTAGTTGTGGCACGTGGGCTCAGTAGTTGTGGCTTATAGGCTCGAGAGTCAGGCTCAGTAGTTGTGGCGCATGGGCTTAGTTGCTCCACGGCATGTGGTATCTTCCCGGACCAGGGCTCAAACCCGTGTCCCCTGCGCTGGCAGGCGGATTCTTAACCACTGCACCACCAGGGAAGTCCCTTATTTTTTACTATTATGTTTTTATATTATGTTTTATTATGATGATGTTGGCAGCATGTTTTTCTGACCCAAGAAATAGAGAACAGACATTACAAAGAATAAATATTGGCCCTAAATTGTCCCCCGTGAAAGATACCAATGCCCGTGTTCTGTTTCCATGAACCAGTTTTACAGAAAGAAATGTTTTTTTGTGTCTTGAGTCTGTTTCTCAGAAATGGTCTCCGTGGCACAGGGTCTGAATTGACAGAGGCAAATGGGATTTACAGGTAGGCAGTGTCTCCAGTCAGGAATCCCAAGAGGGTTCTCATCCTCTTTATTTATTTATTTATTTATTTATTTATTTATTTATTTATTTATTTATTTATTTATTTAATTATTTTTTTTTTTTTTGCGGTACGGGGGGCCTCTCACTGTTGTGGCCTCTCCCGTTGCGGAGCACAGGCTCCGCAGGCGGACTCTCAACCACTGCGCCACCAGGGAAGCCCCCTCCTCATTCTTAATCCCCCTTGGCAGGAGCTACCTCATGTCTCTCACTCCCCTCCCTTAGCATTGGTCTCCCAGTACCCCTGCTTTGACTGTTTTGACTGTTTCTACTTTGGCTTGTTCTCTGGGACTCCTCCCCTGCTCCATTCACCTCCTGTCTCTCTGTTATGGCCATTTCATTAATTTCCAAGACCTCGACCGATTGACTGTACAGATAACTCCTAAATCCATGTCTTCAGCTTCTGTCTCTCCCTGAGCCGTAGACCTGCCAGCCAGTGAGATGAAAACACATTTGTAAGACTCAGTTCGTCTCCTCCCAAAGGTGAAAAAGTCAAAGCGATATTGGCTTATCTTTCCCCCATAGGTTAGGAAGCAACCTTAAGGTAGCTTAAAATGTCTCCCTTCTTTCTACTGCTGAGGAAGTTACTGAGTCCTTCATGCAATCAGTGCTGCCATTATGAGGAGTAGAGTTGCCATCTTTGTCGTTATCAGTATCTCTGTCGTCATTGTTAACTTCATGGGATTCTAAGCAGCACCTTTCCACTCCTCTATGAGAGTTTAAGGTTGTCAGCGAATGTGGAAATAGCAAAGTTCTCACCTTCCTCCAAGCCCAGTTTTCACAGATTAAACAAGCTCTCCAGCGCTGCCTACGTGGCAGTAAGCAAGCTACATGACATCACACTTGTGTAACGCCAGTGTGGATTACAGCACCTAATGTAACTATTAAGAAGACAGAGTAGGATAACGTATTAGACAGTGACCTGGAAGGTGGATGGGGAGGTGACACAGAAGTTGGTGTCTGAATGATGAACACAACCTCCCTTCCTGATACTTTGAGTAGAGCTTCAGGCCTGGCGGCTGTCAGAGCCTGGTGGCCACTAGGTGAGGGAGGTACGCAGGGGATTTCAGCCTCCAGTAGTGACCAGGTAGGAAGCTTTTTAGGATCTCCCCCAGTGATTCTGAGATTACATGATCACGCCAATGCCTTCGCCGAGACCCGAGTCACGCAAAGGCTCGTGAATTAGATGCTGCAGTTCAGTTTTTGCCACCGTCTTTCCGTGCATTCACTGCCCTGTTTCTTAACCGAAGACTCCCCAGCTCTTTGCTTTGATCCATCAGTGGACTAGTTGACCTCATACTATTCCAGTGGCTGAATTTTTCACACGCGGGAAATTCACCAACCATTTCTTTACACTGGAAATGGAAGAAACATCTGAGGTCTTCCTCAGTGTCATTTTCATTCCCAAAGACACAGAAAACTTCCAGAAGCTATCTTTCAGATCCTTCATTTAAAGTGGCAGGGACTGAAGGCTTGGTTAGGCAGAGTCCTTGGAGGCCGCATGATGGAACCAGGAGCCAGAGATGACTGGCAGGCACCCCACATGCGAGCTTTGTTAGGTCTGCGCAAAGGGCAAACTGCAGGGGCCCGGACGGCACCTTCAGAGCGGGCAGCGTTATGTCTTCTGAGCGTGACTCACCCCCGCGTGTTTCTTTCTCCACCTTGTTCTGAAAACGGCTGATCCGCCGTAATGCCTCCCCAGCTTTGCTGGATTAAGGGAGGAGTGAGACCTGAAAGCCCAGGACTTCAATGGCTCCTTGTCTTTCAGCCTGAGATCCAGCTGTAACGGAGCAGCCCAGAGCACCCCAGGGTCCACGTGCACTGTGTTCCCACGCGTCTCTGGTGACACGTTCTTTTCACCTACGCAACGTGGCTTAAAGGCAGGAAACAAAGAATGGGAAGAAACGGGCTCTCCTCTGGGCAGAGACGTGCAAGTGGAGATTGCTTACTGGCCTGCACGTTTGTCATGATGTTTCCGGCAAAGTAACCACATGACAATCGTGGCGGCTGCCAAGACCACACACGCAGCTTGTGTTGTGTCCTGCGTGCTGCTGGGCATGGCTTTCTGTATGCATTTCTCCCATGTAAGCTCTCAAATGTTCTCTGAAGTCGTTGTCATTGTCCCCGTTTTACAGATGCGGAAATCACGGTTCAGCCAGTTGTAGCCAGGTTCTAAATTTTAGGGAAGTGAGACTGGGGTTAGTGGCACAAGATATAAACCGTGAAACAGTGCGACCTTTCTGCTGTTTTCCTGATTCTTGGGCTTGCTTGAATGCTGCTTCACTGGCTTTGCTTAGCAATGTCGATGACAGTAGCATCAACCCTTTATTACCTTGAAAACAGTGATGGGGTTTTTCCAGGATGAGGTGGTAGGGCAGTGGGGAAGCAATGGACTGCCCTGCTTCCCCAGCATGTGGAACACACACACACCTATTAGTTTATGTCATAGGTCATAGAACTGGTCAGGACTGAACCAGAACTTACATCTTTATCTAGACTTCCATAAACTGCATCATCCAATATGTCCTACTAAACACCTGCTCTGTGTCAGGCCCTGAGTTGGGTACAGGAAGCTGCAGGTATCTTAGGATTGCCTCAGGGGAAGCTGCAGTTTTCAGGTTGACATTATACCCACCTTCCAGCTTGATGGAAGTCTTTAAACTTAAGCTTTTAGACTTAGCTTAATATTCACACTTGCACACTCTCTGTGTCTTTGTTTCTCTCTCTCGTCCTTTTAGAATTACATAATTTTTTCTTATATAGTTGGATTTATCTATCTTTATCTTAGTGTTTCTGGATTTTGAATAAAGAAATAGAAATTCTTTAGGTACCCCAAGGTTTTAAAGGAATGCACATGCATTTTCTTCCAGGATTTCAGTGGATTGATTTTTTACATTCCAATTTTGATTGATTCGATCTTGTATATAGTGTGCAATATGAGGCATTTCTAGAAAAGTTCATCTTTGGAATGTCATTTTTTAACAAATACAAAATCCCTGTGGCATTTGGGTCTCTTTCTGAGCTTCCATTGGTCAGTTAGTCTGTTGGTATGACAATCAGTTGTTGAGGTTTTAATTATTAAGGTATAAATTTTGAGGCTCTGTAATGTATTTTTAAAGGTAAGAAGGCTTTCTCATAGTTATTTCCCTATCTAGTCTTGCTGGTCTATTTCCCGTAAACTCTTTAGAATGCATTAAAACTCTGTCTCCTTCATCTAATTGACACTGATTCATTCTCGAGACTCAGTTTAAAAATCCTCTCCTCCGGGGAGCCTTCCCTGATGTCCTCAGGCTTTGTTAGCTTCCTCAGCTCTGGTTTGTTCCCAGAGACCCCCGCGTGCTCCTCTTCACCTTCTCATACGGTACAGGCTCGTGACTGGCAACTTTTCTGTCTCCGCCTTGGGCTGTTCCCTCCTTGAGGGCAGCACAGAGTCAACTTCACTGCTGAATTTTTTTAGCAGAGAGCAGAGTGCCTGGCACATTAGTAAGTACTTGCTCCAGTTACCTATTGCTGCATAATAAACCACCTGAAACTTCAGGGCATAAGACAACGGTGCTTTATTTTCTACTATTTCTCATTGTTTTGATGAGCTGTGACTGGGCTCAGCTAGGTGGCTCCACTTTTGAGTTTCTTCCACTTTTGGGGTCCCTCACGTGATTGCTCCAGACAGTGGCTGGAGCTGGAGCCATGTCTAAGACTACCTCACTCACAAGTCTGGTAGTTCATGCTGGCTGCCCCCTGGGGGGCCTCCGCTGGGGCTGTTGACTGGACCACCTGTCTACAGCCTCTTCACAATGGCTTGGGCTTCCTCACAGCATGGTGGCCGGACTCCAAGAGCAAGAGAGCCTGGCGGAAGCTGTATCGCCTTCTATGACTTAGTTTCAGAAGTCACATCAAAGCACATCCACCATACTTTATTGATTGAGCCAGTCCCTGAAGTCCGCCCAGTTTCAAGAGAAGGGGACATAAACCCGAACTACAGATAAGGAGTGGCAAGGTCACCTTGTAGAACATATGGGATAAGTGGCATGGTAATGGCCATCTTTGGAAAATGTAATCTGTCGCAGTGCTCAAGAGATATTTGCCAAATATTTGTAAATGCATCATTCAGGATCACTGGGATGGTTCCATTCTGGGCCCAGACTTGAACCAGGACTTCTGACTGACCAGCAAAGGTGCCTGGGGTGAACGTGCTCCCTGTGCAGCCAAGTTGCTGGGCTCCTGGGAAAGGTTTCCCGTCTAGGGAGCAGTCTTAGGAGCTGCTCGAGGATGTGTGCAGTCATGTTGGTAAAGCATTTTGAGTTCTTGATCATAAACTTCCTCTCTCTCATTCAAAGTACCAGGTTATTAGGGCTTGTTTTCCCTTCTCTACTTTCCGAAGTAAGTGCTTTGAAGAAGATGGGTGTAGGAGAAATGACACATTAAGTGTTTCTGCCGAAATGTGGGGTTTCTGCTGACATGGATGATGCTGTGTTTGTGACTGGCACACAAAGTGAAGAACTCGCGTTTTGAACAGTCGAGTGTATCATCTTTGCTCTCAGAGGCGCCTTTCACTCATGGAGGAAGCTGAATGGGTTTGAGGACTGTCCCCTTTGATTCTGCCGGGTAAAGGTGATCTGGGCAACGCATGAGAGATGCAAGTGATTAAATGAGGGAGCTCCCCGCCCGCAGTGCCGAGCCTGCTGGGTCCTGACCAGTCTGAAGGACAGTGAGATGCCTGGTATGGCGGGGATGGGGTGGCGGGCGTCGCTGCTGCTTGTGTTTCAGTAACAGCATTTAACTGTCCAGTACAAGCTTCTGCCCTGGAAGGTGATCCATTTGGAGGAAGACAGCCTGCATTAGGCTGAGACCACGTTTAGCAAAAGTGTCAGTTATCTGAGAATGTAGGTTCTGGATCCAGGCCTTCTGGACTCAAATTCTAGTCCTGCCACTTGCTAGGGCTACAGCCTGGAGCGTGTCACTTCACTTCTTGGTGCCTTAGCTGTTCCATCTCAGTAATAGGGACAATAGGAGTACCTATTTCTAGATGATGTTGTGAGGATTTAAGTAAGTGTCTGACACATAATAGGCACTTAGTAAATGTTAGCTATTATTTTCACTGTTGCTGTTACAGCTGTTTTCACTGTCATTATCACTCATAACCTGCTGTCCCTAGACCTCTAGACCTGTAAACCAGATATGCAATTTAAAATTTTCTAGTAGCCACATTAAGAGAAAGGAAAATAGGGGACAGTAGTTTTTTGTTTTTGTTTTTTCAAATAAATTTATTTATTTATTTATGCCTGCATTGGGTCTTCGTTGCTGCGCGTGAGCTTTCTCTAGTTGAGGCGAGCAGGGGCTCCTCTTCGTTGCAGTGCACGGGCTTCTCATTGCAGTGGCTTCTCTTGTTGCAGAGCATGGGCTCTAGGTGTGCGGGCTTCAGTAGTTGTGGCGCGCAGGCTCAGTAGTTGTGGCTCGTGGGCTCTAGAGCACAGGCTCAGTAGTTGTGGTTCACAGGCTTAGTTGCTCCGCGGCATCTTCCCTGACCAGGGCTCGAACTTGTGTCCCATGTGTTGGCAGGTGGATTCTTAACCACTGTGCCACCAGTGAAGTCCCTAGTTTTAGTAATATATTTTATTTAACCTAATATATATAAACTATTATCACTTCAATGTGTAATCAATAATTTTAATGATTGATAAAGTTTACGTTCTTTTTCTCATACTAGGTTTTTCGTCTTTGACACGTGGTATGTTCCTTACAGCACGTCTCGATTTGGACTGGCCACACTTAGTGTTCAGTAGCCCCATGTGGCTGGTGACCATGCCCACATTGCACAGCACAGCCTGGAGGGGCTACACCGGAAATTCACCTGCAGCTGATGCCTACAAGGGCAAAGAGGTGAATGTTTATTGAGTATCTACCATGCGTCAGGTACTCTACATGGCCCATGTAATTTAATCCTTGCAGCCATCTTGCCAGAAGGTATTTTGCCCCCATTTTACAGATGGATTCCTCCAAGTAAAAGAACGAATTCAACCAAAGTCCCCCAGCTAGACAGAGGCAGAATTTGCAATGAAGTCTGTAAGACTGAGGCCCCTTCCCCGTGGCAAGGCAGTAACTAGAGGCTCGATTTTAATGTTCGTGGGGCATGAACGCTGTCCAGAGCTGAGACAGGGCTCACACACAGCCTTGTGCACATGAGTCTCAAGCCTCCTTTGTGACGCTATTTGAAGAGAGCTGGCTGGGCTCGGTCACGACCAGGCCAAGGGCTGAGTCTCGGCCCGGGATCAGTGTTCAGGATAAATCTAGGGCTTGGGGCTGAGTCATGACTCTGTGTGACCCTGGGATCTGGGTCCAGTCTGTGCAGGGGTCAGAGTTGAGTCTGTGTCCAGAGTCAGAACTCAGTCCGCAGTCGGGTCAAAGTTTGATGTGAGGTTGAGGTCAGGGATCTGCTGTGAGTCAAGGTCTAAGCTCACTTTAGGTCCAGGGGGCAGAGTGGTGTGTGCAGCAGACTCACAAGGGTTCACACCTTGAAGGGTGATCCTGTCGGCCAAACTGCATGCTTGCCAGCGCCTTTGGAAATGCCAGGACGGTGTTCTTCCCCTCCCGTTTCGTGGGAACAAGCGACCAGGGCCACCTGGGGAGCAAATGCAAATGTTTGTTTGGAGGCACAGCTAGAGTGAGGGTGATGGTTTTAGTAGCAGTGGTAACTTCCCTGGGGGATGTTAGGAACAGAACGCCCGCCCTGGATCGGACCAGGATCTATGAAATTGATGCTAACAGCCATGTGGCATGGCTCTCATGGTGAGGCGGAGGGCAGGAAGGGAGGCAGAGCTTACAGGGACTCAGCCAGTGTGGCTAGACCGTGCGGTGGGTCAGCGCATTCGGGCAGCCCAGGATTTGGCATGCCACTTGCTCCTGAGCACTGAACGGAGTGAGGGAACCACCAGGAGGAGCCTGGAAGGTTCTGTTAGAACAAGTCAAGTGCCAGGCAGTGGGCCACAAGGAGTCGCCTCTGGCACAGGTTATACAAATGATGGTATAGCCATCCAGTGAAATGTTATTCAGCTGTAGGAGTAAATGAAGAACAATTTTCAAGTAAATCATTAGGAGAAAAAGCAAGTTGGGGACAGGATGTATAGTACGCTGTTTTTTGTGTAAGCAAACGTGGAAATAAAAATATAAACATGAATGTTAAAGGATGTAGGAGATACTAAAAATAAAGAAGTTATCATTACCTAGAGTTTGTCAAGGAGGGTCGTCTTAGCCAGAAGCAGAGCTCAGTCCAGGGACCGAGCTATGGAGTCTTGGGTAGCTTGTAGCCAAGAAGCTAGAACTGGCACTTCTCCTCAGACTGGGGGTCTCTGGTTCTTCCTGCCACCCACATCTTGAGGTCCACATCCTCATCTGAGTGTGGTGGGGACTCAGGGAGGAGGAGTCAAGTGGAGGAGCCCCACCTTCGGAGCCAGGTGAATCCTGACCCACTAGAAGCAATTTCCTTGTAGTCTCTTCCCCACAGCAGGATAGAAACGTGCTCCGTGAGCCCGACCATAAACTGCTTGCTTATTAGCTTGAACTGAACTCAAAATGATTTTGCAAGAAACCAAAAGCAGTAAAAAGTGATACAGCTAAACATCCATACACTGTAGGTATTTCCTCTGGGGTAGAAGAGATTCCTGCATGTTGCTGCGGCTGCCAAAGGTCTGAAGCAAACTGTTTCCAAAAATTATTGTGCATTTATAATTCAGTTTAGGGGCACTTACGTTTTTATTGGACAGATACATATTTCATGAAGAACGTATTTAGTCAGGATTTGTTAAGAAATCTCTGGTAATCCTTTTCTGTGTCTTCTTTTTCTGTATTATAAATTTGCTTCACTGAACACACCAGAAAATTATTCAACAGCTTCCAAGATTGACAGTGCCATTGAACTGAATATCAGCAAACACTATGTTTGTGTATGTACACGTGTATTGTGTGTGTGTGTTGCAATACGTTACAGATACATTAAAAGTAGAATTTTAATTTAGTGGCAGAGGCATAAATCATTCAACAAACTGTTGATATGTTGGAGCGCGTGGCAACTATTTGGGGAAGAATAATTGTATCCTCACCTCAAAGAAAAGCTCCGTGGGTTACCATTATTAAATAGTAATCACAAATATTAAAACAAATCATTTTTACAATGTCATTACAATTCGCGGTTGTAATTTACAGTTGCAAAATTATAATTTACAATTGCAATTTTTACAATGTATAGATAAATATATATATATAATCATAGAGGAAATTATTTATTTCATAGTGCCCTGCCTTAGGTTCTTCATCTGTATAATGAGATAGCAGTAGAGTCCGTCTCCTAGGATTGCTGTGGAGATTAAATGAGGACTATATGTAAAGTCTTTAGAAAAGTGCCTGGCATGTGATAAGTACCAAATAAGAGTTAACTATTGTGACTGTTTCTAAACATGATAACAAACAGAGGAACTAAAAACATTAGATGTGAGTACACAAAATTTTAGAATTTCTGAATGTCAAGAAACAGCATACACAAAATAGAATGCAAATGACAGCTTAAAATTCAACTTAGATAATAGAAAAAGTATAAATATTCTGTCTGTGTAGTTATTTCAAGTCAGAAAGAGAAAAGAGATAGACTTCTCAAAGGAAATATAAAACAAAGATTCAATAGGCCAGTCATAAAGAAGACGTTCATATTAATTCATTCTTTCAACAAATATTTCCCATGTGCCTGTTATACACTGGATTCTCCAGGATGCTGGGGTACAGCAGTGAGCAGAAAGAAGCCCTGTGCTCTCAAGGAACTTACATTCTAGTGGCCAGTAAGCATATGAACAAGGGACCCAGCTCACAAAAGAATCAAAGAAATGCAGTTGAATAAAGGGTTAACCTTTTTCTTTTTAGGTATCCAGATAGTAAATATTTTTGAGTGACTTTATCATATATCAGGAGTGATGCAAGGAAATTAGCATTCTTACACCTTCGCAATACGAGCAAAAAACAAAACGCAGTTCAGTTCAGTCTGTAGGGAATTTTGTCAGTAAGCGCTAAAAGATTCTTAAATGTGTGATGCCTGCAACTCAACAATTAACTTACAGGAATTTATTTTGAGGGATAGTCAGAAATGCATAGAAAAAGTTCTATGCAAGAACACGTTTCATTGATTGATTCATTCATTTACAAATATTTATTGATCACTACTACATGCAGGGCACTGTTCTAAGTCTTGGGGATACAGCAATGATAAAAGCAGAGGGAGTTCCTGTTCTCAGGGAGTTTATACTGTAGTATGTGCATTTTTTGTGGGGAGATTTGGGGCAGGCAGACAATAAACATGTTACTTACACACACACACACACACACACACACACACACACACACGCACACACACATAAAGAGCCAGTTTGAATATAGCTATAGCTCTATCTGTGTCAGATTGTGAAAGTACTATGAAGAAATTTAAAGCAGGATAAGGGGTGGAGAGGGGTCTCCCAGTTCCGCAAGGGTGCTGAGATGGAGGGGGGAAAAAGTCCCTATTTTAGATAGGGTGTTGGAGCACACCTCTCTGATTAATTGATCTTTGTGCAAAGACCTTTATGAAGCAAAGGACCACACCATGCTCACATCTGGAGGAAAGAAGGGGATTCTCACAGAGGGAATAGTGAGTGCAAATGTCCTGAGGTAGAAGGAGCATGTTTGTTTTGTCCAAGGAGGAACAGGGAGGCCAGTGTAGCTGGCGGAGTGTGGGCCAGAGGAATATCAAAGATTAGATCAGAGAGGAACAGAGGACAAGGTCACATACAGATTTGTGGGCCATTGTGAGGATTGTGAGAGCATCTGGAAGACTGACTGATGCTTAAAACAATAACTGTTTAAAAAATATCTCATGTATGGGAACATATATATATGTATAACTGACTCACTCTGTTATAAAGCAGAAACTAACACACCATTGTAGAGCAATTATACCCCAATAAAGAAGTAAAAAAAAAAAAAAAAAATATCTCATGATTTTGTGGGTCAGGCATGTAGGCAAGAACACAGCTGAGGTATTCTTCTGCTCCATGTAGCATTGACAGACAGAGGCCACTCAGATGTTTAGCTAGAGGATGAGTGGGTCTGCAGGGCCAAGATGGTTCAAGATGCTTTCACTTGCATTGGCACCTTCGCAGAGATGATTGGAAGTCACAGCTGGATTGGTCACCTAGAGCACCTTCATATGAACTGTCCAGCATGGTGGTCTCTGGATAGTCTGACTTCGTAGATGACAGATTAGGGCTCCCGGAGAATGTTCCCAAAGGCAGGAAAAGGAAGCTGTCAGTCTCTTACAGAAATTGGTACAGGGTCACTTCCAGTGCATTCTAATGATCATGTAGTCATCAAGCCAGTCTGTATTCAGCCAAAGAGAAATAGACATCACCTGTTAATGGCAGGAATAGAATCAGCTACCATATTTAATCTACCATATAGAGTAAGAGAGAAAGGAGTCGAAGGGCCAGGCTTATTTTAGTGTTATTTAAAATTGTGACAATGTGGAAATTACCAAAAGAGCCAACTGAGAAAAATGGCTAAATATATCTTACATATATTTACACTCATGTAATGGAATATTTGTCAACTAATAAAATTGTGTTTTCAGAGAAAATTGACAGATGACGGAAGATATGCAGGGTGTGCCAGTGTGTGCATGAAGGGATGTGTGTGTGTATGTTTGTGTGCACAGGTACACACTCTTTGAAAAGCTGTCAGGCAGGGGAGGGTCAATGTTCAGCCTGTTGTGTCACCAGCCTCTTCCAGTAGTGATCGGGGGCCCACAGGTCCCCTGGCATATGGCCATTTAGACAGAATTCTCCTGAATGTGGCCCCTGTAAAGTCCGCCTACTGACAGTTAATCAGGGACTGTGGAGTTTAGGAGGTAAGCAGGCCATTGCTCAAATGCCTCTGAGGAGACCTTTGTCATGACCCTAATCCAAGTGTGTATTTGATTTTAAAAACACTTCCTGAATCTGTAGAGACTGCCAAGTCTCTAAGAAAATGTTTCCATTGTCAAGGTCAGGCTCAGGATCATCTGTGTGGACCTGTTGGTTGGGGGAATTTGCAAATAGCCTCATTATTCACTCATCCAGTGGTCAACTTGCCAAATGTTTAAAGGTACCGGGGCAAGGTAAAGAAAGGACAGCTGGATGTGCCGGGCATGGTACTAAAGCCTGGGGCTCTAGAGATGAGTGAGATGGGTTCTTTGTCCATGAAGAAGAGCTGGCTGCAGAACCAAGTCCATCATCTCTGTTTCTTGCCCTGGCCTAGGACCAGCACTTCATAGTAACCCTGTGAATAGTTGGGTGAATGAAATGAATGAATGATTGGGAGAACCATTTTGGAATGAATTTTGGAAGGTAGGGAGTCAAATGCGTAGCTCAAATCAGGAAATGATTTCTGGAATCTGAAAATGGTCATCTGAAAGTGATGTCTGGAATGTTCCCTAGACTTACCATCTGTCCATATGTCTAGGTCTTTGAGCAAGCCATCATTCCTAACTTTGCTGGCAAACCACTAATTCGCGGGCAATCACAGACAGCCACAGTTAGCAGCATTTTGGCGGTCTCTGAAAATTTTTAAAAGGCAGCCCCTCTTGGTGAACAAACTGCAAAATGTTGTCCCTCCCTCTGGACTAACCCAATCTATGGGGGGATCATGGCTCCCAAGCTCATTTAGTTCCAGCCCCACTCACCCTCTTGACCTGTGGCCTTGTGCATTGCACAACCATAGGTGGCAACCCAGCTACGTTGGATCCTTTTGGTCATTTCTTTGACCTGCTCTGATCCTATTTCTGCTCATATGAACTTTGGACAATGAGGTCCAGCCTGTGATTCCGTCTCTAGCCTCAGGGCTCCCTCCGTCTGACTGACACTGGGTTTAAGGCTCATTCTCTTTTATTTTTTTAACATCTTTATTGGAGTATAATTGCTTTACAATGGTATGTTAATTTCTGCTGTATAACAAAGTGAATCAGCTATACGAATACATATATCCCCATATCCCCTCCCTCTGCATCTCTCTCCCACCATCCCTATCCCACCCCTCTAGGTGGTCACAAAGCACGGAGCTGATCTCCCTGTGCTATGTGGCTGCTTCCCACCAGCTATCCACTTTACATTTGGTAGTATATATAAGTCCATGCCACTCTCTCACTTCGTCCCACCTTCCCCTTCCCCTTCCCCTTCCCCATGTCCTCAAGTCCATTCTCTGTGTCTGCGTCTTCATTCTTTTTTCTACCCTGAGAGTGTCCACCCTAGGCTCTGCCTTTGGGACCAGCCTTCCACACTAAACCTGCCAGAACCTCTCCACACCCCAGCAGAGGGGCCTGCAAACAGGACCAAGGCAGGGGTCCCCCTCCTCTTTTCTCTCTGCAGGACAGACCAGATTCAGATGCACCTATGGGGACTGCGGGGAGAGGGCTGAGCTGACCCTCTCCCAGCAAAGCCACTGCTATTATGATCACCACTTCGTTCTTAGCAAGTAACCAGAGTGCTGGGTTCACTGGGGAGAATCAGAGCCAGGATCCCAGCCCCTTTGTTCTTTCGCTGCACTCTTGTGCATTCATTTCAGTTATTCCTTTAGAGCAGAATTTAAATTGTTTATTGATTTGGGCTGTCAGTTGCCCAATAACACTCCAGGCAGGAGCTCAGATAGCAGTAAGAATTCTACTACACCTAGCAGCACCCATTCCCCACCCCAACCTCTGTGTTATTTCCAGCTACAGCGGCAGTGTCTGAAGCATCTTTGCTTTTAGACGTCACTTCTTTTTGCATTTAAAGGCAATGCAATCTACCCTTCCCAAGAGCCCCTTTCCTATTCTCATTTCAAGTTTTATTTCCTCCTCTATGCAAACTCCTTTCCAAAGGTTACATACTCCACTCCTCCTATTTTTAAAAAATTTTTTTAAATTAAATTTTTTTAACATCTTTATTGGAGTATAATTGCTTTACAGTGGTGTGTTAGTTTCTGCTGTATAACAAAGTGAATCAGCTATACATATACATGTATCCCCATATCCCCTCCCTCTTGCGTCTTCCTCCCACCCTCCCTATCCCACCCTTCTAGGTGGTCACAAAGCACCGAGCTGATCTCCCTGTGCTATGGGGAGGGATAGTGATAAAATATGACTGTGTGATTTAGGAATATATCCTCTCCTGCAACTTTATGCCTTTATGACACTTAGCAGGTGTCAGCCACTGTTCTAGGTGGTTGGGACACATCTGTAAACAAAACAGACAAGTGCCCGCCTTCATGGTCCTTAGAGTCTCAAGAGGGAGACAGAAATATGAGGGAGCATAATAAATGAGTAAATGTCATGCTGTACTAGAAGGTGGTAGGTACTTTAAGAAAGAGGCAGCAGAGTAAGGGAGATTGAGGATGCTTGTGGTAGAAGTGATTTCTAGTTTTAAAGACAGTGGCTAATCTTGGCCTCATTGAAGAGGTGATATATTGACAGGCTTGAAGGAGGTGAAAAAGATTTAGCCAAATGGATCTTGAAAGGTGGGGGAGAAGGGAGGAGGAAAGACTGCATTAGGGTAGCCAGTGCAAAGGCCCTGGGGCAGGAGTGTGCTTGCAGCGTTCAAAGAACAGCAAGGCGGCCTGGAGCTGAGTGTGTAAGGGGGAGGCCAGGAGAGAACTGGAAACCGGGTCTCACAAGGCCTCAAAGACCTGGGATTTAGTTTTTTTTTTTTCCTTTTGTTTTTTTTTTTTTTTTTTTTTTTGCTGTGTCAGGTCTTAGTTGCAGCACATGGGATCTTTGTTGAGACATGTGGGATCTTTTTTTCTTTATGGCACGTGGTCTGCTCGGGTTTCTCTCTAGTGTGGTGCATGGGCTCCAGGGCGTGTGGGCTCTGTAGCTGTGGCGCACAGGCTTCAGAGCACGTGGGCTCTCTGGTTGAGGTACACGAGCTCAGTAGTTGTGGCGCGAGAGCGTAGTTGCCCCGCGACATGTGGAAGCTTAGCTCCCTGACCAGGGATTGAACCCGAGTCCCCTGCACTGAAAGGCGGATTCTTTACCACTGGACCACCAGGGAAGTCCCAGGATTTAGGCTTTTGCCCTATATAAAATGGGAAGCTGTTGAAGGGTTTTGAACAGAAGAGTAAGATGGTTTGCTCACATGTAGAAAGCGTCGCTCCGGCTAGGGAGTTGAGTATAGACCATAGAAGTCCATTACAAATCCAAGAGAGAGAAGATGTGACGTCTGCAAGGAGAGAGCCAGTGGAAATGATTGGATTTCAGGTGTATTTTGAAGATCAGCCCACAGGTTAGCTGGTGGATTGGTGGTGGGAGTGGGAGAAAGAGAGGAGGTTTACGCCCAGGCTGCTGCGAGGATGGAATTGCTGCCGACTGACATGGGGAAGAGTGTAGACGGGTTTGTTGGGAGAGACGAGCAGTTCAGTTTGGGGCATGTTAAATTTGAAATATGCCCTGGACATCTATCAGACGACATGAGAAAATAGAAAAGACGGCTTTATAGTCCAACAGGCCTTAATTGAAATCACATCTCCACCACTGGTTAGCTCTGAGACCTTCAGAAAAGTACTAAATAACATGTCTGAGCTCTGAGTTACGATTGTATACTCAACATGTAGATCATTCTCTCCGTATGTACTGCACTGGAGATTGAGGTGCAGATGAAATAATAGAGTGGGTGTGTCCTGGAAGCAAGGTAAGCAGAGCTGAGTCCCTGCTTATTATGTTTCCAGAAAGGCCAGGGATGGATTCCAATCTCAACTCATAGACTCTCCAATAAGTCACTTCCTCCACTCTGGGCTTCAGTTTCCTTATCTCTCAAGTGAGACATGGCATGAATAACCTTTCAGGTCTGTTTCGGCATGATGGTTGCATGAGTGCACGGACCTCAGTGTTGGAAGGGCTCTACCTTCCAGCTTGCTAGTGTCCTGCCTCATGCTGGGAATCCACATGTGTACACACACACACACACACAGCCCAGTGAAGCTCTGCAGGTTTTCTCGTGTTCGGTCGGGTCTCATCTCCCTGGGCCTGTCAGTGGTTGCGTCTGGCCAAACCCTTTTTCATTTGAGACTTGTGGAGTCCTGTGCTGCTGCTCTCCTTCCTCTCTGGTCCATAGTCTGGCAGCTCTGGTCCTTCTTGTGGCCGCACCAGACAGAGCAGTCCAGGCAGCCACTGTTCACCCAGTATGACCACCATCACTGCCGGGGGAATGCCCCCGCCCCCCACCTCTGTGCAGCAGTTCCGATAAGAGGAGGTTAAACATCACAAATCTGGAACAGCATTTCCTGGTGGTGCCCAGGTCAGGAAAGAAACAACAGGCTTGCACTACCTCCGATGTCCTCAGACCTGCGTGTGTGTGCTCGGCTCTCCCTCCATGCCCCCTCTGTCCCTCCCTTGGGGCACCTGCACCACCCCACCCCGGATGGTCCCTCTAAGCTGCCTCCTTCCCTGCATCCCATTAGGCTTGTTCACTCACTTCCTCTTGGGCACTGACCTTCATGGGCACCTGCATGGCTCTCTCTGGAGAGAGAATCACTTTAGAGCCAGTTGATCTCCTTGCAAACCACATCATGCTTCTGTGATTCAGGTTTGCAAAGAGCTTGATGTTTCCTTTATGTTCTTTCTGTTGTAACAACTGTTGGTGTTAAACTGACCTGTCTAGCTTTATTTATTTATCTGTTTTTGCGGTATGTGGGACTCTCACTATTGTGGCCTCTCCCGTTGCGGAGCACAGGCTCCGGACGCGCAGGCTCAGCGGCCACGGCCCGTGGACCCAGCCGCTCCGCGGCATGTGAGATCTTCCCGGACCAGGGCACGAACCCGTGTCCCCTGCATTGGCAGGCAGACTCGCAACCACCGCACCACCAGGGAAGCCCTAGCTTTATTTTTTAAGTGTCTCTATGTTGGTCCTCTTTCTTGGTGCTCGCCTGTTTTTCTTCAGACTCTTAAGTCTACTCGTTTCTAAAATACTGTGTGACCCAAACATTCTAGTATACTTTATTATCGGTTTTATTCTCCCTCATTTTGATCCCTAGTATAGTCCCTGACTGACCATTTATCATAGCATTTACCACGCTCTATCAAAAGGACCTGTCTTCCCCACCAGACAGCAAGGGAAGAATCGAGTATTGGCCATCTCTGTGGGTACAGCAGCCAGTTCAGCAGAGAAGGAATTAATAAATTATTAACCATACAGAGAAAAAGATGATTTTGAATTTACTTGTGCTCCTACCCAGGAAAATATGTAAACATATTAATGGAGAGACATTAATTGTGTCTCTCCAAACCTTAGTCCATCTTATAAAGCACAGAAAGCTCTGGAAGCCAGGTTATTTTCCTGACCAGGATACCTCTTGGGTCAGAAAACAAGTTCCAAAGCACACGTAAAGCGTAAAGCCATGCTGACTAGGACGCCAGGCCATCGTATCTTCAGGTCCCTGGGAAAGGATGGCTCATTGGATATGCTCTGACTTCCCCTCATCCTGAGAGAGTTAGTTGATTGACTCACTGACACACCCAGTCAGTCAGCAGATATTTTCTGAACACGGGATTCGGGTTAGGCGCCTTGCTGTGAGGCATGGCTGCACTGCTGAGCTTGCCCAGAACTCCCTTCCAGACCCTCACAGTAGCAGACAAGCCAACAGAGGGTCAGAGGAGGCGCTGGACACCAACTCAGGACGTAGGGAAGGCTGCCCAGAGGAGGTGCTGTGTGAAGTGGGGTGAGTCAAAGTGAGGAGAGAAAGGGGGCACAGTGTGATGGAGAGACTTATGAGTCCCCACCAGCTGATCTAGGGGCAAAGACCCAGGCTGGAGAGATCACCTGATGCCCCGAAGGCACTTACACCGGCTGGATTACAGAGTGTGAAGGCTAGAGGGGTGAATATGCACTGATTTCTGAAGGGACTGGTTGGCCTGTCCAGAGTGTACACCTCATTGTGAAGGCAGTGGGAGCCCCTGAAGAGTCTTAAGCAGAAAGGTGAGGTGATCAGAACTGCATCTTACGATGCTCTCTCTGGCTTCTGGGTGGAGAGATGTAGGGGACAGAAGTGAATCAAAGCCTCCAGGAAGGTAGCTGTTGTGGCCCTCTCCAGGCAAGAGAGGATTGTGTCTGGACTAGTGAAGTGAATGAGGGGCTGGGGAAAACTGGGAGGATTCGAGAGATTTTTAGAAGGTAAAATTGACGGGCCTCAGCCACTTGATAGATCAGCGGTTGGAAAACAATAGTCTATGGATCTGGCGTTGTGCCTGGATTTGTAAAGCTTTATGAAACACGTCCACACTACAGTGGCAGAGTTGAAGTGTTGCTGCAGAGACCTCATGGGCTGCAAAGCCTAGAAGGTTTACTCTCTCGTCCTTAACAGAGAACTAACTCCTGGGTTAGATGCAAAGCGCTGGAGAGGGAGGGAGAGGGAAGATTTGAGGGTGACAGCCAGGTTTTTAATGTTGGTGCCTGTGGTTGAAATGGAAACTCAGGGAAAGGGAAAGGAGCTGTCTGAGTCCTTACAGCCATGCTAGCCTTGCTTCTTAACGGACACTTCATCAGGCTCTTCCCAGCCTCCCCAGGGAAACTGGGGTCTGTCCCCCTTCTCTGTTTAGCTGGAACCTGCTGGAATTGGCCCCGTTCTTCAAAGCCATGACCTTGGTTTCACCTGACCACAGTATTACCTGCTGCCCCCATCCACCTCTACCAAAGGACAGAGCCAGTGCCCACTGTCCTGGGTCTTTCCAGGCACATGTAACTCTATCCAGGACCAGAGCTGGACCAGTCATTTTCCCAGCCCCGGGCCAGGCAGGTTCTATCCCCCTGCCTCCCCCGAGCCCAGCAGACTGCGGGGAGAGGGCTGAGCTGACCCTCTCCCAGCAAAGCCACTGCTATTATGATCACCACTTCGTTCTTAGCAAGTAACCAGAGTGCTGGGTTCACTGGGGAGAATCAGAGCCAGGATCCCAGCCCCTTTGTTCTTTCGCTGCACTCTTGTGCATTCATTTCAGTTATTCCTTTAGAGCAGAATTTAAATTGTTTATTGATTTGGGCTGTCAGTTGCCCAATAACACTCCAGGCAGGAGCTCAGATAGCAGTAAGAATTCTACTACACCTAGCAGCACCCATTCCCCACCCCAACCTCTGTGTTATTTCCAGCTACAGCGGCAGTGTCTGAAGCATCTTTGCTTTTAGACGTCACTTCTTTTTGCATTTAAAGGCAATGCAATCTACCCTTCCCAAGAGCCCCTTTCCTATTCTCATTTCAAGTTTTATTTCCTCCTCTATGCAAACTCCTTTCCAAAGGTTACATACTCCACTCCTCCTATTTTTAAAAAATTTTTTTAAATTAAATTTTTTTAACATCTTTATTGGAGTATAATTGCTTTACAGTGGTGTGTTAGTTTCTGCTGTATAACAAAGTGAATCAGCTATACATATACATGTATCCCCATATCCCCTCCCTCTTGCGTCTTCCTCCCACCCTCCCTATCCCACCCTTCTAGGTGGTCACAAAGCACCGAGCTGATCTCCCTGTGCTATGGGGAGGGATAGTGATAAAATATGACTGTGTGATTTAGGAATATATCCTCTCCTGCAACTTTATGCCTTTATGACACTTAGCAGGTGTCAGCCACTGTTCTAGGTGGTTGGGACACATCTGTAAACAAAACAGACAAGTGCCCGCCTTCATGGTCCTTAGAGTCTCATGAGGGAGACAGAAATATGAGGGAGCATAATAAATGAGTAAATGTCATGCTGTACTAGAAGGTGGTAGGTACTTTAAGAAAGAGGCAGCAGAGTAAGGGAGATTGAGGATGCTTGTGGTAGAAGTGATTTCTAGTTTTAAAGACAGTGGCTAATCTTGGCCTCATTGAAGAGGTGATATATTGACAGGCTTGAAGGAGGTGAAAAAGATTTAGCCAAATGGATCTTGAAAGGTGGGGGAGAAGGGAGGAGGAAAGACTGCATTAGGGTAGCCAGTGCAAAGGCCCTGGGGCAGGAGTGTGCTTGCAGCGTTCAAAGAACAGCAAGGCGGCCTGGAGCTGAGTGTGTAAGGGGGAGGCCAGGAGAGAACTGGAAACCGGGTCTCACAAGGCCTCAAAGACCTGGGATTTAGTTTTTTTTTTTTCCTTTTGTTTTTTTTTTTTTTTTTTTTTTTGCTGTGTCAGGTCTTAGTTGCAGCACATGGGATCTTTGTTGAGACATGTGGGATCTTTTTTTCTTTATGGCACGTGGTCTGCTCGGGTTTCTCTCTAGTGTGGTGCATGGGCTCCAGGGCGTGTGGGCTCTGTAGCTGTGGCGCACAGGCTTCAGAGCACGTGGGCTCTCTGGTTGAGGTACACGAGCTCAGTAGTTGTGGCGCGAGAGCGTAGTTGCCCCGCGACATGTGGAAGCTTAGCTCCCTGACCAGGGATTGAACCCGAGTCCCCTGCACTGAAAGGCGGATTCTTTACCACTGGACCACCAGGGAAGTCCCAGGATTTAGGCTTTTGCCCTATATAAAATGGGAAGCTGTTGAAGGGTTTTGAACAGAAGAGTAAGATGGTTTGCTCACATGTAGAAAGCGTCGCTCCGGCTAGGGAGTTGAGTATAGACCATAGAAGTCCATTACAAATCCAAGAGAGAGAAGATGTGACGTCTGCAAGGAGAGAGCCAGTGGAAATGATTGGATTTCAGGTGTATTTTGAAGATCAGCCCACAGGTTAGCTGGTGGATTGGTGGTGGGAGTGGGAGAAAGAGAGGAGGTTTACGCCCAGGCTGCTGCGAGGATGGAATTGCTGCCGACTGACATGGGGAAGAGTGTAGACGGGTTTGTTGGGAGAGACGAGCAGTTCAGTTTGGGGCATGTTAAATTTGAAATATGCCCTGGACATCTATCAGACGACATGAGAAAATAGAAAAGACGGCTTTATAGTCCAACAGGCCTTAATTGAAATCACATCTCCACCACTGGTTAGCTCTGAGACCTTCAGAAAAGTACTAAATAACATGTCTGAGCTCTGAGTTACGATTGTATACTCAACATGTAGATCATTCTCTCCGTATGTACTGCACTGGAGATTGAGGTGCAGATGAAATAATAGAGTGGGTGTGTCCTGGAAGCAAGGTAAGCAGAGCTGAGTCCCTGCTTATTATGTTTCCAGAAAGGCCAGGGATGGATTCCAATCTCAACTCATAGACTCTCCAATAAGTCACTTCCTCCACTCTGGGCTTCAGTTTCCTTATCTCTCAAGTGAGACATGGCATGAATAACCTTTCAGGTCTGTTTCGGCATGATGGTTGCATGAGTGCACGGACCTCAGTGTTGGAAGGGCTCTACCTTCCAGCTTGCTAGTGTCCTGCCTCATGCTGGGAATCCACATGTGTACACACACACACACACACAGCCCAGTGAAGCTCTGCAGGTTTTCTCGTGTTCGGTCGGGTCTCATCTCCCTGGGCCTGTCAGTGGTTGCGTCTGGCCAAACCCTTTTTCATTTGAGACTTGTGGAGTCCTGTGCTGCTGCTCTCCTTCCTCTCTGGTCCATAGTCTGGCAGCTCTGGTCCTTCTTGTGGCCGCACCAGACAGAGCAGTCCAGGCAGCCACTGTTCACCCAGTATGACCACCATCACTGCCGGGGGAATGCCCCCGCCCCCCACCTCTGTGCAGCAGTTCCGATAAGAGGAGGTTAAACATCACAAATCTGGAACAGCATTTCCTGGTGGTGCCCAGGTCAGGAAAGAAACAACAGGCTTGCACTACCTCCGATGTCCTCAGACCTGCGTGTGTGTGCTCGGCTCTCCCTCCATGCCCCCTCTGTCCCTCCCTTGGGGCACCTGCACCACCCCACCCCGGATGGTCCCTCTAAGCTGCCTCCTTCCCTGCATCCCATTAGGCTTGTTCACTCACTTCCTCTTGGGCACTGACCTTCATGGGCACCTGCATGGCTCTCTCTGGAGAGAGAATCACTTTAGAGCCAGTTGATCTCCTTGCAAACCACATCATGCTTCTGTGATTCAGGTTTGCAAAGAGCTTGATGTTTCCTTTATGTTCTTTCTGTTGTAACAACTGTTGGTGTTAAACTGACCTGTCTAGCTTTATTTATTTATCTGTTTTTGCGGTATGTGGGACTCTCACTATTGTGGCCTCTCCCGTTGCGGAGCACAGGCTCCGGACGCGCAGGCTCAGCGGCCACGGCCCGTGGACCCAGCCGCTCCGCGGCATGTGAGATCTTCCCGGACCAGGGCACGAACCCGTGTCCCCTGCATTGGCAGGCAGACTCGCAACCACCGCACCACCAGGGAAGCCCTAGCTTTATTTTTTAAGTGTCTCTATGTTGGTCCTCTTTCTTGGTGCTCGCCTGTTTTTCTTCAGACTCTTAAGTCTACTCGTTTCTAAAATACTGTGTGACCCAAACATTCTAGTATACTTTATTATCGGTTTTATTCTCCCTCATTTTGATCCCTAGTATAGTCCCTGACTGACCATTTATCATAGCATTTACCACGCTCTATCAAAAGGACCTGTCTTCCCCACCAGACAGCAAGGGAAGAATCGAGTATTGGCCATCTCTGTGGGTACAGCAGCCAGTTCAGCAGAGAAGGAATTAATAAATTATTAACCATACAGAGAAAAAGATGATTTTGAATTTACTTGTGCTCCTACCCAGGAAAATATGTAAACATATTAATGGAGAGACATTAATTGTGTCTCTCCAAACCTTAGTCCATCTTATAAAGCACAGAAAGCTCTGGAAGCCAGGTTATTTTCCTGACCAGGATACCTCTTGGGTCAGAAAACAAGTTCCAAAGCACACGTAAAGCGTAAAGCCATGCTGACTAGGACGCCAGGCCATCGTATCTTCAGGTCCCTGGGAAAGGATGGCTCATTGGATATGCTCTGACTTCCCCTCATCCTGAGAGAGTTAGTTGATTGACTCACTGACACACCCAGTCAGTCAGCAGATATTTTCTGAACACGGGATTCGGGTTAGGCGCCTTGCTGTGAGGCATGGCTGCACTGCTGAGCTTGCCCAGAACTCCCTTCCAGACCCTCACAGTAGCAGACAAGCCAACAGAGGGTCAGAGGAGGCGCTGGACACCAACTCAGGACGTAGGGAAGGCTGCCCAGAGGAGGTGCTGTGTGAAGTGGGGTGAGTCAAAGTGAGGAGAGAAAGGGGGCACAGTGTGATGGAGAGACTTATGAGTCCCCACCAGCTGATCTAGGGGCAAAGACCCAGGCTGGAGAGATCACCTGATGCCCCGAAGGCACTTACACCGGCTGGATTACAGAGTGTGAAGGCTAGAGGGGTGAATATGCACTGATTTCTGAAGGGACTGGTTGGCCTGTCCAGAGTGTACACCTCATTGTGAAGGCAGTGGGAGCCCCTGAAGAGTCTTAAGCAGAAAGGTGAGGTGATCAGAACTGCATCTTACGATGCTCTCTCTGGCTTCTGGGTGGAGAGATGTAGGGGACAGAAGTGAATCAAAGCCTCCAGGAAGGTAGCTGTTGTGGCCCTCTCCAGGCAAGAGAGGATTGTGTCTGGACTAGTGAAGTGAATGAGGGGCTGGGGAAAACTGGGAGGATTCGAGAGATTTTTAGAAGGTAAAATTGACGGGCCTCAGCCACTTGATAGATCAGCGGTTGGAAAACAATAGTCTATGGATCTGGCGTTGTGCCTGGATTTGTAAAGCTTTATGAAACACGTCCACACTACAGTGGCAGAGTTGAAGTGTTGCTGCAGAGACCTCATGGGCTGCAAAGCCTAGAAGGTTTACTCTCTCGTCCTTAACAGAGAACTAACTCCTGGGTTAGATGCAAAGCGCTGGAGAGGGAGGGAGAGGGAAGATTTGAGGGTGACAGCCAGGTTTTTAATGTTGGTGCCTGTGGTTGAAATGGAAACTCAGGGAAAGGGAAAGGAGCTGTCTGAGTCCTTACAGCCATGCTAGCCTTGCTTCTTAACGGACACTTCATCAGGCTCTTCCCAGCCTCCCCAGGGAAACTGGGGTCTGTCCCCCTTCTCTGTTTAGCTGGAACCTGCTGGAATTGGCCCCGTTCTTCAAAGCCATGACCTTGGTTTCACCTGACCACAGTATTACCTGCTGCCCCCATCCACCTCTACCAAAGGACAGAGCCAGTGCCCACTGTCCTGGGTCTTTCCAGGCACATGTAACTCTATCCAGGACCAGAGCTGGACCAGTCATTTTCCCAGCCCCGGGCCAGGCAGGTTCTATCCCCCTGCCTCCCCCGAGCCCAGCACCAGTTGTGTTACTGAGGTCCCAGCAACCTGTCCTTCCACCTGAGCCTATGCCAGTGGTCCAGGAATCACCTGGTCTGATGCTGCTGTCTGTCCTCTCTCCTCCCTCCCTCCCTCCCCC
>NW_006791814.1:2265376-2266921 GCF_000442215.2 Lipotes vexillifer | reverse complement strand
CCCTCCCCACCTCCCCACCTCCCCACCTCCACTCCAGCAGCGGCAACCTGCAGGGACAGGGACTGTAGCAGTCTTTCTCAGAGGCCAGGGAGCAATCCCTGCTGTCTCTTTCTAAACAGGTCACCCTTGGTGGGTATGTAAATGCACTTTTCTACTTGTCAAAGTGACATTTTTACGATGCTCAAAGTTATTAAGTGGCATCTTTGGGCACCCACTTTTTAAACAAAGTGGAGTAGGCTGGACAATGTCAATAGTGATAATGTACAGTTATGTCCTAAATACCATTTTGATTGAACACATCGTGGAAACGGTGCAAACTGCAGAGCCCTTTGCAGGGAATTACCAGTTAAAGAATTTGTTCAGACTTACAGATTTTTTTAACTGTAAACCCTGAGTGTCTTAAATAAAATACCAGCTGCCACAGTCCTCTGACTGACTAGGGAATTTCAAAGGCTTAGCCTGTGATGCTCCGGGTGGCTCGGCAGCCCCCAGCCCACAGCTACAGGCTTAAGGCTTCCCTGGTTTTGGAGCCAAACTGCCCTCAGTCAGAGGGATGGAGGAGTTTGTGTTGGTCTACTCTGAGCCCCGCTTGCTGGTAATGGATTTTTTTTGGGGGGGGGCGTGGTTTGCCCCACCACCCCAAGTAGGAGGGCCTGTTCTGATACCTGTACAGACAGAGGTTTGAATGAAAGTTAAGAAGGAAGCAAGGTCTGGTGAACTCATTGGATCATGGCGTAGTCACCTGGTAAATGCCCCCAACTCCACATCTGGGCTACAGGCCAGACTTCCTTTCAGACTCTGAGATTGACGGATGCTGGCTTCATTCCCACCACGAGGCTGTCAAATGCTACCTGTTTATTGAGACCCCTCTCTGAGGTCCAGCAGCTTGTGTCCTTCGTCCAGGAAAGCTCTTACCTGCCAGGGAAGGGTATTGCATCCAGACGATTGTGGGTAGAGCAGTTTGGGCGGGGGGCTCGCTCACCAGTGGAGACCCCATCTCCCCCGCTAGCGTCCAGGGTGCTTGCCTGGTCCAGGGCAGGCTGGGCTTGTGCTGCCAGGATCACTCCTGTCATCTTCCCGCCCTGCATCCCTGCCAGCCCCTCCTTAGCTAGATGCTTCCCTTGTTCCCAGTGTAAACATCCTGCATTCCGCTCTAGTGCCGCTTCTGTCTCCTCCTTCTGGGTGGGTCTTATCCTTCAAGACACACCGTGTTTCGTACATCCATTTCTTGTGGGCACCTTGCTCAGTGTACCTCCGACAGCTTGTTGCCCATCTCCCGCAGCATTAATTAATTGTTCATTACATAATGCAGTCTTTGACAAATGTTTGTTGAGCAAAGGTGCCGGGCATTGGGCATATGCTGGCAAACAAGACAGGTGTGGCATGGAGCAAATATTCTAATGAGTGAGACAGACAAAAAAAAGACTAATGACAGCTATTGTTTATATAAAAAAGCAAATCTCTGCTCTTAGAGGTTGAGGTAGACAGCATATTACCTTGGGGGCAGTTAGTGACTGGAAGGGGCAAGGGAGGGGGGGGGGGGGC
>NW_006791814.1:2264400-2265359 GCF_000442215.2 Lipotes vexillifer | reverse complement strand
AGGGGGGGGGGGGGGGGGCCTAGGTGCTGTTTACACAGGTGTGTTTAGTTTGTAAAAATTCAGAGATTAGGTTACGGGCACACTTCTGTATGGAATTAAACTTTGATTAAAGGTAAATAATGAATTAAAAAGTGAATCAATTATAATCATGCCGGGTGCTATGAAGGAGGAAAGCAGGGTCTGAGAAGAGGACCTGGCCCGGATGGTAAGGGGGGCTTTCCTGAGAAAGTGGCATTTTACGTGCTCTCTGAAGGGCAAGGAGGAGTTATCTAGGATCAAAGGGGAAAGTGGGGAGAACAGTCCAGAGGAGAAGCCAGCATGTACTAAAGCCCTGAGGGAGGCAGGAATGTGGCCTGTTAACAGAACCTGGGGAAAGACCCTTGTAGCCACAGCAGAGAAAGCAGGGGGGAGGGACACCTGTGGGAGGGGAGGCCAGAGGGCAGCCAGGAGAGGCAGGGCCTGGGGGGGCAATGGGAAGTCACTGAAGGGAGTAGGCAGGAGGGCTGTTCTGATGAGATCCCTCAGGCTCCAGCATGGTGGACGGGCAGTGGCTGCCAAGAGGGGAAGCAGGCAGACTGGTGAAGGGGGGCAGGCATTCTTTTTTTTATATATATAAATTTATTTTATTTATTTATTTTTGGCTGAGTTGGGTCTTCGTTGCTGCGGGCGGGCTTTCTCTAGTTGTGGTGAGTGGGGGCTACTCTTCGTTGCGGTGCGTGGGCTTCTCATTGCAGTGGCTTCTCTTGTTGTGGAGCACGGGCTCCAGGTGCGTGGGCTTCCGTAGTTGTGGCTCGCGGGCTCTAGAGCACAGGCTCAGTAGTTGCGGTACACGGGCTTAGTTGCTCCCCGGCATGTGAGATCTTCCCAGACCAGGGTTCGAACCCATGTCCCCTGCACTGGGAGGCAGATTCTTAACCACTGCACCACCAGGGAAGTCCCAGGGCAGGCAATGGGGGGGG
>NW_006791814.1:2263779-2264390 GCF_000442215.2 Lipotes vexillifer | reverse complement strand
GGGGGGGGGGAGGGTGGCCTGGATGAGGGTGCTGGCAGCTGAGATGGAAAGTGGGAGACCTTCCCAGGTCTTGGTGTCCTCTTTCTGGAGCATCTACCAAAGATGCCCTGTAGCCTTCTTAAAAGGCAGTTTGGCAACATCAGTCAAGAGCTCTCAAAACAGTCAGACTCTTTGACCCAGAAATTCTACTTCCAGAAATATCTCCTCATAAGAGTCTGATCTGTATAAAGTTTCATTTACAAGGATGTGTGCATTAGATTTTTATCTCTGCTGTAACAAATTACCACAAATTTCATGGCTTAAAACAACACAGATTTATTACCTTGCAGTTCTGGAGGTCAGAAGTGTGAAATGTATCCTACTCGGCTAAAATCAAAGTGTCAGTAGGAATGTATTCCTTTGGGTGGTTCTAGGGGAGAACCCATTTCCTTGCCTTTTGCAGCTTCTGGGGGTCTCCTGTGTTCCTTGGCTTGTGGCTTCATACCCCATCTTCGAAGCCAGCAGTGTAGCATGTTCAACACTCCTCTCCCCTCCCCCTCTCTCCTCCCCTCTCCCCCTCCCTTTCCCCCCTCTCTCCCTTCCCCCTTTCCTCCCCTTCCCCTTTTCTCCCC
>NW_006791814.1:2231394-2263593 GCF_000442215.2 Lipotes vexillifer | reverse complement strand
CCTCCCCCTCCCCTTCTTTCTCCTTCCCCTTCTGTCCGTCCTTTCTCTTATGATGACCCACATGATTACACTGGGTCCACCTGGATAATCCAGGCTAATCTCCCCATCTCAAGAGCCTTGACTTAATTAACTTAATCACTTAATTAGCTTTATCTGCAAAATCCCTTTGACAAGGTAAGGTAATATAT
This sequence comes from Lipotes vexillifer, assembly GCF_000442215.2. Taxonomy (NCBI): domain Eukaryota; kingdom Metazoa; phylum Chordata; class Mammalia; order Artiodactyla; family Lipotidae; genus Lipotes; species Lipotes vexillifer. Next base: position 2,263,405 of record NW_006791814.1, on the reverse strand, counting down.
TCTCAGATGCTGGGGATTAGGACATGGATATGGACACTTGTAGCGGGCAGGGGCATTGTTCTTTTTACCACAGTAGTCATCACAGCATTGCTCTGATGGTGGAAGGTTAGAAACAACCTAAGTGTCCCTTAGAAGAAAATGGTTACATAATCTCTTCCTCCTCATCACATATGCCACCATGAAAATGTTTATGAGAAACTACTTATAACATGGACCCTGCTGATGCTGTAATATTTGGTAGAAAATTGCAAATTTGAAAAACTATTACGCTTTGCATAACATGTTAAAAGTTGAACAATTATGAACAAATAGGATTGCAAGGAAATAGTGGTTCACATTTGTTATACCTGGTAGTTGAATTATGTGCATTTATTTGTTACTTTGTAACTTTCTGTGTTTCCCTAATTTTTCTATAATAAACACATTGATTTAATAAAATCTATTAGCATTGCCAAAAAAAGAAAGAAAGAAAAGAAAGAAAAAAAAGCAGGAAAGCTAGCTAGCCAGCCTGGAGTGAGCAGAGATTGGAAAGAATGAGGAGAGGTTCAAAGGACTCTCTAGACCCTAAGCAGATGGTTGACCCAATGTTCTGATGGGTTCTAACTTCCCATTTATCTGTTGAGGTCAAGGTGTTAGGCATCTGTCACTGTGCTGGGGTGGGGGTGAGTGATAGATGAAGGACATCATTTGATTTGCTTCCCTAACTGGAGATGATGAAATTGCTCCCCAAAGCTAATAGTGTTTCTTGCAGTGTGGTCTGAGATCCTGTGGTAGGAGCTTCCTGATGACAGACTGCACACCCACTGAGCACATAAAACCTCACTTAGTGGTTCCAGGCAAGGATGGCAGGACAGTACCTACAAATGGACATCTTTAGAACTGCACCGGTTGCATTTACATCAAATCAATTCCATTGATGTTCATTTTTACATGCAGTTAAAGCTACTTACTAGTAACCCTGAAAGTCACCTGATTTGTAAGGAAAATGAAAATGTGTGTTCTTAAACTAAAATTAGCTCATTAGTAGAGCTTTCTGAGGATCCGCTTCATTATTCTGCTAAAAGTCTTGGCTGCCTTGCCAGTGCCAAGACTCAGACACCTTAAAAAGGTTATCAGTGGATATGGTCACTTACAAATAGTGGGAATCTCTACAATTTTCTAAAAGGGCATTTTATACATCCTAATGTGGTCTTGGATTGGCTGTAATTTTCGATAACGCTTTTTCTTGCATTAAAATATCTACAGAATTTCTGTTAGGTTTTACTTTTGTTCTTGTGGAGTTGCTGCATTATTGCAATTTTGAGAATTCTGTCCACGTCCGACTTTAATATATCACCAAGTTCATCGTCAGCTAGAAAGACAGGGAAGAGCAGATGAGCTGAGGGGTCTTTTATCTTGTCTGTTCAAGTTAGCTGTGGGCAGAAAAGTTTGGGAACCACCGAGATAGAGGACCGACTCAGGTCGTAGGAGATCAAAGTAAGATGACAAATAATGTGAATTCCCTTGAAAAATCGTTGGCGACCTTTCCTGGAAACATCGAAATGTAGGAGTAAATGGCTTATTAATTACAAGCCTCTCACCTTGGTAATTAAACAATAAAGGCCCATCCGGCAGTGCATTTGTGGGCCATTAGAGCTGGGTTTGGTGGGGTCAGAAACTCGCTGCTGAAGACTAAGTGGTTTTCACCACCTGAGAGATGCATTAATCACCTGGAGCTCCCCTACCTGCTGGATTTGGGCGCTTATTTGGAATGGCATTTAAACATTAAAGTGAGGAATATCTGTCCATGCTGAGAGAGCTCTGGAGTCAAGGGTAGTTACTCAGCAAGGACAAGCAGGGTTTCCAGATATAATATCCTGACTCAGCATAGCATCTGCACAAGGGTCACCTCTGTGCTACTTTCCAGAGGTACAAATGGGAGAGATGCCCCAAACACTGATGACACACCCTGGGTGTTCTGCCAGATGTAAATGAGCCTTCTAAAGAATGAAGGGTGACCATGTGGGGTAGCGGGAGCACATCAGTGTTAGAGAAACACAGCTCTGAATTTAAATGCTAGCTTCTGCCTTTACCGTGAGATGTTAATTAATCTTGTAAATTACTTAATCTTGCTGTTCCTCAGTTTTCTCCTCTACAGCATGGGCATATGGATTTGCAATAGTCAGCTCTTACTGTGTAAGAAATAAAGCACAAAATAGCAGCAGCGTACAACAACGAGCATCTGTTGAGTTCAGCTGTGTGCAGGTTGCATGATCCTAGCTGAGTGTGTTGACACATCCACCGGTTGACTGGGGGGTCAGCCAGTCTAGGTGGCTGGGCTCACTCTGGGTTTGATGCAGTTCTGTTGATCTGCATCTGTTCTCAGGTCTCCCTTTCTTCTCTTAGGACCAGTGAGCTTGTCAGGGCTTGATCCTCAAGGTGAAGGCAGAGGCATTGAGAGTGAGTGGAAATATGCAAGACCTCTGAGGACTAGTGTCCAAACTGGCACATCATCACTTCTGCCTCATCCTATCAGCCAAAGCAAGTCACAAGGCCAGGCCCAAAGGCTATGCCATTCCTTCAGTGGGAAGAATTGGAAAGTCACTTGGCCAAGGGCCCTGGTAAAGGGAAGGTGGACATTTTGATCTGATAGTAAAAGCTACCACATAATTTTTTTTTATACAACTGTTATTTTTTGAAGAGGGGCATGCTCTGTGGGTGCTGGACATAGAGTTCTGAACAAGACACTTTCTGTTGCAATTTAGAGCTTAGTGAGAAAGTCAAACATTAAGCAGATAATCTTGTACATGTGCAAAAATTAATTAATAGCAATTATTATAAATATTACAAAGGGATAGTAAGGAATAGTAAGGAATGCTAACAGGGACTTTTAATAAAGTTCTAAGGTAAAGTCTTAAGCAGAGTACCCGGCACGCGTTAGGCATTCAGTAAAGCCAGGCCCCTGTGTCCCGTTGAGTAGTGCGTGCATTGTATAAAGACTCCCAGCCAAGGTGGGGATTAAGTGTATGCTCTGCCTAACAGGCTTTGCGTGCTGGTCTGGGGCTATGAGGCAGCCCTGCAGTAAAGGGTAGTGTCCTTCCTTCCCAGCCCCAGACATCCCCCCAAGTTGACGGTGCACCACTTGTAGAAAGCTCACAATGGGCAGTTATCTTGTGTCCCACTTGAGCCTAACCTGGGATCCAGAGTCTGAATGCTGAACTGGTCATCTTGGGCCCCGCCTGCCCAGGCACCTGATAGCAGGAGTTTATACAAGGAGGTGTGGGGAGGTTCTGTAATAACCTAAATGGGAAAAGAATTTGAAAAAGAATGGATACTTGTATGGGTATAACCGAATCACTTTGCTGTACACCTGTAACTAACACATCATCGTTAAGCAACTGTACTCCAAAATAAAATAAAACTTTTTTAAAAAATTAAAAAAATAAAACGAAAAAATCTTGCTATAACCCAACATATGCCAAATAAAAAAAAAAAGGAGGAATCAGGAGAGGGCTCTGGGTAATGGCTTCTGGATCATGGTAACTGTCTTCAGAGGGGGACTTTGTGGGACCTTACGTACTAGCTCAGGGCCAAGTGATGGGAGGCCTGAAGAGAACTCACCGCCACTTGGCATCATGGAGATCTACCTCTCTGGGTGCTCTGTGGGAGCCCAATGGAGAGGAGCAGGCAGAAGTGGGTTGGTAGATAGGACACAAGCATGGACACCTGGCTGATATTCACGTGATCACATAGATCATTAGGTGACTCATTTAGAGCCTTCCAAAGATGCTGTCATTTCCCAGATTTCCTGTGACTTTGATCTTTTCGTTTTATTCAGCAACTATTTATTGAACACCTATTGGGTACAGGGCTTTGATACACACTTTAGATACAAAGATGAGCAGGGCAGAGGCTATCCCTGCCCTCAAGTGGCTTGCAGACTATTGGGAAAGGAGGCACCTGATTTCATGGCAAATTATTTATTCACAGTAATTGTTACCTTATATCTCTCAGGCTTAGTTCCCTCATCTTTGAAGTTGCAGTAATCATAGAGTCTCCTCCTAAGGTTGTTGTGAGGGTTCGATGAGCTACTCTATGTAAAGTGCTTAGCACAGCAGTAAAAGCTGAAATATTATTCGTATTCCCACGTGACTCCAGGACACTTGAAGCCTCCTGGGTTTGGCAGCTCAGACAGCTCTCTATGGGCTAGGGGGGCACCTCTGACCTCAAGTCCCAGTTCAACATCTGGACTTCAGTTTACAGTAGTTTGAGTTCTGGCATTCAGCTTTTATTTGAGGTTCAACCCAGAGGGGCATGGAAAAAATTGGATTTATTTTTATGACAGTTCTTAGTGGAGACTGGTGATCAATCATATGTGAAGAGGATGTTTTGAAAGGAAGCGGATTATAGGTGGACTTGGGAAACCGAGCCCTGCTTACAAAGTGAGCCGTAGTAAACACATCCCTTTTCCTCTCTGCTCCTCAATTTTCTCACCTGTAAAGTGGAGGATAATAATACCGACCTCGGAGGGTTCTGCTGGGATTCAATGAAGTAATAGGAGTGAAAGCCCCCAGCACATGCTTGCTTGGCACCCAGTAGGCCCTCAATAAATGGAAGCTCCTACCTTTAATGTCATTGGGTGTTTGATGGGGAGCATTGCATTGACTATTTAAGCCATTTTGTCGCATCGATACTAATTAAGACAATCACAGTAATGAGCCCAAGTACCATGTATCAACGCAGATGCTGCAGACCACCAGAAAAATATATCACAACTGTAAAGCAGGCCTGGTGTTCAATAAATACTTTGCAAGAGATTAATCCTCCCCCACACCTGTGCAGCACTTCAGAGTTAATGAAGCAGGTTCGCTCTGGTTGGTGTGGTAAATGTTCCCAACAGATAGCAGAGGTTGACATTAACTCATTGGACAAATATCTCAGAGCACCATGAAGAATATCGTAGCTGTGAAGGAGACAGGGCTCCTGACTCAAGACTTCATGCTTGTTTGAGAGATGGGCAGATGTGTTAGTTGCTTCTCTTGAGTGTGATAGAAGAAGGAAATATACAGTGGAGGGGCACCTCACCCCGCCCCCAGGGATCACAAAAAGCTTCTTAGTGGAGAAGATGTCAAATCCGAGTCTTAAGATGTGACTAGGAATTTTGTAGATGAAAAGGTCTGCATTAGTTAGGGTAGGCTAGACCGCAGTAACAAATAGACCCTACCATTTAATGGCTTCATACATTTGAAGGTTTTTAAAATTATATTTTTAATAGAATTTTGGAATATTTTAGATTTACAGAAAAGTTGCAGAAAGGGTAAAGAGAGTTCTCATCTACTCTCCACCAGGTTTCCCCGAATGTTACCATCTCACATTCCCATGGTACATTTTTCAGAACTAAGACATTAACATTGGTAAGTTACTGCTAACAAAACACCAGATTTTATTTGGATTTTACCAGTTTTTTCCCACGAATGTGCTTTTTCTGTTCTAGGATCCAATCCAGGATACCACATCGCACTTAGTGAAGTTCACTTTTTGCTCTCTCTGGGCAGGTAGACAGGACGACCAGTCCTCTGCTCAGAGGACAGAGGCCCTGACATCCTCAACCCATGCCTTCTTAGGTTGTCCTGGTCATCTCCCCCCCCAGCAAGCATCATGGGGGGGTGCATGTGAGGTGCTTGAGGGCAGAGCCAAGTCCTGCCCGTCACTTCGCTCACATTTCATTGGTGAAAACTCACCTTGAGATTTTGTGCTTGCTGCTCAATTTTGCCGTGAACCTAAAACTGCTCTAAAAAATAAAGCCTATTAAAAAAAAAAAAAAAAGTCTTGAGGCCACCCATAGCCAAAATGAAGACAGAAAATATATTCTCTAGCTGAGTAGCTGCCTCCCAGCTGTAGCTATATGGTCTGGAAGGGGAGAGTGAATTTGGTAGAGAGCTAGTTGTCTATGGCACAGGAGGATATAGGAGGGTATTCGAAGCAGAAGAAATTGCATTAATAAAAGCAGAAAAAGGGCAAGTGCTGTTATTGCCATTTTATAGGCAGGACGTTACAGGAGTCACCCCAGATGGCACAGCTGTTAAACAGGGCTATAGCATCTCGACCCCAGGTCTGCCTTGGCACCCAGACCAACCTGTGCTTGTTCCCCTGATTCAAGAGGCCTTCAGACCAGCAGCCTGATCGGCCAGATGAGCCACGGGGATGCGTTCCCATCTCATAAATTTCTGCAGGAGCATTTTATCTGAAGTTTTACAGCTGTTCGATGCCGGAGGAAGGCTTTTCCCCAGATTCCTTCATTCTCCCTGAGAAGAGCAAGAGATGAGAGAGGATAAGAGAGGCACTGTAAGGGCCCCAAATTGATGGGCTTTTCCCACCAGGCTCCAGGCTGCATCTGTGCCCAGAGGCTCAGCCACAACTGGGTACGAGGGGGATAGCGATGCATTACAGACAGTGTGTCTCCCTGTCATTCTCACATGCGATGCTGGTGTCTGTTGATTTCTGGCTGGACGGAATGTAATTGCTTCCCAGGCTGACAGTGACAAATGGTGGTGTGGGGCGTACACTCCTCTGAGTGATGGGATAGGCTTGAGCATCTAGACTGACAAAAACAGGTACTGTCAGAAAGCTGCGAGGGCGTTGCTTCTCAGCTTGAGGCCTCCCAGGCTTGGAAAGAGCCCCAGGCGGGTGGGCTCTGAGCTGCTTCAGGAGCTAGCGTCTGTGTCTCTTGGGGCGGGAGGGGCAGCCTAGGGACAGTCCAGGTACTGCCCTCAGTTCCGACACGAGGGCCCCAGGGCACAATCTGTAGCTTGATCCACATTGGAGGAACGCGTCTCATTCCTCTGTGTGACCATCAAAATGGCTTTTCCTCCCTTATTTTAAAAGTAATACATGTCCATTGGGAGAAATTCAGACGATGCAGAAAAGTGAAAGGAAAAAGCACAGTTGACCCCAAATGCTTCTCGCCAGACCTAACCACTTTGGAATTTTGCTCTGTTTCTGTTTCCTTATGTGAAAAACACTGGCTGGCTGTTGGGCATACAGCCAGGCTGCACCTTTCTGCCCCCCTCGCTTGTGTTAGGGTGGCCACGTGGTTGCATTTTAGCCAGTAGTACGTGGGGTAGAAATGAGTTGTGCCACCTCTAGACCTAGCCCTTAAAATGCTCCACACCCACTCTCTTTTCTTCTGATGGCCAGAGGCGGAAGACCCAGTGGAGGATTTCAGACTCTGGGGGACAGCGTAGCCACCGATAGAAGGAGCTAGGGCTATTCAGTGACCAAGCGAAGCCAGGCCTCCCTGCAGACCCATATTTGACTGTGATAGGAGAAAAAAATGAATAAATATTTCCTGTGTTCAGTCTCTGAGGTTACAGATGTTAGTCCACCCTGAATAAAACACCTCCCAGACACTTGCTGTGGGTCCGTGCATGTGTGTACAAACACACCCACGTGTACAATAATGGAGTCATATCTTCAGTTATTTTTTGCAGCCTGCTTTAATCTCTGAAAAGTGGTGTGAGTATCTATCCATGATAAAGATTGACTTACTCCATTACTTTAAGATCGACATATTATTCCATTATATGTATGTACCATAATTCATGTAACTACTCCCCTATCCCTAGACTTTTAGGTTGCTTCTAACTTCTAAATTTTATGAGTGCTTCTGTTATTAACAGGCTGTACATGTCTTTGTGCACGTATCTAACCATTTCCTTAGGACATATTCCCAGAAATTGAATTACGTGACTACATTTAAATGGTCTTTGCTCATCATAGGAGTATCTTCTTGGAAAAAAGACATTGATTTACAATTCCATCAGGAGTATGCGAGAGATGAAATTTCCCCAAATCATCAATTGCCTGAATATGAAGCTGATGAGTGAAAACCAGTAGCTTGTTTTAATGTGTTCTTTGTTTATTGATCATGTTGAGCAACCTTTTCATGTATATTGGACCTTATTATTACCAATTGCCTCTTCTTTCTTTTTTTTTTTTTCTATTGGGGCTTTATACATTTCTTATTATTTTGTAGGAGCGATTTGCATAGTAAGGATAATATATTACTAATATGTCTTTCAAATTTATTTAGTTTTTAACATATGTTCTTTGTATTCTTTTTATAGAGAAGTTTTTAATCATTATTTCAGTCTTTCTTATTTTTAGCATTATTATACTTTCTGGAAACTAAGGCCAGAATATGAACATATTCTCTAGATTTTATAGCATTTTTATGATTTTTCTTTAAGCCTTTAATCTTTCTAGAATGTATTTCCATATAAAAGTGATGTAGTGGTCTGGCAGGAAGGGAGACAGACCAGGCATGTTCAAAGCACTTAGAAGAAGGTTGGGGCAGCTAGTCTGCAGCGTTGCAGGAGGACATGTAGCACTGAGGCTGGTGGGATCGTCAGGCCAGCTCATGAGGGTGGTGGACCCGGGGGTCTACATGCTGACCCCAGGTGCCTGTGGGGCATCCACATATTGCTGGTGGGGAACTCGGGTTTTGGATGAAGTTGATGCTTAAATCTCGGAGACTGGACCTTGGAATAGACTCCTGAGAAATGAGTGCGTATATCCATAAACATTCTTAGGTCAGTGTGTTCATAATAGCCCCAAACTGGAAACAACCCAGACGGTCATCAACAGGAAAATGGAACAACAAATTGTGATATTATATCCATATAATGGAATACTACTTAGCAATAGAAAGGGACAAACTATTGGAACATTCGGTAATGTGGATTAATCTCAAAACCTTTATGTTGAACAAACCAAGCTAAGCACAAGGGTGCATACTCTGTGACTCCATTTATATGATGCTCAAAAGTCCTCTGATGATGATAAAAGAATAGTGCTTAATTTGTGTGTTTTAACAGGCTTATAGTTATGCAAGAGTAGTGCAATGTTAAGAAGTCATCCTTTAAAAAAGATTTCAATTCCAAAGAAGCAGTGTTCCAGTATTATGGGAAAATAGTAACCTAAAAATTATTTTACACAAAATACATTACTTGAAAAAAGCATTCATCTGGATATGCTTATTTTAATTCAAATAAATTAGTTTTAGTTTTTTCTTTTTAAAGGAATATTGCTTACCTATGAAGGTGTGGTATTAGCTATGGTGGGGAGCAAGGGTACTTCCATAGTGATGGGAATAAATGGTCCCTGTATCGGTTTGGGTGGCAATTATGTAGATGTATACATGTATAGAAATTCATCAAGCTATACACTTAAGATTTGTAGATTTTACTGAATGCAAATTATAAGTCAAAAGAAAAGCACATCTTGGGAATGGATAAAACATTCTACCTCATTTTACAGAGGAAGCAGCTGAAGTCCATAGAGGTGAAGTGATTTGCTCTGAGATGATGTTTTAGAACAGGGTTGCCTGATTTCAAGGCTGCAGCCAAGTGAGGATAGAATTGTGATTTCCTTGATCAGCCATAGGATGGAGATCCAGGCCTAGGATTCAAACCCCTGAGAGGGCCCCAGGGGAACCACAGCCAGTTATTAGCATCACAGTCAATGAGGCTGCAGTCCCAACAGAAATCTGTGTTAAGTAGGGAAGCTGAGGCATGGAGTGCATGTCATGATGAGCTGGAAGTCCGTGCATGTTGGGGTTCAGGAGCAGAGCTCCCCTGATTTCCCTGTCCCCACGGCACATCTCGCTTGGCAAAGGCAGGCAGTGTGATAAAGTGTGCAGACTAGCTTTCTAACCCCACCCCCGCAAGTCCACAAGAAACAAGTCTTGGCAAGAAACAAGCAAAAGTACACAGAGTTCCAGAACTAGAGAAGCGGCACAAGGATCTAAATATACCCTAAAAGAATTTTACACCTGGCTTCACTGGTACACACCTGTGGGATCTTTCGTGCCAGTTTTTTGTCTTCAGATGTCCCCATGGCATTCGTGGAACACTGACGGTGACACTAGGACGGCCTCGCGGATATTAAATACTCACTGATGACACTTGCAGTCCAGAAGTGAGTCAGACCACATGCCCCTTCCTGCTGCTAGCTGGAATCCCAGCCCAGCCTCGGCCCTTTGCGGGGACTTAGGAACGTAGGCAGTGACTGAAGGCCTGTGCTTTTCCTCTTGAGTTTGTGGGAGGAGGCCAGTACCTCCTCATGGAACTCTCTAAGGAAACTAGCGCACACGTTTACTGATTCCAGAGCAGTTCATTGCTAAGGTTATATTTCCGAGGAAGAAAAAGCAATTGTTACAGTCCTTAAACGAAGGCAAAAGCACACCTCATTTAGAGGCGATTGCTGCATCCTGGGGACCGCCAGCCACAGGTTAACCGCAGGGCGCTGGGGCCTATCCGGAAGCCGCCTAGACCTTTCGGTCCCTGGGAGGAAATTGCCCACAGTCTTGAAAGGGTTATTATGAAAAGAGACTGGAGAGTGCCTGGGGCAGCATGTCCGTATTCTTCTTCCACAGAGGACGGAGCCAGGAAAGAAGCTCTCGCTAAAGCCATTGGGATTCCGGTTAGACACTTAGAAACACTCATGGGTGGGGATGTCCTAAATGATGGGCCCTGGTCCCTGCCCCCCAAGAAGCTCACAGTCTACCGAGGGAAACAACAGATCCTCAGTTGCTCGCAGCGGGAATCCAGATTGAGGTGCCTGTGTGCTGCTACGTACACGTCTTGGGGTCCCAGCTGCAGGCACGTGGCACAGTGAATGGGTGAGCGAAGGAAGGTAGGGAAAGGGCTGTCTACAGAGATGAAGGCAGTGCTTCTCAACTGGGGGCAGTTTTGTCTCCCAGTGAACATTAGCAATGTCTGGAGACAGTTTTTGGTCACATTTTGGTCAAAACTCGGGGAAGGTGCTATTGTCATCTAGTGAATGGAGGCCAGACATGTCGAGAAACATCCCACAAAGCACAAGACAAACGCCCACAGTAAGGAATTATTCAGCCCCAAATGCCAACGGAGCTGAGAAAAACCCTGCTGTAGAATAAGGTATCCACTGCCCAAACCGTGAAGAAGCAGGGGAGAGTGATCGTCCCAACTTCTCCATCCACCTGTTCTCCAGTCTCACACCCACACTTCCTATTAAGCTGAACCCAACCAGAAGCAAGAGACCAAGAGAGCCCAGTGGGGCAACCTGCAGAAATTAACTTGCTCAACACTGCTCGTTGACACCGACATCCATTATAAGGCAAGGGGACCAGACCGGATCCCTAGCTCTACCTGAGCCCTGGTCCTCCCGAGACAGCAGCACAGGTGCTCAGCACCCCTGTGCTGTCCTCTTTTTTGTCTTTGCTTCCACTGATGCTCTTTTAAAGTTTGCTGTCAGAATGAGGGCAGGCCCTAGGGGTGGGAGCTTTCTCTGAGTTCAGAGAAGAGAGAGGAGGACGTGCAGGACGCTGGAAGAGAGCCCCGTGATGCTGCTGAAATGTCTCATGTGGATTTTCGTACAGTTCAAAAACTTCTCACCTCCCACCCGGCTTGGATGAGAAAGTAAAGAATTAAGGAGCTGTGACATTTTTCTAGCACAATGAACTTTAAAAATGGAATTGCTGTGCAGAGCAATGACTGATATTTCGGTAAACAGGCTAAGTACAACTGCACTATGGTTATTTCAGCTTTGACATTTCTTTGCATTTAGAATAGCATCGGCAGGGATGTTTGGAGACCAAGTTGTTCTCTCTTCTCAGAGCCCCGCTTATTCAAGTCAGGATTCAAAGAGCATCAGTGGAAGGGACTGTAATGTCGGCCAAGTCCTCCAGCCTCGAGGTATCATTCCATGCTCTTCCTGGTCACATACTACCCCTCCCTTAATAAGACGCCATGAAGAAGAAAACAGGAATGCATTGGAAATCTATTAAATGAACTTATTTTTTTAACATCTCTATTGGAGTATAATTGCTTTACAATGGTGTGTTAGGTTCTGCTGTGTAACAAAGTGAATCATCTATTACATATATATACATCCCCATATCTCCTCCCTCTTGCGGCTCCCTCCCTCGCACCCTCCCTATCCCACCCCTCTAGGTGGACACAAAGCACCGAGCTGATCTCCCTGTGCTGTGCGGCTGCTTCCCACTAGCCATCCATTTTACGTTTGGTAGAGGGGAGAGGAAATATAGGTTTGTTGTTCACCTAGCGAGTGCCAGGCACTCTGCTAAGTGCTTTACATAAGTTATCACTTTTGCCCAAAACAGAGCTTCCTCCAACCACCCTCACTTGCCCTGGGGTAACAAAAAGAAAGGTGGTAAGGACAAAATCCAGGGTGCTTTAAGATTCTCAGGGAACTTATATAGCTTGGAATCCCCTGTGCACATCACAAAGCAGGCAATGTGACCTTAAAATTAAGCCCAGCTCAAAGGGCAGAATTTTGAAAAGATTTATATAGATTAAATCCCTTTCTGTACTACAACAATTTTCCCAGTCCCTCTGACTTTCTAACCCATCAGCATAACAACCCACAGTTCAGGATAAGCCCTGAGGACACTAAGAGTTCAGTGGAAGGACCACACACGAACTCTTATTTGCCTCATTTTGGGGATGTTTGTCTTCATATAGCGTTCACCCAGCAAACTCATGCCATCTTGGCGTGGACCATCCGGTCATCACTCGACATCCGCCTTCTTGGTCACAGCGATCCCAGCTCTTTCACACCAGGGATTCTGCTCAGAGTCTTAGGATAGCTGAGCCCCAAGTTGACATGGATCTTAAGGATCCTATTTATGGCCAGCTAGCTTTGCATCAGCCACAAAGTGACACTGAACAACAGCCATAAAGGAATATGGCTGGCTCATAGGTGGTTACTTCAAGTCATAATTTAAAAGGAGATTCACTCTCATCAAGTAATGATAGGGATGTCAGTAAATCCATGAGGGTGAGGTGGGTTTGACATTAGTGGGCACCCAGCTCCATTTGGGAATTCACTGAGTGTGTTAGTCATTTCTGCCTGGAGTTGGTCTTCTTGCCAATCTTCTCAGGAACTATGGAATGGATCCCAGTCCCTCCCCTTGGTGCATGGGAGTCCGTTTCCCTCTTTATGGGTTTGTCAAGACCAGTAATGATAAGACTTAACCACCTTTCAATTAAATGCATGATTCATTTAACTGAAAGGGTATTTTGTATCTGTAACTGCTGAATGTGTTAGCCATGGCCAGGGTGTTGTGGATCAGATGAATGTCTGTCCCATATTTCCTGAGCACTCTTGCCTAGGCATTGCAGGATCAGAGCTGGTCAGGTAGAGAAGACGAGGTGAAGCAGACATTTCTAAGTGTTCACTATGGCAATTCAGCCATTTTGTTTGTATGACTTTTGTTTTCTAAACCAAAAGTTGCTACTTAAAATGACCCTTCTGTACCCTAGCCATTGATTATCTCGACCTATTTGCTCTTCCAATAATGAGGAAACAGACTGGCCAACGGTTTGACCTCTGGCAACAGGGTTGGCTGGGACTGGCTGCCCGAGGCTGGTTGGTGTCAGAAGAGGTGCAGTTACACCACTGGCAAAGGACTGGAAACTCTAGGGGAACACTGTATCCCTGGCACCGCCAGGTATGGGGCCTCCCTATGACCTGTTGGACTGTTTTGCTGGCACAGAGGCCCCTTTGCCAGAGCAAAGGGTGAGGGCAGAGTAGCCATTCTGTACATTCAAATGAAACAATGCTGAGCATTTATGGATGTTTGGAGAACAGGGACTGTCTACTTATTCACTGCTGCATTCCCAGGGCATAGCACAATAACTGACATACAGTGGACACTCAGCACACAGTTGACGGAACGAATGAATCCATGAATGTGTTCTGGAACGAACACTTAAAGCAAGCCTTTGAAGGCATCCTGCGAGACCATACAGCTCTTCCATGGAGGAGCTGAGCTTCCAACCGCGATATCCCTGTCTCTGTCACACTGGGTTTCGTTTCATGTTTACAGGATGCTAGTAGCTCTCAGTTGGGAAAAGTGTCCAGCAGAGCAGAAGAGCAGAGGAAAGGGACACATATTCCTTCTCACGTGGCTCATGGTGGTCTCAGACCCAGATGAGGGGTAGCCCTGCCTGAATGAAGACCGTGACATGTGGTTTCCTCCCATACACACTGAATAGCTTTTCCCCGGGTAGCAGCAGCTGTCTTTCCTGTCATCAAGTTAGGGGTGAATTGATTAAGCAGTGATGCTCACTGAACTTCAAAGTAACCACAACGTGCGATGCGTTTGGTAGCCAACAGCCATAGTTCCGCGTCTTCATGAAAAAACTGAGCGGAGAGCAGGGCCCCGTGCTGCACACAGGTTCTGGGGTGAGAAAACTCCTTGGTTCTAGTCTGGCTGGTCTAAGTTGTGAGATCCTCTGAGAGTTACTTCCTATCTCTGAGGTTTAATCCCCTCCTCTACATCCCAGGAATAACAAACCAACTCATAGCATCGTGATGAAGCTTGAATCGTCAAATGTATAAGCATTCTAGCAATCTAGTGATATTCATGCATTCACAAAAGCAGGGTTGCTTCCCCGACATTCACCTCCTGCATGATTTTTAGGACGTGACTTAGGTCCCAGCCTTAGCCTTCCCATCTGTAAATGGGAGGCGATGATAATCACTGTCCTTCCTGGTCTCACAGGCTTGTTGCAAGATTTGAGTGAGATGTGAATGAGGAGGGGGAGATGGAAAAATTCAGCTTCAGACTCTGTCACACTTGCCTGCACTTGCAGGAGGGGACAGTGTGCCCCATGTCACTTGGGGCTGGTTTGACGCTTGGGGGCTTTTTGCTTTAGGGCACCTTAGAGAGATAGGGTCTACAACCGACTAGGATGGAGAAACGTTGTGATGATGTGACTTCTGTGACCTGAGTTAGGCGGGTCTCTGCCTGAGAGGACAGTGTGAACAAACCAGATAGAAGGGTTTCCAGCACAGTGCGTACTACTTAATAGATGTGTGACTTGAGACAGTTACATCACTTCTCTGGGCCTCTGTTTTATGATCTGCTTTTCTTCCGGACTTAGCTTAAATGGCATCCTCTCAGAAAAATCGTTTTATAGTCATCAGTTTTATGGTGGTAACAACAACAAACATATCATTGGCTTATACAACAAACCTTTTTTTTCTTGGTCAAATGTCCCATAGATGCAGGCCTGCTGGAGGCTGTGACCCTGCTACACATGTTGTCTCATTCCAGAGCCCAGGCAGAAGGGCTGGTCCTCACCTGGGACTTTTCAGTTTTCATGGCAGAAGGTAGAAACAAGACACTGAGCTAATCACACAAGTGCATTCAAAGCTTCCTATTGGACATGGTATGGGTCACATCTGCCCACATTCCCATTAGCCAGAGCAAGTCACATAACAAGCCTCCTGTCTGGGGTAGGGAACGAATACAAGTCATGGCAGGGACCGGATAGAGAATCGCCTTGGAGCGGAGGAAGTGTGGGACTTTTTACAATAATACAACTTATCACAACTTCCCTGATGACCTTATTTAAAGTTGCCCCCACTACCAGCATGCTTACCGTGATCTCCGTTTAATTTTTAATGTGTCATCATGCTCTGTCGTCATTCTCTGTCTTTTATTTATTTATTTATTTTTAACGTTTATTTCGTTGATGTATCATTGATTTACAATGTTGTGTTAATTTCTGCTGTACAGCAAAGTGATTCAGTTATATATATATATATATATATATATATATATATATATATATATATACACAATCTTTTTCATATTCTTTTTCATTATGGTTTATCACAGGATATTGAATATATTTCCCTGTGCTATACTGTAGGGCCTTGTTTATACATTCTGTATATAACAGTTTGCATCTGCTTATCCCAGACTCCTAATCTGTCCCTTCCCCACCGCTCTCCCCCTTGGGAACCACAAGTCTGTTCTCCATGTCTATGAGTTTGTTTCTTTTTCATAGATAAGTTCATTTGTGTTCATAATTTTAGATTCCACATATAAGTGATATCATATGGTATTTGTCTTTTTCTTTGTGACTCACTTCACTTAGTATGATAATCTCTGGGTCCATCCATGTTGCTGCAAATGGCATTATTTCATTCTTTTTTATGTCTGAGTAGTATTCCATTGTGTGTGTGTGTGTGTGTGTGTGTGTGTGTGTGTGTGTGTGTGTGTACACACTACATCTTCTTTATCCACTCATCTGTTGATGGACATTAGATTGTTTCCATGTCTTGGCTATTGTGAATAGTGCTGCTGTGAACATAGGGGTGCATGTATCTTTTTGAATTATAGTTTTGTCTGGATATATGCCCAGGAGTGGGATTGCTGGATCATATGACCACCCTACTTTTAGTTTTCTGAGGAGCCTCCATACTGTTCTCCATAGTGGCTGCACCAACTTCCATTCCCACCAACAGTGGAGGAGGGTTCCCTTTTCTCCACACCCTCTCCAGCATTTGTTATTTGTAGACTTTTTAATGATGGCCATTGTGACCAGTGTCAGGTGGTACCTCATTGTGGTTTTGGTTTGTATTTCTCTAATAATTAGTGATGAAGAGCATCTTTTCATGTTTTATTTAGTTTTTTAAAATTGTTTGTCTGTATGTGACTTCCCTAGAATGTTAGCTACAAGAGGGCAGGAGTTTTTTATCTGTGTTTCCACGGATGTGTCCTCAGAGCCTGGGACAGGAACATAACTACTTTGAATCGATGAATTACTCAGCGTGTAATGTGAAGATAATGCAGGACAACGAGCCTCAAGTGCACCCCTGAGCATTAAATCCTCCCTTCCAGGCCCAGCGTGTTCTGCACCCATTTGATTGACATCTGTCCCCAGTTGCTCTAGTATTAGTCTCCTGAGTTCTTCTGAAAGTCACACTTGAGAACGCGTTTGTCAGTCAGCACCCAAAAATGGTCTGCTGACATACCATTTGTATGGTATGCAGATGAAATGTTAGGATAAGTGATTAGGATAGGCAGCCCCCACTCCAGAACACAATACTTTCCTAAAAATGTGCTTTGAAAATTGAGAGCCCACTGTTAGATCAGTCGACATAGATTTTTTTCTTTTTTTGGTAGGGGGTAAGGAGGCCTATTTCAAGACATTTAAAAATAATAACAATCCCCCAGCTACCCTCGCCTTTAACATAAAATCTTCAATGCACTATTTCCTGCATTAAATAGATCTTCGTGTTCACGTCATTGACAACTGAGTGCAAATGTGACCAGTTTAAGCCCAACGAGCGTCCGATGGAGGCTAAACATTTACCACTTTCAGCCATGCTTAATGATTCCGAGCATTGCCTGAGGTTTATGGGACCACACTTCTCATCACAAATGTGAGTGCTTCCATAATCTCACTTCAGTATTCTGTTTTCACATAATAATAATGTGACAACATGAAAAATGATTTCAAATATTCATTTATCCCAGATCTATTTTCTGAGCACCCATTAAGTGTCTGTTACTCTGATAGGCAGGTGGTAGCTAGGGGTGAGTAGTGAGAACAGCCTCCCTGCCCTCATGGAGTTTTCAAACCCTTTGGGGAGAAAATTACATCAGTGATACTGTGCAAAGGAGTGATGCAGCCAGTATTTAACTGGTGGATGACAAAAGTTGCCATCATGTGATAGCTCTGGGTTTGTTTGTTTTTTTAATATGTTAATACAAAAAGCATACGTTTTGCAGAGAAAAGGTGTTTTAAGTATTGCTTCTGAACAGTATTCAAGATGGAAAACTGTCCAAAGTTGAATAAACAAAACTCAAGGACTGCCTATATGTAATTATGAATTCTTTTCTCTTCTTCCAAGAACTTTCTCTGTCTGAAAATGCCACAGGTATTTTCTTATCTTAGATAAAGTGGCTCTAAGACCAAGGAATGCCCAGGGCTGCTCCTTCCTCCACTTTCCCTGGCTCTTGATGGCATTTTCTACTGTTGCCCCAGCCAGAAACCTTGACATCACCCTAGATTCTGCCTTCCTTTCATCCTCCACCCAAACATTTCCCCAGGCCCATCGATTCTACCTGAACCGTCTTCCATATATACCTGGCTTCCCTCTCCAGCCCACTGCTGCTGCTCCATGGAAAGAGCTCAGCTCCACCCTGGAACATTGCAGCCGCCTTCCTGTCTGAGGTCTCAACCCAGTCCTGGCTTCCAGGTGACCCTGTAAAACTCTGATCTGGCCACTTCACTCTGCTTAAAATTCTGTGGGCTAGAGAGGGAAAGCAAGAGAGTGTATGGAGCAGAGAACATTGAAAAGTGTGTAGGAAAGGAAAAGTAAAAATGTGAAAGTGTGAGAAAGAAAATAAAAGTGAGTGAAAGAAAAAGTATATATGGGAGAGATAAAGAAAGGAAAATTGAATGGGGAGAGAGGGAAAGGAAAAGTGTGTGAGAAAGTGAACGTGCGAGAGAAAGAAAGTAAAATGAGCTGAGAGAACGAAGTAATGGAGGGAGATATAGAAAAGCAAGAGTGTGTGAGAGAAAAAGAAATAAAGGTGGAAGAGAAAAAGGAACATTGTGTGGAGGGAGAGAGAGACGAAGAGTGTGTGAGAGAAAAAGTAAACGTGAATGAGGGAGAGAAAGTCGGAAAAGTTGAGGGAAATCGTGGCTACAAGGATGAGAGGAAAGGAAGGAGGGAGAATGAGTGAAAAGAGGGAAAATGAGAGAGACAGACAGATGGACGTTATATCCCAGGATCCCGTGTGCGCGGAGCCCCTTTCCACAGTGTTCAGCAAGCTACCAGGTCTCCTTTGCAGCTCAGTCTGCTTCCTTCCAGGCTTCTGTTTTCTCAGACCAGACTCACACAGTGTCAAAAGCAAGATACATGTGCACCTGGAGTTGTGTCCTACGGAGGTTCTGTTACAAGTGGCATCGTGGCAGATCAAATTTAAAGCTTTCACAGTTTATGATTTGGGGTGCAGGTGCGGTGCATTATTTAGAGATGAGTCATTTCATGATACTATTTGCCACTGTAAGGAACCTTTCCTACTATGGGGACCGCAGCTCCTAGGTAAGGAAATGCAGGTATTTGGAAGGCTACCGAGGTGGAGGAAAATAAAGAGCATAGCACCAGCCTAACCAAGTTTGTCTTTCAACCCATATTTCTTAAGGAGACACTAGTTGGTTTTCTGTTTAAGCCCTACCCCAGTTAAGCTTTATGTGTAGCCACAGTTAATGGTTGAAGTAAGGGGCATCGGTGCACGTGGACACCGACATGAGAAGAGATGTAAAAATCTACACATGAACAGCTTGCTTTTCTACATGTTACCTTCCTTCTGTGTGTCTTCTGCTGCTATCGATTGGCTTCAGAGTGGAGGTGGGATGTAAGCGCAAGTCATTATTCTTTAGGGATGGGAGCAAGTATAAATGTCAAAGAAAAAGTGCAATATTTAAACTATGAAACCATGTGAAACTCGACTTACTAATGAATGCCCAAATAGAATACATTACCTAAATCTCATGCACTATCATTTTTTTAAAAAAGAAAACTAGTATTCAGTGTTTCAGGCTATGTCAGTCCTTGAGACTACATTTTTTTTTTTTTTTTTTTTTTTTTTTTTTTTTATTTTTTTTTTTTTTTTTTTTTTTTGCTGTACGCAGGCCTCTCACTGTTGTGGCCTCTCCTGTTGAGGAGCACAGGCTCCGGACACGCAGGCTCAGCGGCCATGGCTCACGGGCCCAGCCGCTCCGCGGCATGTGGGATCCTCCCGGACCGGGGCACGAACCCGTGTCCCCTGCATCGGCAGGCGGACTCTCAAACACTGCGCCACAAGGGAAGCCCCTAAAGAACTGAATTGAATTTAAAAGGTTTGTGGTTTTATGCAAAGGGGTTTCTATAAGTAGACTAGAATGATTTTTTAAAAAATTATCATTGACTTGTACATGGTAATGTTTAAATGGTCAATTTCAAATTGTCTTCGAGTCAGGAGTTCTACCACTGCCGCATTTATTCCTTTGACGATCAGTTTCTAAGGACCTACTGTTTGCCAGCTGAGTGCCTGGCATAGAGAAAACAGAAATAATTAATATATAGCCTCTGCTTTAGTGTGTGTAAGCGCTAGTGGTAGATTCTGACATGTCATTGGAGTATTCCCAAAGTGTTTACACATCCCTTGACTGTCTCCAAAAGATTGCCCTACATTCTGTAGTTTAGGTCTTCATTCCTGTTCATTCAAAACATGACAGTCAGAGGGATCCCCTTCTATAGACATGCCCTATTTGTTCATTACCTTCTCCTGATTCCTTCTGAAATATCTCTTGGACTTCTCCCTTTCTCTGTACAGGCATCCTCCCCTCACACCTGTTAAGTCAATCACCCCTTGTGCTTACTTCATACACAGGCTCCTAACAGAGTTGACTGTCCCCACTCTCAACACTTCTGACCTATCTTTTTTTTTTTTTAACATCTTTATTGGAGTATAATTGCTTTACAGTGGTGTGTTAGTTTCTGCTTTATAACAAAGTGAATCAGCTCTACGTATACACGTATCCCCATATCTCCTCCCTCTTGCGTCTCCCTCCCTCCCTCCCTACCCCACTCCTCTAGGTGGTCACAAAGCACTGAGCTTGATCTCCCTGTGCTATCTTTTTTTGTTCTTTAACCAAAATATAATTTCCTCTTGGTTTAGCAAAGTAAGATATTTTCTACAGAATAACTGAGAAAGGTTTAAAGAAGCAAAACTAATGAGCAATTCCACCACTCAGGATGAATCCTGACAATAATTCATTCTATTTCCTACGTTTTTTTTCTCCCACGTATATATTATTTCCCTCCAAAATTGAGCTCATGGTGTGTGAAGTTCTCAGTACACTATTTTTATAGCTGAAATACATCAGATTGTTCTCCAGATTGTGACTGTTGCTCCAAAGCATCATGTTTAGTGAAGGAATAACATTCTATTTTATGGAGAGCCTGTAATTGACCTAATTAATTCCCAGATAGAGGGCTTTTTTTTTTTTTTTTTAGGATTTCCCCAAATTTTCACTGCTGTTCAATGCTTAGTGAGAGACATCTGTATCTTATACCATTAATTTAGTATTTGGAATAAAGGCCAAGACATTGAATGACTAAGTCAAATTATATTGAATCAGGCCACCATTGGATTTTATCATTTCTTTGTTCATCTTGCCCAGTAAGCAAAACAAAACGGATCCTTTGTTTATGGTTGGTCTTCCTTAGTTAACAGTGATGCTGCACATATACCATCAGTCATCTTAATGTCTTTTCTGAATGTAGATAGTCTATTTACAGAGATCTACTTATGTCCTTTGCCCATTTATAAAAACATCCCTGACTGTCTTTTACTTATTGATTTATAGAGCTCTTTACATACAAAATAGAAACGTGTTGTTTCATAGGTTACCAACATCACCCTACTTTTTATTTTTATTGTGTTTCATATATGCAGAAGAATTTAATTAGAATGTTTATTACTAAATATGCTAATTACGAAAGTAAGTACACGGACTTCCCTGGTGGTGCAGTGGTTAAGAATCCACCTGCCAATGCAGGGGACACTGGTTCGATCCCTGGTCCGGGAAAAGCCCACATGCCATGGAGCAACTAAGCCCGTGTGCCACAACTACTGAGCCTGCGCTCTATAGCCCGTGAGCCACAACTGTTGAAGCCCGCGCACCGAGAGCCTGTGCTCCACAACAGGAGAAGCAACCACAGTGAGAAGCCCATGCACTGCAATGAAGAGTAGCCCCCGCTCGCAGCAACTAGAAAAAGCCCGTGCACAGCAACGAAGACCCAACGCAGCCATAAATCAATCAATCAACCAATCAATCAAAACAAAAGTAAGTACATATTCAAATCAGAGAACTTAGAAATAGAAATGCAGAAAGGCAGCAAAACCAACCAGAGGTATGCAATTTTGTCTTTATCTTCAGTATTTTTTATATATTATGTAAACATAGTTTTATACTGTTTATACATGTCTGTAGCTTTTTTCATATATATATGTTTCACAATTTATTATGTTAGGAAATATTCTGTTACAATAACTTTTTTATAATTGAATAGGTTATTATATAAGTCTTTATTTCACAAACATAAGAGTCTGCTAATTGCCAAGCACTGTGCTAGAGGGATAGATCTGTGAACAAAATCAGCACATTCCCTTTGGTCTGGACAGAGAGTTTCAGCAGAGCTATAGGTGTTACAAAGGATACATACAGCCTGTATGTCTATGTCTGTGTGTATAAAAGGCCAATGAAAATCACCTTGGGGAGTGTTGGAAAGCTAAAGGAGCTGTGTTAGAGTTCTCCAGGAAAATAGAACTAACGGGTGATATATATTATAAGGAATTAATTCACATGATTATAGAGACTGACAGGCTCAAGACTGGAGAGCTAATGGTATCATTTCAGTCTGAGTGCCCACAGGTTCAAAACCTAGGAAGAGCCGATGTTTCAGTTCCAGTCCAAAGGCAGGATAAAAGTGATGTCCCATCTCGAAAGCAGTCAGGCTGGAGGAATATACTCTTACTAAGGGCAGGGTCAGCCTTTTTGTTCTATTCAGACCTTCAACTGATTGGCTGAGGCCCACCCATATTAGGGAGAGCAGTCTGCTTTACTCAGTCTATTGATTAGAACAATATCGAGCTCATCCAAAAACATCCTCACAGAAACACCCAGCGTGATGCTTGATCAAATATCTGGGCACCCCATGGCCCAGTCGAGTGGACACATAAAATTAACTATCACAGGAGGTGATGGGTGTTTCACCTGGAGCCAGAAGAACAAGCATTGACTACATCAGGAGGGACAGGTGTGCGTCCTGGGCAGTGAAAAGACCCTAAGGTGGGGATAAGCTCTGTGCATCCGAGGACCTGAAGGAAAACCAGGTGCCTCATCAGTGAGGGAGAGAGGGCATGAGTTGAGGATGGAGACACTGACAGATGCCTGGACCTGGAAGGGCTCCAGGCCATGGTGGTGAATTTAGATTTTCTTCCAATACAGTGGGTAGTGTCTGGACTGTTTTAAGCAGAGATGTAACATGATGTGATTTTTGTATTTAAAAAATACCTCTGGTTCCTGTGAGGAGAACGCATTGGTGAACATGAACAGAGTCGAAGCAGGGAGGCCAGAGAGGAGCCTTATGCAGAGATGGTAGTGAATTCTAACTGGCATGTTAGACGAGCAGATGAAGATGTGTTTGGTGGGTTTCAGAGATTTTGGACTTGGCATTTTGCTGGCTATGGTGGGTTCAGTGGAGGATGAAATCAAAGCTGACTCTGGAGTTTCTGCCTTGAGAAACAGAGATTGGTGGTGGCCAGGGCTGGGATGGAAGCACCAGAGGTGAACAACTTGGGGAGAAGCTGGGGAGTTCATCTGGAGACATGTGCCTGAGGGACACCCAAGTAGAGAAGGTAAGCAGCCCGTGAGGCTATAGGTGAGCTCAAAGAAGAGGTCTGGCTTAAGGACATCAGCTTATGAGCGAGGATGCTTCCACTTAGTGGGCACGTTCTCTGCACCAGGACTAGCCCAGGACCTTGACATGGACCAGCTCCTCTTATCCCCACAACAAGCTTCGGAGGTAGGCATAGTTATCGCCCCATTTTATGGGTGAAGACACTGAGGCACAGAGAGGTTAAGTCATCAGCTGAAGGTCACAATACGTGCAGAGAGAGTATTAAATCTAGGTAGTCTATCTCCCGTGCCCTTGAATGAGACCACTTGCTGTTCTGGCTCCTCTCACTAGCACAGAATGATGTACTGTAGTGGGTCTTGAACATTAATGTGCATCGTTGTCTCTGGGAGGAGTTGCTAAAATACAGATTGCTGGGCCCCACCCCCAGAGTTTTTGATATAGTAGGTCTGGAGTAGGGCCCAAGACTTTGCATTTCTAACAAGTTCCCGCATGATACTGATAATGCTAGACCAGAAACCTCACTTTGAGAAGCACCAGTATGGAGAAAGAACAGGAATAGGCCTGCGGAAAGCCAGGGAACCCTCTTGCACTGTTGGTGGGAATGTAAAATGTAAACTGATAAAGCCAGTGGTTAATGAGAAGATATTAGGAAAGTAATAGCAAGGAAGGAGCACGGGTGATAATTAGCTTGGGAAGTAGAAAATTTCAGGAGAGAAAGGGCCAGGTATATAAAATGCTGCTGGAGTATCAGCTAAGCTAAGGACCAGAGCGTATATACCTTGAATTTAGTGACAGAGGCCATTGGCGACTTTGTGAGTTCTTTAGAACTTAGGGATCGAATAAAGGTTGGTATGAGTTTGGGACAGAATGGGATTTGGTGAGGAAGTGGAAATAAGTTTAAAGAACTCTTTTGGAAAGAGACTTTTATTTGAGCTGGGCTATCTTTGAATTTTTACGCTGTTTCCAATTTTCCATTATTATACCATTTCAGAGAGCATTGTTACACGTGCATCAATGCAGATGCATATTTTTCAGATAAATTCCTAGAAATAGAGTTGCTGAGTGAAAAATTACTCTTGTTATTGAGGTTTTAGCTATAGGTGTAGAATATAGAGGGCCAGTCTGACCTCTAAAATTGACTGTACCACTAGTCAAGGGAGTTCCTTATTGCACTGCCCCCTCACCAATACCTGGCATTATTTTTCATTTTAATCCATGACAATATCATATGCCAAAAATCATATTATTTTAATTTTCAATTCTTTGGTACTTGAGGTGGAACAGGTTTTCATGTCTGCTGGCTACTTGCATGTCTTCTTTTGTAAGTTACAAATTTATCTCCCTCATACATTTTTCTTTCATTTTTTTCCTATTGATTTGTAAGAACACTTTATGTGTTAGCAGCATCAATCTTGGTTGGTTCTGTGTATGGGAAATATTTTCCTCTTAGGTATGTGCTTTTGCATGTGTTGAGTCTTTCTCATTACAAGAAAACTTTATGTGATTAAGTTTATCTAATTTTTAATCTAATTTTTAATGGTTCTGTCTTTGCAAGCTTCCAGTGGAGAGACAAATTTCATAAATATCTACCTAAATCGTGTCATTTTAAAATTTGCTTTTGTACTACACTGAGAGTTTTATTCCATCTGGCATTTTGGGTGGGCAAGGTAGGCTATTTTTGTATATTTAACCAGTTATGCCAATACATACTATTGAATAATCCAGCATCATTTTGCTGCTTTGAAATGACACCTTTAGATTCTGAATTTTTTTTTTGCTTCTAGACATTATGTTCTACTCTCTTTGCTTCTTCTGTGACTACAGCCAACATCCCTCCCAATTAAGGAAGCATTGTTCTTTCATATCTGGTTCCTAGGGTATCTGAAATTTCTCAAGAAGCTGGTTTGAAAATTATGCTTTTCTTTTCTTCTTTTGTTACAGTCTCATCTTCATGATGAACCCAGCAAAAAACCTTCCAGTTTGTATGCTGTTGTAGGTTTTCCCATATATATATATGCTGTTGTAGGTTTTCCATATATATATATATATGGAGCATCCTTCTCATGTACATGTGCTAATGAAGGTTTGAGACCCATCAGATTACCTGGAGGGCTGCTAAATAATAGAAGAGATTTAAGAATGGAACCTTGGGAAACCCAACAAGTAAAGCATCTGGAAGGCCCAGGAAAACAAAAAGTACTCAAAGATGTGGGTATGGAAATCAGACCAGTGTTCATCTAGGAACGCCAAAACAAGAGAGGGTTTCCCAGAGGCAAACCTAGGCAGCCAGGTCCCCATTCAACAAGTAAGGTAATGGAAGGTTTTCTCAGGGAGTTCAAGGAGCAGACTGTGGGTTAACAAGTTAGAAATGGCCAATGCGTGATTTGAACTCTGAGATTCAAACTCCTTTCTATCACAGATGCAGACAAGAACGCCAAAAGCTAGCTTATTACGCTAGATAAGCGTTGACTAACACATTTTGCATAAGGGGAAAATGTACTTAGTCAAACAAACAACAAAAAAAAAAATCTCTGTTTAGCCATCCATTTCAAATTTTTATAGAAGATTGTGGAGGCAGCATCAATTATGCTTGGGCAAATTTAGACTAATTAATGGGTTGACTAAGATAATTATTGAAATTTGTCTATGGATGAAAAGAGGAAAGATGAACCATTTAAATTGCTTTTTGTGTGTGCCTGATGACTATTTCTGAAAGAATGAGCCTGCTGGGAAGTGTATGAAATGGGAGTGGCCCAGCTCTGTGCAGGGTATGATGATAGAGTAACAAGGCAGATGTTTTAATCAACAAACCAGGATTAATGCCTTAAAAAGTCTAATATGCATAAATACATATAACATGCATCTTATAGAGGGAGATGTATACTTTACTGAGGGTCATCGATGTGTAGGAATTCTTGCAGATGTTTCATGTGTGTGATTACCTTTCATCTGTAAAAAAGAAAAATTAAAAACACCATGAAGAAGGTTACTGTCATCCTCAGTTTACAGATGAGGCTTCTGAATGCATAGGGGAGTGAAATAGGGTTATCAGTGTACACACCCAGTAAGGGAGGAACTAAGTCCAATCCCAGGGCTCACACTCTGAGCTCTGTCTCTTCAAAGCAGTCTCCCTGTGTGGTCATTTATTTATTGCAGTGAGGAGGCCATTGCTCCAATAAGACTTGGACTCACTGAGAAATGCCTTCAAAACCAAGTGTTTGACCTCTGGTGTGTCATTCTTATTTCCTCCAAGTGTCAGTAAAATTTTGAAAAACATTTTCTGGATCTTCGCCTTTCCTCCTACAGACCTAAGCTTGGGCAATGTTTAAAAATTTGATCTACGTATAATGGAGGATCTTGGCTCCATATTCAAGCAGTTCCGAAGTGGAAGGTCCAACATGCTGGGAGCCAGGATGGCCCCTTAGAACCCATCTGAGTTTGTGCCCAGGCAAGAGACAGCGGGGTTCAGTGGGGCGTGACAAGGCTTTGGATCAGGAAGACACCTGGCTTGGCCATTTACTGGCTGTGTGATCTTGGGCAGCTCATCTGCTCTTTTGATTCAGTTGGTAGAAACCCAACTCAAAAACCTTTAACCAACACGAGAACTTTAGGCCTCATGTAATTAAAAAGTTCAGGGGTAGGATTTACCTTGTGTCTTTCTTTTATTTTGTCCTCTCCCTCTCTCTCTCCTTCCTTTTCTCAGTCATATCATTGCTTTTCTCTTTATTATCTTCATTTGCCAAGAGACAGAGATACCTTTAGTCACAGAAAGACAGACAGACTTCTATTGCCCTTGCTGAGATCACATACCTACCCCGTGTGCCAAGAAAGTTGAGAAGGTGATTGGCAGCCCACCAGGATAACGTGGGGGAAGGAGATATATACAATATTCACAAAAGCGAGGTGTGTGCAGAAGACAAAGCAGTAACAGCTACCCACTATGGAACCATCATTTCTCATCTACAAAATGAGGTTGAGGGTTATCTTGTAAAATTAGTTGTAGGTGTTATGGATCACAAATGGGGAGTGATTGGCACATAGCAGTTATTTCGTAAACGGTTCCCACGATTTTTCAATTTTAGATCAGCCCCCCTTCCCCTCCCTCACCCCCACCCCCCAAAAAGCTACAAGCTCTCAAACCATTCACGTCCCATACCCATTTTTAATTTGAAGTAAACAAACTGGTCTTTGTTTAAGCACTTTTGGGTAAGTTCAAAATTATTCATTCAGTGATTTAACGAGGTTGGTCCTTGGCATAGAAATGAATCAGGGTGGAGTTCTGCCCTTGAGAACGTCCTGACCACAGTTTTCCCCGTGGTGCTGAAATACCTTAGGTGTGTCTAACCAATGGGAGAGAAGGCAGTGGGTCATAGCCAACCGTTGGAAATTGTACATAACATAAAAGACAGTCTTTCCTTCCCATTCTGTACCAGTGATGAAGGACTGTTACCAAAGGAAGTGCCTCTACACAGGGTTCTAGGTCGATGAGATGAATAGGTGGGTGCCTCATCACATGGATCATTTTACAGTATTTGCTCAATATTTCGTAGAGGTAAGATGAAACTGACTTTCCTTTTGACCTTTAGCGCGGGTAGTTGAGTTAATGATATCCTTTGGTTTTGCCGTCTAATCACATGGGTCTATAGAAGACCCTGTCTTACTTCGTTTATTTGGTCACTCCCTCTTCCCATTTCCCCCTCCCCAACCTGCACTGCCTTTGTAATGTGTTTAATTTATCTTCCTTTGTTTGTGTTCCGGGGAAAATGCATTTTATTATTTTGAGTATTTTACATTTACACAAATAACTCATTTATAGCTTATTCTGTTTCCCCCTTCTCTCCAATCAGCATTATATTTTTAAATTTTCATCTTAGTTAGTGTTTCACCCATTACTTCTGGCCCTGGCGGTCTATTCTACACGTTTCTTATCCATTCTCCCAGAATGAGTGCCCAGGTTGTCTCCAAATCACCCCCAGCACATATGACATCCTGATACACTTCTACTCATGGAGTTCTGTGAGAAGTTCTTTGCACTATAAATCAGGGTTTGAGTTTCTGGAGCGCAGAGTGTATTAGTTGGAATGGCTACACTGGTCTACACTCCCAGAGTTGTGGTTAAGTGTTCCTAGATCCTCACAACTCTGCCCTTACTCAGTGGCACTTACCCAGCGTTCTTATATTTTTGTCAGTCTATTAAGAGTAAATGACAGTACATTGTTTTAATTTTCATTTCTCTGATTACTACTAAATTTAAGCATCAGTCTGATGCTTATTAGCCTTTTAGGTTTCCTCTTCTT
Organism: Lipotes vexillifer; assembly: GCF_000442215.2. Classification (NCBI taxonomy): domain Eukaryota; kingdom Metazoa; phylum Chordata; class Mammalia; order Artiodactyla; family Lipotidae; genus Lipotes; species Lipotes vexillifer. The sequence continues at coordinate 2,234,849 of NW_006791814.1, read as the reverse complement.
TATTAATTGTCTATTCATTATAACTTCTGCTTGTTTTTTGGAAGAATGATTCCTGTCTTTTCTATTAAATTTTCACAAGTTGAATTCATATTCTAGATATTATTCAGCTGTTGATTTTAGACATTGCAGGTATCTTTTCTGAATCTGTGTTCTGTTTCTACTGAACATAAATTCATAATTTTTACATAATAAAATTCCTCAATGCTTTTATGATGTGTGCCTTTAAGGTTTTCCAAAGGACTCCACCTTTAAATTACAAAGGTACTCTCCTGTATTTTTTTCTGTTATCTTCATTGTTTTACTTTGCATGTTTTGCCATTTTATCCATGTGGAATCCACCTTTATATGTTGTATTTATCTCCATAGGGTGAGACAGTATTTCTAACACGTTTACTCATCTGTCCATTGCTTACTCGTTGATGTGCAATGTAACCTTTATCATATAATACATTTTTATGTTTTCAATGGTCTATCTCAATGCTTGCTGTTCAGTTCCACTATAACTATGCTGTTTTAATCTGTCTCAGTATTGGATAGGGCAAGTTTCCATGCCCCACCTTGGCTAGTCATGGATTTTTATTCTTTCTTATAAATTTTAAACTGTTTATCTAGTTCAAAAAAGAGCCCAATTAGAATTTTTATGAGATTGCTTTGAGTTTATAGACTAATCTTAATAAAAAAACTGGCATATTGGTTATACAATTCCATTCTTTCCAAGAACATGGAATGCCTGGGTTTGTTCAGTTTTTCCATGTCCTTCATTAGATTTTTAAAATCTGTCTTCATATAGGTCTTGTGAATTCTTGGTTAATTCTTAGATACATTATAGTCTTTGTTGCCGTAGTATGATATCTTTTTTGTTATGTTTTTTAGTTATTGATGGTGTTGAAAAATGCTTTTGATTTTTCTGAGTTGATATTGTATCTGGCTACCTAGTAAAACTTTTATTTATTCTATTATTTGTTGATTGTATTACACTTTCTGTATGTATGATTGTATTATCTGCAAATAATGAAAATTATATCTCTTTCCTTCTAATATTTACAACTTAGTCTGTTGCTTTCCTCTTTCTCTGATAAACAGAACCAGTGATAGTGGGTATCTTTGTCTTGTTCCCAATTGTAAAAAGAATGTTTCTAAAGTTTCTCAAAAATATATACTATTTACTGTAGGTTTTAGGTATGTAACCTATACCAAGTTAAGAATGTTATCTTTTATTCTTGGTTTGCTTAGAGTTTTTAATCAAAAGCAGAAGTTGAGCTTTGTCAGTTTTTTTTCTATCATGAGATAATTTTATGATTTTTCTCTTCGTTTATTCTAAGACCCTACCTACTTTTCTATTAATAAAAATCACATAGCTATTTCTTTGTAAAATAACCTATTATCTGCTATGAACGTACGTACAGTCTCTAACTATACATTTTTAATTCTTTCATTTTATAGTATTTCTTCCACATATACGTGGAGAGCTTAATTCACATTAATTAAAGAAGGGAATAACTTCTGTGAATGTAGGTACATAGGATCATTCAAAATTAATTTCATGTTTCTTGGTTTCCATGTCTACCAAGTATTTTCCGCTTTTCTGAACTTCTTGCTTACTCTACAATACCTAAAATGGCATATTCAGAAGTTTTAAATTAATTCAGCATGTTGTAGTTTTATGTAAGTGATGCATTTCTGAGGCTTTGAGTTCAAAAGGCACAAAAGAATGTACAATAAAATGTAACTTTCCCTTCAATCTGTGTCCCTCAGCTGCACAATTCCCTTCCCTGCAAAGCAATTCCCTTCCCTTAATCAAAGTATAGAGTTGATAAGTAGAGAAATATTTATGCATATGTAAACAAATATGTACATATAACCTCCCAACACCTTTTTTTTTTTAAACAAAAACATTAAGAGACCTACTGTTTAACATCTTGCTTAATTCACTTATCACTATAGCTTGGAAATTATTCAATTACATAAAGAACTTTTTATGGCTATTTATCATGATATGGACGTAACTTAACGGATTGACACTTTCATGCTAGTAGATGTATAACCAGTTTGCAGTCATTCGTTTGTTTGTTTGTTTTGCAGTCGTTTGTTTTTATAAACATTATTTCATGTATGTGTGAGTATAGTAGTCGGAAAAATCCTTAGAAGTAGAATTGTTGGTCCCGAGGTGTTTGCAGATGTAATTTTTGTAGATTTGCCAAATTATCTTCTCCATAGAGATTGTATAACGTTGCTGTTTTTACAGAAACAATGTAAAAGCACTTGTTTTCTCTACGCTCTCACCAACAAAGTACATTATATATCCATTTTTAACTTCTCCAGTATCTATCATATTTGAAAGTTGTATCTCATAAAATGTCATTTTATATGACTGGAATTGTAAATTAATTTGAGCATCTCTTCGGGTGTTTAAGAGTCATTTATAGTTTTCTTCCCTGGGAACTATTTCCTATGCCCTTTTTTTCTGTTGGGTAGTTCTTCCTGATTTTATTGATTTGTAGTAGTTCTTTCTGTATTAGGAAAACTATGAGCTAAAATGTATTCCAGTTTAAAGTCTGTTAACTTTGCTTTATAGTGATTTTAGCCATGCAGATTATTATTTTTTTTATTTTTATATAGTACATTGTTATTAATCTTTCCTCTTACGGCTTCTAGATTTTGTGTCACACTTGCACCTTCCCCACTCCAAATTTATAAATAAACAAAAGTCCCTTCTATTACTTTTATACTTTCATCTTTTGCATTAAACATTTGATCCATCTGAAGTTTACCTTCGTGTCAAGTGTGGATCCAGTTGCATTTTTCTTCCCCAAGTGGCCACCCAGCACTATTTACTAAATAATTTATCTCTGTTCGCATTGATTTTTATTTCACCTTTGTTCTAAATCCATGGTGTATTTTTATCTGTTTCTGTATTTTTTATATGTTCCTTTTGTCCACTAGTATAGCAGAATCCTATGACTTTATTTACTGAAACTTAAAATATGCTTCAATATCTCGGAGAGCTAAGCTACCTCTCCTGCCCCTCTTCACCACCACCACATGCTCTTTTTTTTTCCCAGAGTTTTTCAATGTTGTTCATTTCTTGTATGAAATGTAGCATCATCTTTGTGGCATTTTTATTGGGATTACATTAAATTTGAATTAATGTAATCAAATTTGAGTGTTGGCACTGTATTGGGCAACTTTCTTTATATTTAAAATCTTTTATCCAAGGTCTTCAGTGTGTGTTAGGAGTGAGGGTAGCCTCCCCCAGCCCCGCTGCAGCAAGCACGTTGCACCTGCTTCTGACTGTGTTAATCCCGTATTTCTAAATAGCAACTTTTATTGGTAGGTGTGATTTTTCCACTTTACCGTTATCTGTTAACTTCTCACTGAGGAATAGGATTTAGCTCTCTCTGCTCCACCACCACACACACACACACACACACACACACACACACACACACACACAC
>NW_006791814.1:2224368-2231364 GCF_000442215.2 Lipotes vexillifer | reverse complement strand
CACACACACACACACACACACACACACACACACACACACACACACACACACACACACACACACAGCCTTCCCACCCACCTTCCCCATCCTTCCAATCAGATTCTATACTCATTTTGGTTAGATCAACATCCAGCGTTTACAGTATTTCGACCATGTACATGCCATTCAGAACTGAGCCGTGTGGAGTATATTATGATTATTTTCCCTTCCTTCACAACTATGTTTTCCCTGAAGCCAACGTTTGCCTTGTTTATGGTTTGTTTGCTTCATTTTTATGTTTTTATTACTGATTCAGCCCAGACTCTCTGCAAGTTATCTAAAGCTCTCCTCAAGATATTCAGATGCTTGTTTTGTTTTGTTTTTTTGTTTGTTTGTTTGTTTTTTTGATTTCATCCTCCTACAGAAAGCTCTCCCAGAGCCTCTGGCCTGTTCTCTTGTGCTGTTTTACTCTCTCCACTTGGCACACGGCTGTCATCCTGGGATCTTCCTTCACCATCAACCCAGGGGTTCTCCATGCTTCACTACTGTGTCGCTGCTCCCATGGCCTCTGACTCCTTTTTTTCTTGTTTCATTGCCTTGTCTTGGAGGGATGCTTTCTTCAGTAGCTTCCTAAGGAAGTGTGTCCAGGAGGTCAATATGTGAAGTCCTTACATAGTCAACCCTTAACTAAATGAGTGATTTGACTGGAAATAATTTCCTTCCAATGGAAGGCATTGTTCCTTTGTATCCCAGCACCCAACATTGCTTTTGAGAAAACTAAAGCCATTCTGATTTCTCATTATGACCTGCTCCCTGCCCAGATGTGTTGGATGTTATCAATCTCACAATTCTAAAACTTCACAACTGCATACCTTAACGTGGATCACTTTGTATCCATTGGCGGTTGGACACAGGGTACGATATTTCGTTCTGGCAATACCTGCCCTTTACTTCGAGGAAGTTTTCTTAAACATCTTTGCTAATTATTCCTTCCCTTCATTTTCTCACTTTCCTTTTCTGGAACTTTATTATTTGTTTGTTAGAACTGCTGGATTGCTGGCTACTCCTATGCTTGTTATTTTACAGCTCTTTGGCTTTTTTGGTTCTGCTTTTCAAGAGGTTTTCTCAGCTTCCTCTTCTAACGTTTCTACTGAATTTTAATACATACCACCATATTTTTATTTCCAATGGCTCTTTCTTGTTTTTAGAATGTTCCTTTTTTCCTAACATTTTGTTCACAGTTTTATAATATGTTCTCTCTGGGGATGTTAATAATAGTGTTGTTTTGTTTTTTAATTTGTCTTCACCCCTGCGTAGTCCATTTCCTGCAAATTGCTTTGCTCTGCTTGTCTTTTCTTTCTATTTTTGTGTTTATTGTATATAAATCATGATTCCCCAAAGCAGTTAGATTATGGGGGTTTTCTTAGTTTTTAAAATTTTTATTGAAATATAGTTGATTTACAATGTTGTGTTAGTTTCAGGTGTACGGTAAAGTGATTCAGTTATACATACATATACCTATACTGATACATATATACATATATTCTTTTTTACATTCTCTTCCATTATAGGTTATTACAAGATATCGAGTATAGTTCCCTGTGCTATGCAGTAGGTCCTTGTTGGTTATCCAGTTTATATATAGTCGTGTGTATATTTTAATCCTAAACTCCTAATTTATCTCTCTCCCCCTTTGATAACCATAAGTTTGTTTTCTATGTCTCTGAGTCTGTTTCTGTTTTGTAAATAAGTTCATTTGTACCCTTTTTTAAGATTCCACACATAAGCAATGTCATATGATATTTGTCTTGATCTTATCTCTTGTGTATGATGCATTCCGCAGATATCTGAATCTGGCGAGAAATGTTGACACTTAGACCAAGACAAGTCTGGTGGGAAGGGGATTGACTAGAGAGCAGTTAAAGAAACAGATATATTGAAGTTAATCACTGATGAAAGCAGGAGAAAATAAAGAAAGGGATGGTGACTCCTGGTTTTTGGATTCACCAAGATCAGAAACACACAATGGGAACAAGAGTTTTAGGAGGAAACTGTTTGGTGTGGGAAATGCTGAGTTTGAGTTTTCTGTGGCATATGGCATTTTTTCACCTGGTAAAAATATAACCAATCCTGTGTGTGGTATTTTCACATAATTCCCTGGCAATGCACAGTGCACATTCCCTAAATCCACACTCTTGAGTCCAGAACCGCAGTCAATGTGCGCCCAGCCCGAAGATGCAGAAGCAATCAGTCAGTAAATTCTGAGCCTTACAGAACGCCGCTCACTGTAATTAGGATGTGAGGATATAGCAGTGAAAACAGCATAATATCTGACCCCGAGCTTTTATTGCCTATGGAAGACTGGTCCCGTAGTGTTGGTAAAATAGAAGTTTGTGAACTACCAGAGGAGAAGATTAGAGATGACTCCACAGGTTGGCGACTTTTGGATCTTTGTTGGGAAGTGAATAGTTTAACGAAAGGCAGTGAAGATCCAGGAGGATAATGGAGTGGAAGTATGGGAGGGTTTAATGTTGGGCGGGGGAAGGGGATGGGGTGTGGGGAGGAGGGCAGGAAGAGGTGCTATGCTGCAGGAGATGGGAACTAGAGGTGACCGATTTCTATCACCAAAGTAGCCCAGATGAATAGTTAGGCCATCTCTCTCTGTCTAACACACCGCATGCTCCTCACGATTCATGAGAGGAGTAAATGAGAACATCAGGATGTCCCTGTGGAGGCCAGTTGCCTTACCCTCTCTGTACTGAGCAGTAATGTTCCCGATGATGGCACAGGTTAGTCCGCATGTGGCGTGATGTGTAATAGTTTTGAGTGGCCAATTAATTCTGCTAATCACATTAGTGACAGTCAGCAAGATGCTCCTCTGATTAGGGGGCTGTGGTCAAGAGGCTCTTACACACTTGCATCTGCTGCAAAATAAGTCCCCTCTCTGCAGAGCCCGTTAATTTCTGCTAGCAGGGGACAGGAGATTTAGCCCAAAAGAACCCACCCTTTCACCCTCTCTCCAGCCACCACGGACTCTTAAAAAAGGAGAGACAATATGATATTCAATGAGTATTGCTCAGATTTCATGGAAGACTAGGAGAAGGAACCTTGACGCGCGCATGTCCTGTCGGGCACTTTGCAGCATTTCACCGGGAAGGCAGTGGAGCCCGGGGACCTCGCGTTAGACATCGAGCTTGAAATGTTCCTGCATTGAACCTTGGCTCTAGAATTTGCTAGCTGTAGAACCTCGAGCAAATTTTTATTTGTTTTGTGTTCTGTTTTCTGGTTGTTTTGGGGTTTTTTTTCATCTCTGTGCCTCACTTTCCTCATCTGTAAAGTGAGGATTGTAACAGCACCCACTTCATAGGGATATTGTGAAAATTAAATGTCAAAGCATTTAAATGTTAGGATGACGCCTGGCACACAGTTGATGCTCAATCACCATTTTCATTATTCAGGAATTTATTGGGAGAATCAGAATCAGCGGGCCACACTAGTGGTGGACTTTAGAGGTGATGAACTAGACCCAAGTCTAGTTGTTTAGTCGTGCTCCCTATTTGTTTCAGACATCAGTAAAGAATAAGCCATTATCTGTGAAGTCCAGGCACGGTACCCTGCGTAGTAAAGGTGCGTGGATCTGTCTGCTTCCCTCACTGGACTGTGATGCGGTGAAATCAGGAAGCACATCTGTCTTGTCCCCTGATGCTCCCCCAGTACCTAGCTTGGTGCCCGGGCTGTGGGCAGTGCTCAGACTTGTTGGATGAATGAAAAGATGGACAGAGAACCGAACTTGGAAGCACACAGTCAGTTTTCAGTCCTGAATTTGTTCCTTATGAACGGGGCAGGTTGGTTAAGCTGAACCTTACTTTCATTATCAGCATAGTGAAGATGATTATTCCTATTTCAGTTTTTAAAAAAAAAAGGGTGGCATATAAAGGTGTACTAATTAGAGTAGATACACATAAGCTTATTTATTAACTGATTTATTTTATTTTGAATGAAACTGAATACTCAGAGTTAGCACTTAATACATTATAATTATTACTACAATTATTATTATTACTTTACCCTTGTAAATACATAAATCATATGTGAATACAAATTTACCTTATGAAAAATTAGAACAGATTAGATAACACCAAGTCTACTTGGACCTGTGGCCCTCCCCCACTGCTTCATAGGTACCATACTTATCAATATGAAAGACTTCATCCAGTGCTTTTCATACTTATATATGTATCTGTAAAACCTATTGTCATGTTTGAGTTTTTTAAACTTAAGGTATTTGATTATATTCTAGAATTCACTTTTTTTCCGATTTATCTCTGCTTCTTGGAGAATATTTCACATAAGGGATATACCGTAGTTATTTGGTCATTAGTCCATCAATAGACATTTTGGTTGGCTATACAGTTTTTTGTTTTTAAATTAATTAATTAATTTTATTTTTGGCTGCATTGGGTCTTCGTTGCTGTGCGCAGGCTTTTTCTAGTTGTGGTGAGCCGGGGCTACTCTTCGTTGCGGTGCGCGGGCTTCTCATTGCGGTGGCTTGTCTTTCTTGCAGAACACGGGCTCTAGGCACGCAGGCTCTAGAGCGCAGGCTCAGTAGCTGTGGCGCACGGGCTTAGTTGCTCCGCGGCAAGTGGGATATTCCCGGACCAGGGTTCGAACCCATGTCCCCTGCATTGGCAGGCAGATTCTTAACCACTGCACCACCAGGGAAGTCTGGCTATACAGTTTTGCCATTACCAAAATAGATTCTTTAATGACCCTCCCCTAACCTGCTTCTTGGGGCACAGGGCGTTTCCCTTGGGCCACTGTATAGAGGTAATGTTTTAGATTTTGTTAGGTCTTACCAAATTGCTCTCCTTGGTGGCTCTACCAGTTGGTGCATCCATCAGTGGTGTAAAAGAGTATTCCTGCCATTTTTCTCAACACTTGAACTTACAGGAATATTTTCATTTCTGCCAGTCTGTTAGCCCAAAAATGGGGTCACATCTGCCCAACTAGTAGGGAGATTGAGCACCTCCTCATGTGTTTTGATAGATGCTCTGTGCCTGTCCTCATTTCATCTTGAGACAACCCAGTGAGTGAACTGTTACTATCTTCATTTTGCTGCTGCATCACCAGAGGCCCATAAGGATCACAACATCCTCATAGCCCATGAGGTTAATAACGGTAAAATGTCCACACGCAGGAGTGCAGTGTCTCCTAACAGGTGTGCGGAGGCAGAGTAAAGAAGGGTTAGGAGCAGAAAGTAGAATGCAAATCATGGGTACGAATACTGGAGCTGGATAGCCTTAGGTTCGTACCGAGTTCCCACATTGCCAGCTGTCTGCCATTGGGTGTCATTTAATCTCTTGGGAAAATCAAGTTCTGACTTCTGTGAAATCAGAATGAGATTTATCTCATGGGATTGCTGTAAGGATTAAAGGTAACATTTACGGCATAGGCAGCTTTTGGAGCGTTAGCTGCTCTTTTGCTTTGAAAAAGAAAAATCTACCTGGCCTGCGGGAAGCTGTTGCTTACGAAATAGATGAATGTTGACATGCTTGGGTCCCTGCCCCCGCCAGAGCTCTCAGGCTTCTGCCTCGTGGGGCATTTGTTTTTGCCTTAAGCCCAGTCCAGGAGGTTGTTCTTCCCTCTGAGAGAGTTTGTGAGGAATAATCAGACTGGCCCATCTTAGTGAGTCCCCATAGCCTCCTATTGATAGACAGGGTAGGTATCTGTATGCCTAGTTTACAGACGGGGTCACTAAGACTCAGGGTGATGACGTGACTTGTGACAGTCCCTGCTGTCTATGTGGGGCCCCTGATCTGCTTCAGCTACTCCTGGTCGCCTTGGAGTGGGCACTGGGTCTTCAGCTCCCAGCCCTTTTTGAATTAAGCCCACTTCAAAACTTACCCGGCCATGGGGACCCCAAAGAGGTGCTCTCAGTCTCTTCATGCAAGGCACCATCACCGCTGGGACCTTTCCCAGGCATTGTTACTAGTCCCATCAGCCCCTGACTCTCTCAGGTACCTTCCTCAGGCTGTGAGCCCTTTTTCTCCCCCAAAGCTTAGCACTTATGGTAGCTGCCAAAACAGCTACGTGTTTTTGAGTGCTTACGATGTGCCAAGGACTTTGTTGTGTGACTTTGGGGCAGGTTCATTAACCGTCCTTTTTCCTCTGTTTTCTCATCTGCACAGTGGGGATTGACAGCAGGGCTCACCACACATGGGTAATGGGGAGATTCAGTGAGATGGTATACATGAGGTGTTCAGCACCAGGTGCATCATGAGTGCTCAACAAGCACTAACCATGGTTGATATTACCGCTTCCATACCCACATCACCTTATGTTGTAGGCACAGTAATTAGCCCCATTTCACAGAGGAAGCAATCGAGGCAGTGATCACACGGCAGCCAGTTAGTAGAGAAAAAGGCATGTACACCAGGTACAGAGGGTAAACGGCTGCGGAGTAAGGACAGGCATGGCTCTCGGCATCTAAGTCGCTGGTGATAATGTTGACCGAGTGGCCAGTGTTGTTTGGGTGTGGTCTCCAGCACCACAGTTCTGCATCTTATCCTTGATGTCCTTGTCATGCAAGATGCTGTCCTTGTATAAATCCACATGCATGCTCTGCTGGTATCTGTTTGCCAGGGACTCAGAAGAACTCTCAGGGCCAGACACGGGTGTGGTGAAATCTCCCAAGGAGGGGGCAATAAAGGCAGTGACAGGCTCAAATAGTGTAAGATTCAAGCAAATTGAGCATGCCTGACTTTCTCCCTGATCCTCACCATTACTGGCCTGCAAGGAGGAGATGTAAGCTCCTGTCTCCCCACCTTCTGTTTCCCAGGTGTGTGTAGCCCACCCTCTCCTGACCTGTTTTCCCATTCAGGTGACCCTGCCTTCCCTCAGTGCTCTGTGTGCATCTCTGTGGAAACTGCAGACATGGTCAGAGAGGGCAGCCAGCTAGTCAGAGCAGTCACAGGGTTGGCAGCATGGATGAGAAGATGGAGAAGCTTCCAGCGTTTG
>NW_006791814.1:2211323-2224325 GCF_000442215.2 Lipotes vexillifer | reverse complement strand
CAGCAGGAGAAGGCAGCTGATGCTCATGGGACATCTCAGTGCCACGCCCCGTGCACCTTCACCAGTTCACCTGCACAGCAGCCATCACCCTCAGTTTACAGAAGGGATCGAGGCTAAGCGATGCCACATGCCCACCCACGTGTAGGCAGGGAAGCTGGGGCAGTGAAAGCAAACACATAGAGCATTCTCCATGACCCAGAGACTATTCAGGCACCTTAGACATGTATGCAGTAAGGCATTTAATCCTCACAGCAACCTCTTGAGGTAGGTGCTATTATAATCACCCCCATTTTACAGATGAGGAAACTGAGGCACTAAGAGGTACCTTGCCCAATGTGACTGAGCAGTAATGGTAGAGCCAAGATATCAACCAGAGTCCATTCTCTTAACCATCACATTCCCTTATAGATACAGGCAAGTGCACATCCAAAGCCAAACTCACTGCCCTTCATGGCCCAGCCCCCAGCCTCTCCTGGTTACAGGTAGATTGACTGACAGGCATCACGGTGCCATCACAGCTCCCTCTTCAGAAAGGAGAACAAGACCTTCAAGAGGGACACCCGCTGAAGGGCCCAGGGCTGAGAGCTGGCAGTACCTCTTTTGATTGCCCAGTCCTGCACGGGAACACTGAGTTTGTGGAACAAGCCAGGCTGAATTCCTCTGCTTGATTTTCTGGAATCCAGTTAGGCTGGTGAATAGGCCAGTGACGTTTTCATCAATTTCTCAGCCTTCCCTTGGAACTGAGCCTGATTTCCTTGGCCTCCCGTAAAGCTGCTTGCTGTTTACTGAGCAAACCAGCTCCCAGACCCAGCTCCATTTAAGCAATGCAGCCGGGCAACGTGGTGGAGGGAAGATTACAGGTATTAGAGGCCATTTAGGATCATTTAGAATCGAGCTGTTTCTGAGCAGGCAATTAATCCAGTTGCATTAAAGGAGCTGCTGGAGCTCCCGCACCTCTCCCTGCGTTAAGAGGGGGATTTGGGATGCTTCTGTTAAATGACTTGCAGCGCTAGCTCTGGGGCTTAATGGGGCATCATCTGGGGAGGTGTAGTTCTGGGGGCCTCTCCCCCTAGAGCTATAGGTCTGCTTTGGGAAGGAAGAGACATCTGTCTTGAAAGATTGCGTTTGGTCCTGGTGCCCGTGGCTGGCCAAGCTCAAGCACCTCCTGGGGTCTCAGGACAGAAGTGCAGGGGCAGCAGGGGGTGTCTGGTCTCTGGTCTGGGGAGATAATTGGGGCCCAAAGCAGCAAATATACATCCTCAGGACCTTCTCCTTTATTTAAGATGAAACTGACCTCAGCTTTGTGTATCTCATTTATAGAAGGATGTAAATGGATGTCGGAATGGCTAGAGTTCTTCTATTCACTGAAAGCCTACTATGTGCTGAGCACTTGTGCACCCATTCTATCAGCCTTAAAACAATCCTATGAGGTAGGAGCTACATACATGGAAGCTGAGGCTCAAAGAACTTAAGGAGCTTGGGACTTGAACCCATGAGCCCATGGTGGCTAACCTCATACCCCGACTGCCTCCATGTGACCTCCCTCAGCCTTGATCCCTTCTATAAACCGAGGGCGATGGCTCCATTCCCATCCCAAGCATGAGACAAAGGGTCACAGAGCATGGCCTCCTCTCTTCCCCCACAGCCTTGCCTATTCCCAAACCAAGTATATACCCTATAACTCTATCACCACTTACCATACTGCAGTGAAATTGTTAGTTAGGGCATCTGTTTATCTCACCAGGCTCCCATGAGGAAAAGGGCCCTGTCCTGATCGTCTGTCTAGCTCCAGCATCGGGCAGACAGACAAAAGCACTACTATTCAGATGACAGGTGCTTGTCTGAGTCTCTTTCCTTTTCTGTGTCTCAGTTTACCTTTCAGTAAAATCAGAGGGCTGTACTACATGCCGAGGCCTGGGGGCGCCCCGCTCTGACATGCTACGAAGGTATGTGTCTGCAGGGCTGTTGGGAGGACAGGCAACGTCTATCCAAAGACGGTCTTCTCAGAGTGAGCGTGTACTTGCCGGGGACACTGGGAGTCCTTGCTTCTGCGTTCAGTCTCTTACAGGTGGCATTATTCTTGAGAATCTACCCATAGTCTGGATTCCACTGATGGCCACTTGCTCTCATGGTTGGCTGCATTCCAAAATGAAAGCACCAGGAGTGGGAATCAAGAGGGCCTGGTAGCCAGGAAGCATTCGATACATATTTGCTCAGTGAGTCCCTGAGAATAGCTGTTGACTTTCTTAGGAATGTTCCCTGTGGTGAGTCGGGCACATCTGCCATCCCAAAGTAAAAACCATAGTCAATAAGAAGGTAATCACAATAGCCAGGACATGGAAGCAACCTAAGTGTCCATTGACAGATGAATGGATAAAGAAGATGTGGCACATGTATACAATGGAATATTACTCAGCCATAAAAAGTAACGAAATTGAGTTATTTGTAGTGAGGTGGATGGACCTAGAGTCTGTCATACAGAGTGAAGTAAGTCAGAAAGAGAAAAACAAATACCGTATGCTAACACATATATATGGAATCTAAAAAAAAAAAGGTTCTGAAGAGTCTAGGGGCAGGACAGGAGTAAAGACGCAGACATAGAGGGTGGACTTGAGGACACGGGGAAGGGGAGGGGGAAGCTGGGACGAAGTGAGAGAGTGGCATGGACATATGTACACTACCAAATGTAAAATAGATAGCTAGTGGGAAGCAGCTGCATAGCACAGGGAGATCAGCTCGGTGCTTTGTGACCACCTAGAGGGGTGGGATAGGGAGGGAGACGCAAGAGGGAAGAGATATGGGGATATATATACGTATAGCTGGTTCACTTTGTTACACAGCAGAAACTAACACAACATTGTAAAGCAATTATACTCCAATAAAGATGTTTAAAAAAAATAAGAAGGTAATCAATTTATAGACGCCTCGCTTCTTCTTCGCGTTCTGGTGAAGCTCTTCTTTTGACTGTTCATAATCCTTTTTAACAAAGTAGACTGCGCTTTGTCTACCACCCCACCCTCGGTAAATTTTCAATTTTCTGTGATCTTTGTTCTATTTTTCTGAATATAAAAGAAGATACACTCATTGCAAAATGCTAACATTTCAGAACATCTCAGCCTAGCTTAAACAGAGAAAGTTTTATCCTTGAAGAAAACCACTTTTGGCCCTTCAGCATCTATTAATGTCTCCTTAACATTCAGATTTTAAGTTACCGACTTTCCTAGATTCCAAAAAGACACGTTCAAACCAAAGGTGGATGGAATCTATATGCCACCAGCCAAGGGGCAGTAGGAGTTATACTTGGTCTTAGCTCTTAAGTTGTTTGCTGCTCTAGTAAGCATTTCTTGGGTTTTGTTTGGGGTTTGAAGGTTTGGGACATTGGGCAAGGCACCGTGTCATAGGAAAGATTCTAGGGCCATGTTTCTCCAAGTGTGTTCCAGGGATCACTGGTATCAAATTTATCTTGTAAAGTGTGTTCTTATTTTTGTTCTTAAAAGCAAGTACTTGGGCTCTACCCCAGCTCTACCAAGTCAGAAGCCGTGCTTGTGGATGCGTGCCTTGTGTTACTGCAAACTTGAACGCCTGAATCCCACCCTCTAGTCCCCTTTCATTTGGCCTCAGCTGACAGCTTGAAGTGATGACTGGATAAGCCAGTGGGTCAGAAAAAAGCCTTGGTCCAAAGAAGCCTTGTTCCACAGGGAAAGCATAGGCATTCTCAGAAACATGAGGGGGAATACCAGATAGGTACCACAGAACGCAGGGGCTTCGTTTTCCTTTTCCCAAATTATCCTGGTTAATTCCCCTTCTTCCTACTAGTGTGATCCCAAAAGTCATCTCCCCTTCAAAGTCTTCTCTAAGATCTACAGGCTAAGGTAACTGTGCTCTCTTCAGTGCTCACACAGCAGTTTATACCTCACTCAAATGCAGCCCTTAATGTATGATGTTGTGATTGTCTGTGTCTGGCTCTCCCGCTATGCTCTTTGTTTCTTATGGATGGGTGCCATGTGGCCCAGTGCCTGGCTTACAGCAGGTATCAGTAACTGAAGAGTGGTTGGCTGGGTCAGTTAAAGAGGGTTCATAGGAGTTCACAGGTTGGTCTCCACATCCTATAGAAGAAGGTCATCCTAGAAGGTGTGGTCTGCCTCCAAAACTGTTTATCAGTGAACCACTTCCAGTTTCTCATTGGCTCTGTGGACACTGCCTCATTAGCCTATGTACAAGACCTTTCTTTTTTCAAGATAGATGAAATCAATTAATGGCCAGAAGCAAATAGCAAGTTCATAGCCTTATAAACTCATCCAGAATCAACATAGCTCAATCTGGCAAACAGGCTTGCTGTGCTCCTGGACAGTGAAGGCTTCTGGCAACATTCTCTAGCCAACAGTTCATAATGAAATGGAGGGAAGAGAAAGCACAGAGCTGGGGAGTCGGGGAGAGGAGCTAAATAAACTCATTTCACGGTAGCTCAGGTACTAATATTTCAATAGAAAGTCTGTTCCTTGCCCAGATGGCAAACCCATCAAGTCATCCTTTGGTTCTAACAAGCTGCTCAGAAGTAAAGGTAATTTCTTCAAGATTTTAAAATTTACTTAGAGCTGGGCATCCAGAGGGTGTTTCCAAACTTGATGGTAACTGTTATCAACAGTAGGTCCTTCTTACTCTCATGCTTCCCTCCGTGGTGTGGCCGTTCTTGGCTCACAGGCGTCAGACAGCTCGTGAGACGTTGGCAGTCTTGGGGCACTCTCACTGGTGCCCCAAGACTGCCAACTGAGGCTTTTCGCCCTTGGGATGCCCTTCCTTACCCTTCCTTACCTGGCCAAACAGATCCTTCGGCTGACATTTTTGGGGGGGGGAAGGGCATCTTGCTCTTCTTTTGAGTTCAGCAGTTCTATTCCACGAGCCTTTACCGAAGACCTACAAAGTGCCATACACTGTGCTACATACTGTCTAACTCCACCTTACAGGTGAGGAAACCGGATCAGGGTTATGCACTGAAACTGGAGCAAGTAAATTTAGAATAAAAAAGGTCAGTTCTGTTTCACACAGAGGGTTATTAACTTATCTAAACTTCTTTCTACAAGGCCTAGGCCTGGCAGGAAGCAAAAAAGGATTCAAAAAGAAAGTTGTGACAAACTGATGAGTGACAGGACCATAAATGGATAGTGGCCGGGTTTTATGAGAAAAAAAAAAAAAAAAGTAGGGCACAAAGCCGACAGGTGAGATGCACTTTCTAAGAGCAAGAGCCCAAATATTTAAAAAATAAGACTGTCTCAGAAAAGTTTAGGATATATGGCCTCAGTTCTGGAATGTTGAAGTGGAGACATCTAAGACTGTATAACCTTAAAATGCAATTGATTTTGTGTTCATTTTTTAGGCAGTTAAAACTGTGTTCCTAGAGAAATAAGACAATAAACGTTTTAAATGACTTTTCCGGAAGTGCACATAATTGTAATAAGGGCTGCTTGTAGCATTGGTCATCGTGAGGGTGAAACTTGGAGTCATATGTAACATAGATATGATCCATCTGAGACCTAGAGCCAAGAAATCCAGGTCAAGGGCATCAGAAAATTCCCTCAGCTCCAGGCAAGTGAATTTGAGTGTAAGAGCTCTTGTCTTTGACACAAAACATTTCATCATTTATTTGCTCATTCATCTAACACATAATGGGTATCTACTATATGCAGGCACTGTGAGGGGTGTTGGGCATAGAGTCTTGAGCATAAATAAAGACAACATGATGCTATTAGAATGTATCCAGTAGGGTTAGTTGGCTTATTTAAGGTCTATGAAGGCTACCCCAATAAATGAAATTTGGGCTGAGTTCTGAAGGGTGGGTAGGTATTAAAAGGCAAAATGCGAGAGAAATATTCTGTACAAGGATCTAAATATACAAAGGCTCGAAGCCTGGAAGAAGCATGACACATTTCAGTAACAATAAGAAGGCCAGTTTGAGTAATGGTTCAAAATCAGAGGGCCAGCAGAGCCAGATCATGGGCCTACTAGACCTTGTTAAGGATTTTGTCTCTAGCTTAAGAGTGGTGGTAAACTACTGAAGGATTTCAAGCAAGAGAGTGACATAGCTTTGCATTTTTAGACATGCTATATTCTATTAGCTAGAACTTGGAATTCATTTTCCATAGAAATAACTTAATAAATGGTAGTTCTGTGAAGCCAGAATAATGCTATTAGCACAATGTATCCAGCTAAACAACCTATTGAAAAGCTGGCCTTGGTTGCCAACTACCATTTATAACTTGGTTTCTTTAAGAAAATGCATTCCAAGTTCCAGACAACCTTATTACAAATGACATTTTGGAGGACGGCCTATAATCTACTTAGACTTGTGAAAAGCCTCCAGCATTTTCCACATCAAAGGTTGTTAAGAAAGGTGAGTAACAGACTTCTGATTTTGAGATGGCAGAGTAAAGATCCTTCTGCCCCCTTCTGCTCTCAGAAATTACCCCTCCATTAAAAAAAAAAAAAAATTCAGAAGGAAAGGAAATGCAAGTGCTGTGGTAAAACTAAGAAGAATATATATGCTGAATAATAACTATGAGGACAGGCTGTAGTGCGATGATCAAGGATGTGGTCAGATACTGGGAGAAGAGATCTGCAGCTGCAGACCTCAAACAGTGTCAGCGGGACGGCTTATGAGATTGGTAGTGTCCACTAAGGGGCAAAACCAATAATCTCTTTGCTGTCAATGCCAGGAATAGAGTACATAAGGGGTGGGATAATCCCTGGATACAGTTTGGCACCATGGGGAAGCAATGAAGGAGTGATTGCATAAAAAGCCAGGGTGGCACTGTGTTAGTGCATCAGGGTAGAAGAGACTGAACCTTGTGACACTGACCTTTGCTGGGTAAAAGAACTAGCGTGCACATCCAACACTGCACCATAAGGGATTTTACTGTGAAATAGGGAGAATTCCTGCCAGCTTAGAACATGGCCCTGCCCCACTTCTAATAAAACCTTCTACAAATAGCTAATGCAAGTAAAACTCAACTCAATCCAAGATGGGTAATAATACTTATTTAAAAAGGAACCAGTACAGGTTCTATACAAAGATAGTACAATAAAACTGAGGAAAGGAATGGGGAGAAGGCAAGTAAACACACACACAAACACTGCTAGAAACTATTACCACAAATACAATGAAAATTGGGACCAAATGTTTCACCATTAATTTAAAAAGAAAATTAAGCAGCTACCTCTTTATACTAAAACTCAACACAGAGGAAGATAAAGCAGGGGGTAAAACATGATTGTGCTTATATAGCAAAATAAAACCATCACAGAAGTGAAGGAGCCGTATTAGAAACATTAAAAAGGAGAATGAACAGTCCTAAAAATATTAAACAGCATGAATAGGAGTGGGGAAAATGAAATGGAAACCAACAAAACATTAAAAAGCATTAGGGAGAGAACAGTAATCATGGAAGACAAAGGAGGTGCAAGATGCACGTGTTTGGTGACACCAAAGGAACAAAGTGAAATGTAGTGGAAAAAAAATTCAAAGGTAAGAAAACAAGAATATGCTCCAGAAATTAAAGGCAACTTTTAAACCGAGAGAGTAAAAAGATCACACTGTGTTCTAAGTAAACATCATCCAGAATATTCAAAACAAAGGTATATCAATAGTAAAATTGATGGATTTAAAATCTAAACAAAGAGTTATTTGTTGGTACAAGCAAACATGTCAAGTGGCCTTTAAAGGAAAAAGAAAAGGCTTTTCCATAGAAACAGTAAATGCTAAGTGACAGTAGGGTAATATCTTTAAATGTGTCAGAGAAATAGGTTGACCGTCAAAATCTGTATCCAGCCAAACTTCCACTCACATATAAATACAGGAGACTTGTATTTGGCTCTCTTTGATCTGACACACAGCAATTCCAGAGCACAGCCCCCATTAACATTCTTGTTAAATTATTAGAAGATGAACTTCAGCAGATAAGTTCAACAGAATGCAGTGTTCTCTGCCTATAGCCTTTTTGCTGTAATTTCTCCATTCAAAAAACCCACAACGCTTGAAATTAAAATTACAGAAACGGAAATGTGGAAATTACCCAACTGACTTCCACTATGGACAGTATTGAAAATAAGGTATTCCAAAAAGCTCCTCCTGTAGCACTTCCCTATTTGTTGGAAAATCACAAGTGTGCTTTTTAAGTGAATAAGTATGCTTGTGTGATTAAAGGAAATATTCAGGGACAAAAGTGAAAAGAGAGCCAAGTAAAGAGTGGCAAGCACATGTCAGACGCTGCCTGCGCAGGGGGACTTCCCAGTAAAAAGGACCTAGACTCGGAGTTTTTAACAGCCTTAAAGACAGTTAAAAGTAGGGCCCCACCCTCAGTAAAGCTCACGCACTAGACATGGGTTACCCCCTCAGTGAACAGCTGAATAGAGGGGAAAAAAATATTTAAAGCATTTAAAGGAATAAAAGATGGCATAATGGCTCAAAAAAGCACCAAATGTTGATGAGGCATATTATAAAAAGCCTCAAATATAATTTAGATATGAAATTACAAACACAATGGACATATTATGGAGGAAATGAGACACACATGACAAGAGGATTAATGACGTGGAAGATGGAGATTATTAAAGTACTCAAAATGTACTCAGAAAGACAAAAAAAAAAAAAGAAAGGCAAACATGGAAGAGGAGAGAAGGGACATGAAATGAGGCTGAGAGAGTCTCACAGTTATGTTCTGTAAGTGGAGCCTGGGGGAAGAGGCAGTAGTCAAAGAGATATGGCTAAGGGCTAGAACCGATGCCAGAAAACTCTCAGTTTTAGGATGCCCAGTTAATCCTAAGATGGATGGATCAAATAAATTCTTAGAAAAAGAAAAAAAAAAAAAAAGACTTACTATAGAAAATTTCAGAGCACCAAAAACGTCTTCAAGGAAGTCGGGAAAAATATACAGATCACCTTATCATGCAGTGACCAATCCAAAACAGCTTTTCAACAGCAGTAATGGAAACCAGTGAAAAATCTGCAAAGTGTAGAGAGAGAGAGATAAAAGTAAACTGTAAATCGAATACATAGTTGAAAATATGGATGAGAGAAAGGTATCCTGATAAATAAAAGACCAAGAATTGGCTGCCGATAAAATCTCGCTATAGGAAAGTCAAAAGGTTTTGGTTCAAGAAAAAGAATATCGATCCACCCTAGAAGAAAGGCCTAAATGCAAGAAAGAAAGGTGAGCCAAGAAATTGGTAGACAAAATGGGAAATTGAAATAAACATTGACTATATGAAAAAATAATAATGCTCAATTTCGTGGGTGTGTGTATAGAAAACGTGATAGAATTAAACTATTGGGCAATAATAATATGTAAAGTGGGAGGGAGTTGATTGATATAAAGTACTCTGACATCTTTGGATTATTTGGGAAGTGGAGGAACTGATAATATTTGACTTTAAATGAAATATGCATAATAAAATCTGAAGTAAAAGATACAGTAGAGAGAAAATTGAATTAAAGAGAGTATAAAAAACTGTTTAGAAATTGCAGGACAAGGTAAAAATACCAACTAAGATGAAGAACTAATACCAGATTTATCAGTAACCGTAATATATGTCTCTGTTGTTGTACTAAACTCACCAATTAAGAAAGACATTGTCGGGTTAAGTAGTTTGAAAAAGAAAAGAAAAAGCTACATGCTGGTGATGCAGTTTTTGAATTTTCCTCAATCCCCTCATACGAACGGACAGACACACTCAAATAACAAAACAAAAACCCATGGATAATATCTACAAAATACCTAGGTGACAGGCTCTCTTCATGAATTACAAATTGTGAGTGGGGAAGGTCAAAGCACTGACGACCAGGATGGCCAGCACTGCGATATATTTGAATAAAATCTCTGCACTTTAAAAAGAAAAATAAATCGTTTTGCTCAGGCAAAACAGACAAAATCACATATAAAGGAAAGATCAGATTATTATCAGGCTGATAGCTACAAGACCTGCGTGGTATCAGAACTATGCAGGAGGAAGGAAAGGAAAGCAATGAGGCATCCTATGGGCTTCTGGATCAAAAAGGGCCAACAGGTTCCACTGGAAAGCTTGACAATCAGATTGAGAACAGCAGCGAAAACTCGGAGGGATCTTGCACACTTCAGGCAAAGCCCCCCTCCCAGGAGTAAATACTGGGACTCAGAATCTAAGTTGAGCAGCGCAGAGACATTAGTGACAGGAAATTGAAGGTCTGGATAAAAGAGTGTGAGGAAGGCAGATCTGGGGCATCTCAAAAAGGATGCCACCATATTGGAAAATTGTCTTTGAACATTATACAAAGAAAGCAAAAGAGAGAGCTCTGTGGAGTTAGAAATTAAATTTTAAACTACTACAACCTCTTCTAAATGTTTAGAAAGACTAATTTCACATAAAAGAGAGGACAGAAGTGATTGGAATCAGAACACCTAGAGGGGTGGGATAGGGAGGGTGGGAGGGAGACGCACGATGGAGGGGATATGGGGATATATGTATACATATAGCTGATTCACTTTGTTATACAGCAGAAACTAACGCAACATTGTAAAGCAGCTATACTCCAATAAAGATGTTAAAGGAAAAAAACCAACATATACAAAGTTAGTATCAAGAAAAGGAATAGCATCCCTGCAGACAGTAAAAGCAGGCCAGAGAATGTGGCTACGAGTCAGATGAAAAGTATAATATACTATGGCAAAAAGTGCTAAAGACATTAAGAAAACGTTATGAGATGTGAAAGAACAATCAAAATCAGAATTAGAAAAACCCAGAATGAGGTCATAGGACTCAGGAAGTAATTAGAAATTTAAGGAAATATATTTCAGAACTGAAGGCTAAACTGGAAGTAAGCCAAGAGTAAATCAACACAACAGATAATGCCTGCGGAAAAACAGATTAAAGTAGGAAACTTTTACAAAAGAAAGCAGTGAGTGGGTTAAAGAGAAAATGAAGACGTTAAGACAGGCTAAGAACATCAGAGCTGTAACAGAGTCCCCCAAGAAGAAACCCAAAGCAAGGAGACAAATATCACAAAGTACAATCCAAACGTTACGTACTGGAAGGGCACCACCCCTACTGGAGAAAATCGACTTGGAATGGCCAACACTGAGGCATGTTTTAATAAGAGTTTTTAACTTCAGAAGGAAAAAAAATCTTTTGTGCTTCCAGGCAAAATGACTAGGTCACATATAAAGGAAAGAAAATCAGATAATTATCAGACTTTTTGACAGCAGTACTTTGTGCCAGAAGAAAATGGAACAGTACATTCATGATACTCAAGTAAAGAAAATGTGAGCCAAGCACTTTGTATACAGCGACTGACTGTCAAGCATGAAGACTGCAGACAAATGGCTATCAACGTGCAAGAAAGTAGAAAACACTGTTTTTCCTGGGTTCTTCCTGAAGAATTTACTCAAGAATTAGCTTAAGTCAATCAATATGATTAGAGAGCCATCTACATAAGGGCTCATGATATTAAATACATATTTACGTGTATAGGAAAAGCACAGTATTAAATGGTTGTCTGGTCTGGCAATGCAGATTCAGTACAACTACTTAAAATGCAGGGATAGGGACTTCCCTGGTGGCCCAGTGGGTAAGACTCCGTGCTCTCAATGCACGGGGCCCAGGTTTGATCCCTGGTCGGGCAACTGGATCCCTCATGCATGCTTCAACTAAGAGTTCGCATGCCACAACTAAGATTCTGCATGCTGCAACTAAGAAGTCCTCATGCTGCAACTAAAGATCCTGCATGCCGCAACTAAGAAGCCCGCATGGCCCAACTAAAGATCCCGCATGCCGCAACGAAGATCCCGTGGGGAAAAAAAGACCCAGAGCAGCATGCGTAAGTAATTAAATAATTCAGAAATAAAATGCAGAGTTATAGGACTTGAATCTATCAGAAATGTTGCTGTTTCAGCCATCAAATTAGGGAGCAAGGACTGATATCATTACTACTATCTGGAGACTGCTAAATACACAATATGGAGAGAAACACATGAATGATTATATGATATTCTAATTCTCTCTTACCCTTGCCTGCTTGAGAACTAGGATCTTGGTGAAGAAAGACAATACAGATGTAAGATAGGAGAGGTGAAGTAAAGACCTTGTAATCCTGAATATTTGAATCAGAGTGTTATTATGAATTCAAGAGATATTTTATCCTGGCTTCATGTGAAATAGCTGGAATTGGTAAGGCAAGAATAAACAGTGTTAAATTAGGATCAGAGGTACCAGAATGAAATGATAGATTAGACACAGAGAGAGAGAGAGAGAGATGTGGGGAGGTGACAGAGAAATAAATGCAGATGTGTGTATAAGCAAGAGTTAATACACATAGATATTTCCAAGCGCTGTCTGCTAAGAAGACCTGGAAGCAATGACACCCAACAGTGAAGACAGCTAGCATCCATATCTTGGTTTCTCAGTTCGGTTCTCAGATAAAGGGAGATAAAGGGGCCTCCTTCAGGACGTAGTTGATTTCACAGCTGCAGCAGAGAAAATACAAGACGAAACCAGAGCGCTGTCGATCCAGTGACCTAGTATTTTAACAAATAAATTGTACTGGAAAAAAAGGAGGGTAAGTGCAACTGAGGAGGAAACCTATAGGCCAGAAGAGACTTAAGGCATATCTTTAAAAACAAACAAAAACAGGAAAAAAAAAAAGAACTGTGGTACTTGGGGATGAACATTTGGAAGATAAAGCTATAAATAAAAGCAGGGAGTGATTATCGTAAAAGTCAGGATACTGATTATTTTGGGGGGAAAAGAAAGAGGGTTTGTGACTGAGACAGGGCTTCTAAGGTGACTAGCAAATTTTATTTTTTGACCCAAGTGTTGATATCAAGGGTATTTGCTTCAAAAACATTTATTTTGCTCATTTGTTTTATTCAGTTTTCTTTATTTGTACTACATTTTACGATAAAAGTATTTTATTTTTTAAGTTCCATGCTCTTTAAGAGACACATCTCAAACATGAAGATGCAAAGAGACTGTAGGGAA
>NW_006791814.1:2195802-2211302 GCF_000442215.2 Lipotes vexillifer | reverse complement strand
AAGGGAAAGAGACGAAAAAATGAACAGAATGTTTTTGGAGATAGGATAAGATATTATGGGCAAAAACTAGCCAAGAGAGAGCCGTTGTAGCTATAGTAATAAGATGCGAAACTGACCTTAAGGCAAAAGAACGTTGTTAAGAAAGAAAAAAGGAAACTGTATGATGATGAAAGGGTAAATTCACTAGGCAGATGTAATAATTCTAAACTTGTATGCACCAAATAAAGCAGCTTAAAACATGAACTAAAACTTGACTGTACTAGGAAGGAAAATGTTCAAATGCACCATCACAGTGGGAGATTTTACACGTCTCAGTAATTGATAAATTAAGCATATAAACCATTAATGAGGATTTAAAAGATTTCAATAACAAAGTTTATAAGATCTAGCAGAAATATAAAGAATTTTACATTTAGAAAAGAGAATACATATCCTTTCAAACACATATGGAAAGCTTATAAAATTGATCAAATAATGACTAAAATTTTAAAACATGGCTACAAGCCCACATATATTTAGACCTCTCTCTCTACTATAAATGTAATTACGTATGTAGTTTTTACATTCCAAATAACCACGCATGGATTAACAATGAAATTCTGTTAAAATATACTTA
This sequence comes from Lipotes vexillifer, assembly GCF_000442215.2. NCBI lineage: Eukaryota > Metazoa > Chordata > Mammalia > Artiodactyla > Lipotidae > Lipotes > Lipotes vexillifer. The sequence goes on along the minus strand of NW_006791814.1, from coordinate 2,210,686 downwards.
CCTACTATACATAAAACTGCTGTAAACATTTGTGTTCAGCTTTTTGTGTAAATAGGGTTCATGCAGAAAGTTGAATATGAATGTTCATTGTAGCTTTACTTATAACAACTAAAAACAGGAAACATCCCAGGTGTCCTTTAATAGGTGGCTGGTTACCCAGACTGTGGTACGCACACACCATGGAACACCACTCAGCAGTGAAAGAGCACGAGCTGTTGATACATAAGACACCTGAATGAATCCCCAGAGAATGAGGCTGAGTGAAAAAATCCAGTCCCTAGAGTTTACATACTATATGTAACATACTATACATACTATATGATTCCATACTATACTATATGATTCCATTTATATAACGTTCTTGAAACAATAATTTTTTTTCAATGGAGAAGAGATCAGTGGCTGCCAGTGGTGAGAAGGGGATGCGGCTGTGACTATAAAAAGGCAACATGAGGAATCTTTTTGGTGATGGAAGTGTCCTGCATCTCGACTGTATCCATGTCAATAACCAGGCTGTGATATTGTATCATATATTATTGTAAGATGTTAAATTGTTGGGGAGAGGGGTCAGGGAAGAGGGTACATGGAATCTTTCTATATTTATTACAAGTGTGTGTAAATCTGCAGTTATCTTAAATTTTTAGAATTTAATAGAAAATACATTAAAAACCATAGATTAAGGCATATGTGGTACAGTGAAAGCAAAATTTATAGTCTTTAAACCTTATTGGTAAAAAGGCTGAAAATTTGTAAGCTACTGTTTCAAACTAATACGTGAGAAAAAGAAACTTAAATTAAAAGACTGGAAGAGAATGGACATAATTTACATAAGAATAGAAATTAATGAAACAGAAAAAAAAACGTAAAGAAGATGGACCAACTCAAAAGGAAGAGAAAGAAGACACACACGTGCATACACACAGAGTGTTAAGAGAAACCATGGTTAATCTACAGATGTGGCACAATTTAAAATATATGAGAATACTATGGATAACTTTATTCCAATTAATTTGAAAACTTAGATGAAAGGACAATTTTCAGGAGAAATATCAACACTCTGACTAACTCAGAAAAGAAGTACCTAAACCACGTTAATCGTGACCATTAAAGAAATGTAGACACATCAAACACAAAACAAAATGGTAGAAATACGTCCAGAACAAAGACAGAATTCTCTGGGGAGAAACCAAGCTTTTCCAACCAGACTTTTTTTTTTTTTTTTTCATCTAACTATATGTTGTTTAGAGGAGTCACAATTTAAAACATAAGATTATGGAAAGGTTGAAGATTAGTGGAGAAGGGTGTATCAGGAAACACTACTAAAAAAGAAAGCTTATGTTACCAGAAATAAATATAACCATATATACTGACAAATGTTCAATTCATCTTGAGGATATAACCCACTGTAAACTGGGTATGCCACTATTAATGTGGCTTCAAAAATTCAAAGCAAATGTTGGAACTGCAAGGAGAATATGACAAATACACCATTACCCTGGTCAAAGTCAACATACCTTCTCTCAGTAAGTGATATTTGAATCAGAAGAAAAGTGTTAGTATGGAGATTCAAACAACACAATTACAAGGTAGTGCTAGTAACTGGAGACTGAATTTTTCAAGCATTTGTAGGAATTTTTAAAAAAAAAAAAAAAAAAAAAAAAAAAAGACCATTTATTAGGCATGAATCAATTTTCAACACAAAGACTGCATTCTTTGACTATAAAGTAATTAACATAAAATCAATATAAAGGTAACTTTGTAAAACTGTCTATGGAACTTAAATCCCTCCTAAATTACTCAGAGATCAAAGAACAAGTCACAAAGAAAATTGGAAAATATTTAGAACTGTGTAATAATGAAAATATTATATATCAAAATGCATGAAATGGAGTTAAAGCAGTGTTTAGGGAGAAATGTAAGTAATGCAGTGTTTATGTTAACAAAGACTTACAGTTGAAATTTAGTGGACTTAGCATCCCACTTCAAAGAGCAAACAAAGACTATAGAAAGGAGGAAATAATTCAAGTAAAAGCAGAAATTAATTAAATGGAATACAAATGTGCAATAGAAAAGATTGACAAAGGGAACGTTATTTCTTTCATAAAAGCTAAAATAATTGACAAACCTCTGCCAAGATTAAGAAAAAAAGAGTTGTTACAAATAAACCATATTACACATGAAAAAGAAGACAATTATAAATGCATCAGTGATATAAAAGGTAATATAATCCTTAGGGTAATCTGAAAAAATAGGTGAAATGAGCACATTTTAGAAAAATATAAAAACTGACCAAAGAAAAAACAGAAAATCTAAACAGTCCCGAAAATCTGAAATTAAAGAATTTACTTGATAATCAGTAGCTAGTATCCCCACAAAGAAAGCATCAGGTCCAAATGGTTTAATAGGCAAGTTTTACCAAACATTTAAGGAATAAGAAATTCTAATCTTACATAAAGTCTTACAGAGAAGAGAAATAGCAGAAACTTCCCCTGATTGGCTTTTCAGAGCAAATATAAACTTTATGCCAGAAGTGGATAAGGACACCAAGAGAAAGGGAATTATAACAATTCTCTCATGAGCATTCAGAAACCCAAAATTTATTTGCAGAAAATTATTAGAGTGAGCCATGTACAAAAATAACATGACGACTGAGGTGAGTTCATTTTCAGCGTGGTACCTTATTATGTAGATAAAATATTATATGAATATGAGAATTTATCAGTGTTTCTATAAATAAGAAATATTAAAATGTCGAGAACAGGTTCTATTCTGACTGGATTTCTTATGTACTGCAAGTGAACCGTAAATTTCTACAGCCAATTTGGAAAACCAGAATCATATGGTGGCACCTAATAATGCTAAAGATATGCATAACCAGCAATTCTGCTCCAAAAAACAAATTAAAAGAAATGAGAGCATAAGTACACAAAAAGACATACTGAAAAATGTTCTTGGCAGCCGTATCTCCCAAACTGTTGATAGAAACCATTTAAAAATCTGTCAACATCAGGATGCATAAATTATAGTCTCTACACAAAGTAAATCTGTACAGCAACGAGAATGAACAAACTGTAGCCACACTGAACATGAATGTGTCTCACAGAAATATAATATTATGGGGGTAAAAAAAAAAGCTAGACATGAAAGAATACTTTCTGTATGATTCCCTAGGTATAAAAAAGATGCAAAACCGATCTGTGGAAAAAGGGGTCAGCATAGTGGTTATCTTCATATGGGTCAGTCACTGTTTGGGGAGCAGTTCTCACGTCATGGGATGTTTTGATCCTTTATCTGGGTGCTGGTTACATGGGTGTGTGCTCTTTGAAAATTCATAAAGCTCTACACCTATGACTTGTGTACTTTCCTGTATATTATACTTCAATAAAAAGCTTACACCAAATTTCTATACCCCAGCTGCAAACAGAAAAGGTATTCAAAAATGATAATAAAAACAGTGAAAAATAACTTTCGAGGACTGAACAACATTTGTACATGATCCTTAGGAAGAAAATTATACCATTCTATTGAAAGGCATTAAACATGACCTAAACAAAGTATATTATTGGCTAACAAGACTCAATATGTTTAAGATGTCAGTTCTTTCAAAATTAATCTATTGATGCAATGGCAGTTAAAACTCCCAATGCAACTTGACAAGCGGATTCTCTAGTATATTCAGAAGATGATATCCAAAAGGAGAAAATCATGGAGGGTTTTGTCCTCCCCATAGTGAAAGCATACTATAAGTAACAGACATTAAGAGAATGTGATATTGGTACTGGGATGGAAAAATGGAAACAGATGAAGTCCATAAATAGACCCATACATGTATAAAACTGGTTTGTAAATTGGCAGTAAAACAATCCACTACCTAGCAGTGGGATAATTGATATGGATGCTACCTCCCACTATGCACAGAATTAATTTCTGATGAATTAAGGACTCATATATAAAAAAGGAAACCTTTTAAGGTTTCCTTTTAAGGTTTTAAGGCACTAGGTAGACAGAAATGTGCCTCTCTGAGACACTGGTCTCTAAGTGTACCAGTTTTGGACCATTTGTCACCAAAATCGTAGCAGTAATAGTCAAGCGGAGAGTAGCCATTCCTGATCTCCAAATACATTTTTGTGGTTCCCAGTTAAAGGGCTACTCCAGGAATAATTCCCTCACGTTACTGACTGAGAACTAGTAGATTTCACTCTTAACTTCTTGACCACAATTATGTCAACAAAACTACAGTGAGTTCACTACACAAAGCCATCGGTGAAAACTTAGTAAGACGAAAGTCTCCGTCCCGGCAGCATTCATATTTCTCTTCTCCTTGAATGATCAAAGTCTGCCTCCCCTAGACTGCTCACTGTTCTTGTCTCATGCTGATCTCTGCTAGGATGATTCTGTTGTTCAAGACCTTTATTATTTGCAGAAAAAGCAAGGCTTTTACTAATGCTTTTGTTCAAGAATTATCTTAAATTCTGAACATTTTTCGGTTTCTGCCTGAGGAGTGGGGGCTTTCCTCTCATTCATTCTGCAAAACGAATAGAGGAAAGCAGCTCCCCCGCCTGCTTGCAGGACCCTCCGGCTTTATCACTTGCCTCCTGAGGGATTTGTCATCATTCTCTCTCCAGCTGCCCCTGGGTTCTGTCCCTTTGTCTTAATTTCTTGCCCAAGGAGATAATGGGAGAGGTTTTACTCCATCCTTTGGAGCTGGAAAAATAGCTGCCTTTTTGGGGATCTGAGCTCCCCTGAGTTCAACATGGCACTTCCTGCATGACTGGTAAACACCCTTCCTCCTACCATGGGTCTCTGCTGGAAGCCCCTTTTTTGTTGTTGTTTTTGGTTTTGTTTTATTGTTAATGCTTTATAGAGTATGAATTCATGCATGTGGAAAGTAAAATGCAGATGAAATTTAATCCAACAAAGTCCCAGGAATACATTTCAAAAGAAACAATCCAGATTATTCAAGAATAGTGTAGGCTACAATCTACTGTCCCTAGAAAAGGAAGGGCCCCCGAAATGCACAGTCCTGCAGATTTATTGACACCGCTGTGGTCCCACAAGCCATGTCAGGGGAGTGGGTATTAGAAACAATGTGATTCTGGATTGATGCAAGATGATGGTGCTTTTGCACCCAGCACACATGTGTTTTGAGGTCTTGTCTCTCGTACATGATAAAATCTAACTAGAAACAACCCTCCTCATCCCTGCTCTGTGCCTGGCACTATGCTGTGTATTGTCACAGCATTGTCAACTTCTTGATTTTTAACAACAATGAGATATCACCTCACACCTGTCAGAATGGCTATCATCCAAAAGTCTACAAATAACAAATGTTACAGGAGAGGATGTGGAGAAAAGGGAACCCTTATACACTGTTGGTGGGAATGTAGATTGGTGCGGCCACTATGAAAAACAGTATGGAGGTGGGCTTCCCTGGTGGCGCAGTGGTTGAGGGTCCGCCTGCCGATGCAGGGGACACGGGTTCGTGCCCCGGTCCAGGAGGATCCCACGTGCCGCGGAGCGGCTGGGCCCGTGAGCCATGGCCGCTGAGCCTGCGCGTCCGGAGCCTGTGCTCCGCAACGGGAGAGGCCACAACAGTGAGAGGCCCGTGTACCGCAACAACAACAACAACAACAAAAATAGTATGGAGGTTCCTCAAAAAACTAAAAATAGAGCTACCATATGATCCAGCAGTTTCACTCCTGGGTATATATCTGGAAACAGTGAAAACACCAATTCCAAAAGATACATGCACCCCAGTGTTCATAACAGAACTGTTTAAAATAGCCAAGACATGGAAGCAACCCAAGTGCCCATAAACAGACAAATGGATGAAGAAGATATGGTACACACACACACACACACACACACACACACACACACACACAGTAGAGTATCACTCAGCCATAAAAAAAATGAAATTCTGCCATTTGCAACAATGTGGATGGACCTAGAGGGTATTATGCTTAGTGAAATAAATCAGACAAAGTCAAATACTGTATGATATCATTTATATGTGGAATCTAAAAAATAATACAATTGAACGTATATGTAAAACAGAAACTCACAGACAGAGAAAACAAACTTCTGGTTACCAAAGGGGGAAAGGAAGTGGGGAGGGACAAATTAAGGGTATGGGATTAAGACATACAAACTACTATGTAGAAAATAGCTGGCAACAAGGATATATTGTATATCACGGGGAATTACAGACATTGTCTTGTAATAACTTATAATGGTATATAACCTTCAAAAAGCATACTGAATCACTATGCTTATACCTGAAACTAATCTAATATTATAATATAGATTATACTTCGGTAAAAGAAATTCTTGGTGTTTTAGGGTAACTCTGTTGCGTAGAGGGGCTCAGAAGATGAGGTGACATGTCCCACTACAAGTGGGGGAGCTAGGTTTCTGACTTCATAGTCCATATTCTTTTTCTTCTCAGGAATGTCTCTAATTCTGTGATCAGAGCGTCCCGGGGCTGCGGTGTCAGTATTAACACTACCGAGACCCTTGACCCCAGGAAGGAGTAGTTGAAAAGCCACAACCTGGACAGAACTGGTTATCCTCAGAGAGACTACCCTAAGTGGGTGCTCAGCACATATTTGCTGAATAATGAGAGCCGACAGTATTTTTCCATCCCTTCAGTTTATTAAATGGGAGGTACGGCCTCATTTTACACAGTAAGGAACTAAAGTTCATAGTGATTTGCTTTCAGCAATATAATTAGAGATAATCAGATTATTTAAAATATATATCCTGAACTGTTTGGCAGAGTGAGATACAGTGAGTATGAATAAAGGTCAGTCCTATATCAGGCACTGAGAAAAGAATCTATAGAACACCTTATACCACAAGGCAGTTCTACTAGGAACATATATTAAAGCAAAAAGTGTTTGGATACCATGTGAGGGTCAAGCAAGTTGTATATGGAACAGCCATGTCCAGTCCAGAAGCCAGGTCTGTTAAGTCAAAATGGGCTTATGGTACCAATAACAGCAGCAGTAACAGCTGCATGGGCCCTGGAGGCATATTGTCTGGGTTCTAGTTCCAACTCTGCCACTTCCTAACTGTTGAGCTGGCTGTGAGTAGGTTGCTTAACCTGTGTCTTAATTTACTCATCTGTAAAGCAGGGGTATTCAGGGTAGCTCTGTTGGTAAGCTTGCATTGAGGATTAAAGGAGTTAATATTTTAAATCACTTAGAATAGTTCCTGGTACATAGTAAAGGCTGTTTAAGTGCTTGTCAAATAGAATTACTTTTTAAGCATCTTTCTTTATCTTCATACCAAATTTATGAGGAATACTATGCCATTTTACAGATTTAGAATTCAGCACAGAGGGGGCTCTACCCCCAACCCCAGCTTGTCTACACGACATTTGCATTAGAATCCACCCCCTAGAATACACCTTCCTTTCCGCTATGCAGGCACTACTAAAACAAAACCAAATGCCCAAAATGGAATTTTGAGTGTTCTACCTTAGTCTTGTCTATTTCATATACCTAAAAGCGAAAATTAAAAAGGAAACAAAGATAGTAATACAACACACACACACACACACACACACACACACACACACACACACACACACACACACAAAGGGTAATTACTGATTTTATTAAAAACATCTATCACAGAACCACATAACCATTGTTATTTCACGCCTGGGAATACAATGCACGCTATTAAGCTATTTGATGATTAACGATAGAAGCATGATTAAATATGTTAATGAAAGTGCCAGACTGCATTGAGATGTATGCCATGCATTGGACTCCAAGAGGTGGGCTACCTTTGTGACCCCTTTGTGAACTTTCTCTTCACCTGGGCTTTCTAGAGGGTTAGTTATTTCCTGCTTAAAAAGAAAAAAAAAAAATCCTCTGGGTAATGAAATTCTGTCTGATCCTGGGGGCCTGGCTGGCTGCCCTGGCCCCCTGCCCTCTGGCTGCTGTTGCAGCCCGTTTTCATTCTCTTCTCAGTGGAATTAGAAATTGGGGCCCTGGCTTTCTTCTACCAATTAATCTCTTTTCAGATCTAGAGGGAATGGGACAAAATACAGGCAGGAGGAAACTATATATATATACTCACACATATATATATATTTTGAATTTTAGAATTTTATTTTTTTTAATACAGCAGGTTCTTATTAGTTATCCATTTTATGTATATTAGTGTATATATGTCAATCCCAACCTCCCAATTCATCCCACCATCACCCCCACACACACCCCAGCCCTGCCACTTTCCCCCCTTGGTGTCCATATGTTTGAGGAGGGAACTAATGTTTGTCAAGCTCGGCCATTGGCCACGCATTGTGCTGGGCACTTCCTGTACTGAAACATTAGTTCTTATTCTATCTTTATCCTCATTACTATCTTGTTTTAACAAAGAAGATGGGGTCTCAGAGATGTTAAATGGCTTGGAGTGGTAGTCATTTGTGAGGCTTCTCAAATATCTTTGGTTCTCCTTCTGTGCAAATGATCAGATGACCCTTCTCTGCCGTCTTGGCTTAGGTGTAGCCATGTGAGTATAAGTGACATGTGTCTCATCCGGGTGGAACCTTAGCTTATGGATCACTGTGTGCTCTTTCTCCACACCTGTTTCATCAGTTTAAGTCCACGTAATTAGGCTGAGCAGAGCCCACTTCTAAATGGCCCATGGATGTATAACACAACTGAGAAATAAAGATTTGTTGTTTCCAAGCCACTAAGATTTGGAGCTTGTTTTCACTACAGCATTACTTGGCCTGCCCTAATAGACCTGGTCAATTTTCTATATCTTGGGTAGATCTGGGAGCTGGGATTTGAAAGTAGTTCTTTCTGTTTGCAAAGACCTCGCTCTTTCTACTGCTCCAGACTCTTTTAATGAGACACAGTCAGACCCTAGGATCTGGGAGGACAATCTCCTATGCTAGCCCCACCATATGAGGGACATGGAAAGGGCACAGACATAGCCCCTGGTCAGAGGCTTTCTGTGTGCCCACCAAAGATGCCAGCAGGGGAAAGCATAGGGCTCAGAATTTTGGTCAGTTAAAGCATATTGATTCATTCTGTAACCTTGCACCAAAATCTCCTAATCTCAGTTTTTCACACATACATTGGGAATAACATCAAATAATTCAAAGTCCCTGGCCTCCAGCGAGCCTTGGTACCAAATGAGATCCTCCTTTTCTCCCGAGTCGGGAGAAATATTTTCAGGGATTATACAAGATTACTGTACAATATTGTTCACTACCTTGAATGGTAAAATATCCAGAAATATCTGGAACTGGGTGGCAATAATCTGGGTTTTGGACAAAGAGAGTAGGAAAGAAGAGAAGATAGGAGGAAAAGACGCTGAGAATAAATTCAGCCGAAAAGCATCAATGTCATCACAAGGAATTAGGTCAATAAAGAAAGGCCAAGATAGGAAATGGGATTGTATGACTGAGAGGGTCCATAGGGCTGTGCTCAGAATGGTGTACACGGGCAGTCAGGCTTCCAGATCTGTCCCATAAACCAGTGGACTCATGGTTGGTTTTGTTTTGTTTTTTTATTTGCAAATCTCATCAGTAAACATTTCTGTTTTCTCCATACATACATTAACTTACTGATAAATGTATATATACATCACTAGAGTAATGTATCATGTGCATTATATACACATTTTTGTGTATGTAAAACATATACCAAAAGAGAAATGCTAAAAGGATGAATAAATAAACAGAAGTGGATGATCTAATACATTCTTTCCACACCCTCCGATGGATCATTGGTGGCTCACTGAGCATGGAATAGGATATATGTAGCCCTCTAATTGAGTCAGCAGCTTTGTATCTTTCTGCCTGGAAGTGACTTTGTTACCACCAGTTACAGAACCCATGGGGAAGGAACACAGGGAAGCTTTTCAGCTGCCTGTTTTGACTCAACCTTTCACTGAGCTGAATGCTTTAAAAAGGACAAAGAACAAAGTAAAATATACTTTAATCAAATTCCAAGGGAAAACATAGTCAAAGGGCAAATAGAACTCATGTTTCTTTTCTCTTTCCAATGTCATAGAGGATTGTGAGCCATCTGTGTCCCTTGGAAACCAGGCAGAGGGTAGACTCATCTTGATATGCAGAGAAGTGTTAATTTACTCATTTAAAGCAATAGTTCCAGTTGCTCATATCAAACTCACTCTTACCTACGACCCTAAAAATCTGTTATCTCAACAAAAAACTAAAGAGTCCAATTTGTTGCATAGCCACTTAAAATAATGAAGTCATGAACTCTACCAGACATATTTCAGACACTTAAGAACCCCTTGAAAAACAGAGCAGTATGCTTGGTGACTGAGTTGTTTGGTTGGAGGTAAAATAGGGAGAGAGAAAGGGAGGAATCACCCTCAGTGGAAACGTAAAAGTGATTTTCTTGGTGGGTGGAGTTAGTATTTGAATTCCATGAGATAGTATAGTGTGACGACTCCCTGCCCGGCTCCCAGAATGTAGGACATGTTGAATGGATGCTGTATGAATGCATAAAGTTCACAGACATTTCTGCATAATGTATCCCTGATGACTTTCAAAGTCTAGCAAAATATTTAAAGATTTTTTAAAAAAAGAGCCTAGACTAATAAAATGGAATTAAAAACTCAATAAGTTTAAAGCAAAACAAAAGAAGAAGAACAAAGCATAGAAAAAGCAAGACAACATAAGATGGTAAGATATTGGGTTGGCCAAAAAGTTCGTTTGCGTTTTTCCATAACATCCTACAGAAAACCCAAACGAACTTTTTGGCCAATCAGATAATTCTTAATGGTATTCTCAGCACATGCAAATAAGCTAAATTCTCTAGTTTAAACATGAAATTGTTACATTTGATTAGAAAACAAAAGTTATACAATTTTAAAAGAGACACACCTAAAACATAAGGCTACAGAGAGATTGCAAGTCCAATGTGGGAAAAAATGTGTCAGGAAAACAGTATTAATAATTTTAAAAAGCTGGTAAAACCATATGAATGTCAGATAAAATAGACAAAGTAATATGATAATTTTTGTTTTACTAAAAGAGGGTTTGATTTACTTCCCAGTTACAAAAGATTTGTTTAATCTGTGAGTTCCAATGACTCTAAACTTCTGTGCACATAATAACATAAAAATATGTCAAGTCAAATTTGACAAAATTGCAAAGAGAAAATTTCAGATATGTCAGCGGGAGATTTTTGATAGTCCTTCATTCAGTCATTAAACACATGTTTGCTGAACATCTGTTTTATTTAAGGCTTCCTTCTAAGTGGTGAGGAGGTAACAAATACATCAAAATTTCTGCTCTTCATGAAGAGTAGATAATGAAAACCAATATATTAATGTGTCAGCTGTTGATAAGTGTAAGAAGGAAAAAATAGATGAGGGTAAGAGGACAGAAAGTGATGGAGCAAGGGGGTTGTTGTTTATATTGTGATGAAGGTATGACTCCTTCATGAGTGACCTGAATGAAGGGAGGGAGAAACACAAGTACATAAAGTGGATAAAAGCATCCCAAGTAGTGGAATCAACAAGTATACTGGCCCAGAAGAGGCAGAGTTCTTGGCCTGTTCTAAGAACAGCAAAGAGGCTGTGAACAGAGCATAAGAATGCACGGAAATAATATCAGACACACATCTCTCTGTAATTGACAGGCCAAGCAGGCAAATTATTAATAGAAATAAGATATTTGCATGATTAATTAGATTAATAAGATGGAACCAGTTGAAAAATATAAAATGCTTCATCCAAAGATTAGAGAATGTACATTCTTTTCAAGAACACATAAAACTGTTATAAAAACTGATAAACAATCAATAAAGCAAGTCTCAAAATCTCTGAGTCAGTATTACACAAATTAGGTCCTCTGACCGCAGTGAAATTAAGTTAGAATAAAAAGAAAAACTTAACCTTATAAATACCCATACATTTGGAAATTTAAAAGCATACCTACAAGATAGATAGGTCAATGACCATGTAATGAAAGAAATTGCGTAAACTACTTAGAATTGAATGATAGTGAAAATAATACAAATAAAACTTGTGGTATTTGGCTAAACCCTTGTGTTGAGGGATGTTACAGCTTTAGAGTTTACAGTAATAAAGAATATCCAAATATTTAATGATTTAACCATTCATCTTAAGAAGATAAGAAAATAGCAACAAATTAAACCTAAGCGTAATAGAAGGAAAGAAATAATATCAATAAATATTAGAGCAGAAATTAATTAAATAAGAAAGAAAAGCTAAAACAGAGCATATCAACTAAGCCAAAACAACTACCTCTGTCCTTTTCCTCTCAAGAAAAAAAGTTGGCATAAATAAATATTAGGAAGAAAAGAAGATACCTAAAAACACAGCTGATGCTAAAGTAATAAATACACTTCTAAGATTGGCAATAATCAAACAACCTGAATTACCAAATGTTGGCCACTCTTTAGAACAACAGCAACTTTTTTCTTAAACATTCTTCATGAGAGTGCAATTTCCTACAACCACTTTGGTAAACAATTTGCCATTATCTATTAAATGAAAGATGTGCATACCATAATATCCAGTAGTTACACTCACAGATATACAGCCTAGACTAGAGAAAGTCTTGCACGTGAACTCTCAAGAGATACATGCATGAACATTCAGAGCAACTTTGTTTACCATAGCTAAAAATGTGCTACGAACATAAATGTCTGTGTCAGGAGAATTGAGGAGTAAATTACAGTTTATTTACATTCATATTGTCTCATCTTATAGGACAGTAAAAATGAGTGAACCAACGCAAAAATGAACCACTCAATATGGATGACAGTCCACAAACATAATGTTTGAGTGAAAAATAAGGTAAAGAAGAATATATATGATATTCTTCTAATCCATATGCACAGGTTATCTTTCCATTTCTTTGTATCATCTTCAGTTTCCTTCATTAATGTTTTTTCAGTTTTCAGAGTATAGTTCTTTCACTTCCTTGGTTAAGTTTATTCCTGGGTATTTTATTCTTTTTGATGTGATTTTAAACAGAATTATTTTCTTGCTTTCTTTTTCTCATAGTTCATTATTTTGGTGGAAATGTCCCCAAATGCTTGCTTTTCTGCATTTTTCTGCATGTATATGTCAATTAAAAGTTTAAATTAAAAAAATAAAAAAGTAAGTAGATGAAAGTAAAATTAGGTTTCATTGAGAAAATGCAGGGGTTATCTAACACTAGAAAATATGTTAAGGTAATTACCATATTAATCAATCCAAATAGAAGACTAATAGATGAATAGATGTATAAAATCATTTGCTAAGATTAAAAACCCATTGATAATAAGAAAAAAACTCATAAATCTAGGAATAGAAAATAACTTTGTTAATCTGATAACGGGCATCTTCAAAAATCAGACAATAAGCATCATAATAAATAAGGAAATTTTAGAACATTACATTTAAAACCAAAAAAAACACCGAAAAACAAAACTGAGGAAGGAATGCGCCAACACTATTTCTATTTAACATGATATTAGAAGCAGCCAATAGGGTTAGATAATTTTTTAAAGTATAATTACTAGAAAATTGCTAGAAAGTATGCAAAAAAAAAAGATATATATATATATATATATATATATATGTATATATATATATATATATAAAACACTTGTGTGTAACATGATTGTCTAGACAGACAAATATTATAAATGAACAAATTTGTAATGATAGCAAATTTTAAGTAGTAAAATATATCAATGTTGTTAGATTTCAGATCAGTATAAAAGTTATTTACTAAAATGATAGAAGCTGCAGAAGGATACATATATAATAGCAATAATATAGTTTTCAAACCTTCATAGTAATTCTTTGTAATTCTTAGATACATATATGTGGAAAAGAAACATGAATAACTGCATGGGAATATGCTAAATCTTAATTTCAGTGTTTAAGGTGCTGGGTTTGGGGGTGTTCGGTTTATTTCGACTTCTACTTTTCCATATGTCTTAAATACCTCATACTAAAATTATTTTTAGAGCTAAGCTCCCTCTTCCTTAAGGGAGCATTGAGACCCTGGTGACAAAGCTGAAAGAGGCTCCGCACACGTTTATCAGAAACCCACTTGGGATTGGTCCGCGTACCTTTAGACAGTGGCCAGAGAATCATTTCATTTTACCTTCTCCTTGTTAATTCTTTGGCCATAAAAGGGGGATGCCACATTTGTACATGCAAAATAAGGAGAGAAGGTGCAGCTCTTCTACTTGCCTGCCCTTCCTGCTTCTTCCAGAAACTGAGTAGATGCCATGAGGTAGGGAATGTGAGTACAGATGCAGAAGGCATTGTGCTGTGACCTAGAGAACAGGGTCCAAAGGTCTGGGTTCCCAGGAAAAGTGCTGGACCTGCCACAGCCCTAATCCAATGTCATAAAACACTTGGAACAAAGAAAACATGACATGGAGAATGTAACATTTTCCTGCATTATCTTTGCTGTTAAGTTGAGATAGAATCCCATCTGTGCTTCTCTTTGTCCTCATCTATAAAAGGGAAAGTTATACCTGATGATCTTCAAGTCCTTTCCTACTCTGACAGTTTATGAGTCTTAACACTCAAGGACCTTAGATTTCAGGGAGGGGAAGACAAGTTATGCACACAGTTTACAGTATTAGTATGACAAAGCCCAGTGTCCAGTGAGAGGTATAAATACTCTTGGGAGATCAGATGAGGAAGACTCACCTGTGCCTGAGGAAACAGGAAAGGCTTCTAGGAATAAATGATGCTAAATTAAACCTAATCAGAGGAGGAATTTTTGCTCATTATAGGAAATTTGGAAATCACAGAAGATTGGGGACAGAGAAGAACATTTATTCCACGTGCCCATCCATTCATCTATTTAAATATTTGACTACCTGTTATGTGCCAAGTGTGAATCTAG
>NW_006791814.1:2182134-2195792 GCF_000442215.2 Lipotes vexillifer | reverse complement strand
GGGAAAGAACAGAAGACCAGATATACAAAGTGCTTGCTCTTTTGTGCAGTTCATTTTTCAGGCTAGGGTAGGGGAAATCAGGCAAGTAAACAATTCTGTAAATAAATGAATGAGGTAATTTTTTGCAAGTGACAAATGCCAACAAAAGAACAAAGATCGGTGTGATAGTGACACGGTGGTTGGGGAGGGTGGTATTTTTGATTGAGGTCATGAAAGGCCTCTTTGATGATACATCACTCATGAACTCGCCACTCAGAGTTACCCATTCATATCTGCTGGGTTTCCTTCCTCTGTGTATTTTCTTTCCTAGGGACTTGCCTACCCACCCCCCTCCCCCTCCCTCCCACCTTAGGAAGAGGCTCTCTTTCATAGCCCCTTCATTACTCGTTAGAACTAGGGCCTCCCCATGCACTGCCATAACATCTGCAGTGAGAAAACTTGTTTCCCTAATTTTGAAAGAGATCAATAAAAACAAATTAAAATAGAAGATTAGAGGTATCTTTTTGCCACATTATTTTTCCCAAGAACAAAAGATGTAGTGATCTTGTTTATGGTTTCCTTTGCTGTGCAAAAGCTTTTAAGTTTCATTAGGTCCCATTTGTTTATTTTTGGTTTTATTTCCATTTTTGTAGGAGGTGGGTCAAAAAGGATCTTGCTGTGATTTATGTCATAGAGTGTTCTGCCTATGTTTTCCTCTAAGAGTTTGATAGTTTCTGGCCTTACATTTAGGTCTTTAATCCATTCTGAGCTTATTTTTGTGTATGCAACCTAAGTGTCCATCATCGGATGAATGGATAAAGAAGATGTGGCACATATATGCAATGGACTATTACTCAGCCATAAAAGGAAATGAAATTGAGTTATTCGTAGTGAGGTGGATGGACCTAGAGTCTGTCATACAGAGTGAAGTTAAGTCAGAAAGAGAAAGACAAATATCGTATGCTAACACATATATATAGAATCTAAGAAAAAAATGTCATGAAGAACCTAGGGGTAAGACGGGAATAAAGACACAGATCTACTAGAGAATGGACTTGAGGATGTGGGGAGGGGGAAGGGTAAGCTGGGACAAAGTGAGAGAGTGGCATGGACCTATATACACTACCAAATGTAAAATAGATAGCTAGTGGGAAGCAGCCGCGCAGCACAGGGAGATCAGCTCGGTGCTTTGTGACCACCTAGAGGGGTGGGATAGGGAGGGTGGGAGGGAGGGAGACGCAAGAGGGAAGAGATATGGGAACATATGTATATGTATAACTGATTCACTTTGTTATAAAGCAGAAACTAACACACCATTGTAAAGCAATTATACTCCAGTAAAGATGTAAAAAAAAAAATATATATATATATATATAGTGATCTCATTGTTATTTCTCCAGAGGTCTCTAAGCATAACACAAAGCCATTTAGTGCAGCTTAACATGGTAATAACTCACTGCTCTCTCTCATTACTCCAGGGAACCGTGGGGAGGGCAAAACAGCGAGTAGATAAAAGGGTCGGGATGAGTGAGAGCAGCCCATGTCTCCACATTTAAAAGATACTGTAAGTTGTATCTGGCTTAGCAGTCCTTTTTAGGGTAGGACTTTTCCAGGAGAAAACAGGAAGGGATCAGCAGTGTTAAGGGGGGTGCGGGGCAGGTGTACATGCCTAGAAAATGGGGAGTTGAGTTGGAGGGGGTGATGAAGGGGAAGAAATGAGCGAATAGTGTGAAAGCACCTCGGACAAGGGCTAAGGGTCGCATGTAGGAGTGTGTTTGCTTATGGAAAATCAAAAAAGGATGCTGTGCTTCAGATGACAAGCAATTGGAAGTAGTGATTCCACCAAGTAAGAGGGGCAGAGGACTTCTTTCAGGAGACCCCAGAGTCATCCAGAGAACCACTGGAAGCTCACTGCTTCCTCCCTCTCAAGGTTCTTGCGGGGCTACATGAAATGTTCTTTGTAAAGCCTCCAGTTCAGTGTGGGACACCTAATGTAAGCAGATAAGTTAGGAGGTCCCTGGAGAAGGAGAACGAGGAATGGCTTTCTTGACATAAGAGAAGCCATTCTGGGGCTTCCCTGGTGGCGCAGTGCTTGAGAGTCCGCCTGCCGATGCAGGAGACGCGGGCTGTGCTCCGCAAATGGGAGAGGCCACAACAGTGAGAGGCCCGCATAACGCAAGAAAAAAAAAAAAAAAAAAAAAGAGAAGCCATTCTGGCCTAAGCCATTTTGTGATCTAAGCCTGGTCTCAATGGTTGTCCTTGAACAGGTCTCAGTAATTAACAATCTTCGGCTTGGTTGTGTTTATTGACTCAACAGCCATCAAGAGGTGAACCCAGTTTTCAGGTAACACTAAGTCTAGTATTGTGATTAGGAGCATAGGTCCTGGAGTCATCACCACTAAGTTCGTATCCTAGCTGGGAACCCTATCTGAGCCCTCTGTAACATTAGGATTTCAAACCTAACTTGTAGGGTGGCCATGAGGAATCATGCACATGCAGTTCTTAGCACAGAACCTAGAACTTACCTAGCAAGAGCTTGCCGAATATTAACTCGGACAGTGATAATGATGGAGAATTTCTTAGCCTAAAAACGAATCCTAAAGGTCCTCCGAGGATGGGGAGGCCCCCCTCCTTTTGCAAATGAACAAACCGAGTCTGAGAGTAGAGTCGTTAAAAGCATATGGACTTACTGGGAAAATCTGCATTGAAATGTCAGCTCTGCCATTTGCTGGGTGCATGATATAGTCACTTTGCTTCTAGACCCACAGTTTTCTCATCTGTAAAATGGAGACGTTGAGAATTATCACTGTGAGAAGTAAATGTGATATAAGCAAAGTGCTTAGTCAGGTGCCCAGGACACAGAATTTGAAACTGTACATGAAATAATGGATAAGCATTTACAAATTATGGTTGTTGATATGGCAATCATTCTTGGTGGAAGCAAGTTAATGACCAAACTAGGAGATCAATCTATTTAAATGGAATAATATCAAATAGGCAAAAATAGAGAGATGTTCAAGATCTGAAATACATAATTCATAAACTCAAGCTTATTAACATATTGACAAATTGATAGTAAATCATTTTAATATATAGAACTCTATACCTAAACCAAGAAAACACATTTTTTGAGCACACACAAAACAATCACAAAAAATAGAATATGTATTAGGCCATAAAAGAAGCCCAGATAAATTCTACAGAATCCGTATCACACAGCCCATGTTCCTCAACTATTTTACAATAAAATTAGAAATTAATAACTAAAGGACAGCTTTAAAAGTCCCATGAATTTGACAACTAAATAACATATTACTAAATAACACTTGGGTTAAAACGGAAATCATAAAGAATCATGAAGTGAATAATAATGAAAGCAGAGCATTTCTATATTGTACAATAGAGCAGAGCTAAAACAATACTTAAAGGAAAATCTGGAGCTTTAAATTCAGTTACGAGAAAACAAAAGTTAAAAACAAATGAGCTGGATGTACAGATAGCAAAAAGCACATGAAAAGATGTTCAACATCATTAGCCATTAGGGAAATGCAAATTAAAACCAGGGGGCATCACTATACACCTATCTGAATAGCTAATAAAAACAATAGTGATGGCACCAAATACTGGTAAGGATGTGAAGAAATAGGATGGCTGATATACCACTTGAGGGAATGTAGTAAACTGGTTCAGTCACTCTGGAAAATAGTTTGTCAGTTTATTTTAAATCTAAAAATGAATTGTACTGCTGTACAATTCAGCAGTTATTTAGGCATTTATCCCAGAGAAATGAAAACTTTTGTTCACACAGAAACTTGTGTATGAATGTCCATAGCAGATTTGTTCATAACAATCCCTGTGATATTGCAATTTAAAATAAGAAACATATGTTTGGTCCCCATTTCTGGCACAGAGCTCCTAAAACCTTTGGAATTTCCTAAGTGATAAGGGCACTAGAGGTGACTTTTGTTATGTGAATGAGGTGACTTTGTGCTGCACCCGAGGATGGCAGATGGTTGCCAGGGGGACGGGTGCCAGGAGAACCAGCCTTGTGATTAGAGGGTTGAAACTTTCCAACCTTTGGGGAGGGGAGAGGTGCTGGAGATAGAGATCAATTGCCAATGGACAGTGACTTTATCAATCATGCCTATGGAATGAAGCCTCCATAAATGTCTTTGGCCAAGTGCGAGGAGCACAGAATTAAACCCATAAAAACCCCAAAGGGAGGGTTCAGAGAGCTTCCAGGTTGGTGAACACACGGAGTTGCTGGAAGGGTGCTGAGAGGGCATGGAAGCTCCACAGCCTTTCCCAGACCTTGTCTTGTGTATCAGTTCCATCCGGCTGCTTCTGAGTTGTATCCTTTTGTAATAATCCAGTAATCTATAAGTAAAATATTTCTCTGAGTTCTGTGAGCTGCCCTGGCAAATTAATCAAACTGGAGGAGGGGATCCTGGGAACCTCTGATTTATAGCCAGTTGGTCAGAAGTACAGGTGACAACCTGGACTTCCAACGGGCAGCTGACGTGTGTCGGGGGGCGGGGTGAGAGGTATTCTTGTAGGACTGAACCCTTAATCTGTGGAATCTGATGCTATCTCAGGGTAGATGGTGTCAGAATTGAGTTGAATTGTAGGGCGTCCAGCTGGTGTCTGGACAATTACTCAGTATTATGTGGGAAACCCCCACCTCCACACGCTGGAATTGGTACCAGAACCTTTTTAACCACAAACCAGAAACTACCCAGATGTCCTTCAGTGGGTGAAATTGGTTAAACAAACAGTGGGACATCCATACGATGAAATACTACTCAGCGGTAAAAAAAGGAGCCATCTATTAATAGAGGCAACAGATTGGATGATTGTCAAGGGAATTACGCTAAGTGAAAAAGAAAATCTCAAAATGTAACGCACTATGTGATTTCACTTATATACCATTCTTGGAATCATAAAATTATAGAGGTAGAGAACAAATTGGTGGTTGCTGAGGGTTTCAGATGGTGGGGAGGAGAGGGTAATGTGTCTGTAAAGGGTCAGCATGAGGGAGCCTTGTGAGGAGACAGTTGAAATCAGGTGGTATCAGTATTTACATGGAGCTACACACATGATAAAATTGCATAAAATTAAACACAGTTTCTGGTAGTGGTGAGTTGGAAACAAACTGCACGTCCATCAGTGGGGAGTAGATGGATAAGCTATGGAGGACGTACACCGTGAAACACTGTGGAATATGGAGAGTAATGGACTGAGGGCACATGGCAGCCTAGGCAGATGTCAAAGTCAGAGTGCTGAATGATGAAAAGGGGAAGGAGCTATAACATATTCCGACATAAATAATTAATATGCGTGCATACTAAACAATTACATGCATTTTGTAAGAACTCACTCAAGCAAAGGAACATATGTGAAATATATAATAATGTGCATCTACGAAGGAAAGGCAGTGAGAGTGAAGAGTGTGTAAAAATATAGAAATACACAGAATAATATCTGAAGGTTGTATTAGTTTCCTATTGCTGCTGTGACAAATCAACACAGATTACTGGCTTAAAACAACACAGATTTATCATTCTGGAGCTCAGAAGTCTAAAACAGGTGTGCAGGGCTGCATTGTTTCTGTAGGCTCTAAGGGAGAACCTGTTTATTTGCCTTTTCCAGTTTCTAGAGGCTACCTGTATTCTCTGGCTTGTGGCTTCTTCCTTCATACTCGAGGCCAGCAGCACAGCGTTGTCTCCTCTTTCTGACCTCTGCTTCTCTCTTATAAGGACCCTTGTGAGTACACTGAGCCCACTCAGATAATTCAGGATAATCTTAACTCAATTTCAAGGTCCTTAATCACATCCACAATGTTTCTTTTGCCACCTAAGATAACCTATTCACAAGTTCTGGGTGTCAGGATGTGGACATCTTTGGGAGGTCATTATTTTGCCTATCACAGGAGTCTTGATTTGGAGCAAAAGATAGCAGGAGATTTGCAGGGATGTGGTCTGAGCCAGTATTTGGGAGGTGAGGACAGGAATGAATTACCTGACCAGTTTGGCTTGGTGGATCAGAAGGTTCGTATTGAGATTGAGAAGGGACTTCAAAATGCCAGGTGTATCCTCCAGGTGTGTCTGTTAGATTTCTGCCCCTCTCTCCCTGGGACACATCACAGAATAGTCCACATGGAGGTAGAGCAGGCAACCACATGTGCCTTGTGTTTTCAGCAGAATATTCTGGCTCCCTAGAGACCAGACTCAAAGTCAGACTTTCCTCGCCTCAAGGGACCAAGTCTGTGCTGTGTGAAGTGCTGGCTGGTCATGTTAACCAAAACATGAGCCCATATTGATCTGTGATAGTTGGGGTTATCATTCAGCAAATGTTCACTTCCTCAATCCCCACTTCCCCGCTGTGGGAGGCTCAGCCCCCTTGATGTTGGGCTTGCCTAGACATTTGCTTTGGCCAATATGGTGGACGTGTCCAATACTGAACATGACATGAAGGAGGTCTTACGAACTCTTGCATGGGTTGGCTTGGCTCTGGTGCACCTGTTGTAGAAAGAACATGCCCTGAGTAACTGCTGCCCTTTCAGCCTGGGCCCTGGAATAAACACACATGGAGCAGGCCTGAGCCCAGCCTAGATCAGACAAGAGCTCAAGGACAAATCTGTTGTTATAAACCAGTGACTTTGGGGGCTGTTTGTTACACAGCAACATCCCACTAGTATATGAGCACATATAATTTCATTTTAACCTCACAAGAATCCTAGGAGATACAGATCATTAGCTTCACTTTAGATATTGTAAAACACGTTCAGAAAGGGTAAAAAGATTCATTCAGGGTCACGCAGTGCGTAAATAAGTTTTAATGGGCAGGAGAGAGAAAGTGTGTAAATGTCAGGCACCTGAGCAGGAGTGTTTACAGGTGGAGGGGAGATGAAGTGTGGGAAGGGCATTTGACTGGTCACACCTAAGAAAAAGCTTACATTGTGCAGAGGCAGCTTTAGAAGGGTAAATTGACATTGAAAATCCGGAGGGAAGGATGGTGACCTCTCCAGGATTCTGAGGTGAAGGATTATCATTTGGCGGCTTATGTAAGAGCCTGTGCTAGGATTGTGTCTCACAGGGTCATGGCCAGGAGCCACCTTCTATTAGAAGGATCATCCAGGAAATACCATGTATACATTTTAGCCCCTCACCTTTGCTGAGAGGTGCTCACCGAGGCCAGAGGGTGTTTCACAAGTGAGTGAGGCAGATAATCGGGGGTAGATGGGTCTTCCAGCTTCTGTTCTCCTGCCCCTGCTCTTCTGCTGGGGTTCTCTTCTTGGTGTTTTGCCACAAGGTGACTGGGATAGACAACTTTTGCTTCATCACGTGCCCTTTCTCCTTACGTAGGTGAGTCTCAAATGAGACTCGGCAGAGAATAAGCCACCTTTCACTGACAGTGGTTTTTGTTTGAAATTCTTCCTTCAATGTAATGATACTCTTGTACATTTCCCAAAAAAAATAAATAAATAAATAAAGTGTTGGACATCATAAGAAAGCTTGGTAGGCATTTCTGGGGCTGCTGACACAGCAGGCCTCTCCAAGGTCCAGCAGTCCTGAGCAGAGTCTACAGATAAATGTGATTCCTTGGGAGATCAAGAATGTCCTGGGGTGGGGGCTTCTCTGTTATGAGCAGCCTCTGCTTTGAAAGACCTCAGATCCGAATATAAAAAGCTGAACTCTCCAGCTGAAAGGGAAGGTAGTAGCTCTGGGAGAGGGGCTATCAGAGTCCAATCAGGAGATATTACTTTTGTTTGTTTGTTTGACGTATTCTGGAAATAATTTGATTTACATTACAAATGGCTTCTCGCCAGCATCACAGCAATGGTGGATTAGCTACACTACGGACTGTTTCCTAATTCCAGGGCCCATGTTGTTCACAGCCAGACTGTGTGTCCCAAGGAGAAGCGGTGTTTGGAATGCTAATACCTCACCTGGGCTCAGTACTAGGTGGCTTTGAACCTGAAAACCAAGATGTTTCAGGTTTTATTCTTTCTCCAGCTTTTCTTCCCTTTTCCTTTTTCCTTTTTTCTTTTTCTTTTTAACAGACAGGGGGACTTGCCATGAATTAAGTGTAAATTGAAGTGAAGCCCAGAAGATGCTGTGGGCTCACCGTCTCCCCCACCCCGCCCCGCCCCACCCTGAAACTTTCTCTGGAAACTGAAACCATGTAATTTAGAAATTGCTTCTCTCTTTCCAACCTAGTTTCCTCGACCACAGAAGTAATTTTTAAACATTCTACAGCTTTTATTTCCAGGCTGCAATCTTGTGCTGGTGTTCATTTAATTCTTCCTGGCATTTGAACACCTGAGCCGTTGATGTGACAGGAGGTGTGGTTGGCCACCCTGCTCCTTGCTCAGCAACCAGCCAGGTGGCTGCATCTGGATGGGGCAGAGAGGGAAGAGCCAGGTCTATGCCAGAGCTGGGAAGCAGAGTGCGGCCAGCTAGAACATCGGATTTGTAGGCAGCGGGTACCAAGGCAGAATGGAGCGTGGGGAGAGGAAGATGGGAGACACTAAATGATCAAGTTCAGGCGTTGGGGTCCTGCATCTAGATCAGTCAAGGTAGAGTTCGGAGATTCATCACACCATTTACTTTAACAGGGAGGATTGCCTGTTATGAGTTGTCAACTATCGTGGTTCTCAAACTGGGCTGAGGCAGCCCAGGCCACTGCAATGAACTCGCCAAGGCACCGTGTGAGGGCATTTAGAATTTTAATTTTAAATGATCACGAAAAACAGTGTCATCTGTCAGACATTGTACAAACTACTAAGTAGAGGTGATCCACAGTTTCAGCATTAGATTGGGCTACACTCCTTTCGGTGACATCATATCTTTGCCAAGCTAGCCTTCCTGTTGTTACTGAGGTGCAAAGCAAATATCGCAGAAAAATCAACATGGCGCAGGCAACAAGAGCGGCGGTTTCTAATCTGAATCCACAGCTTGAGAAGTTGTGTAGGGCTTGACAGATGCACGTATCCCATTAGTAAGCAACCGTGGTTATTTAAGAATGGAATTAACATTTTTTCTTTTGATTTGTGTGTATTGTTTTCTCAAACCACTGTTAAGTGGTTAGGCTATAAATACTTATTAAGTTGTTTGGACTAACGAATAAGTGAAACTATTAGGTATTTCTTTGGTTAGGAGCTCTGCGAAAAAATTACCAAAACGCCAAGGTCACCAGGAAAGTTTGGAAACCTCTGGTTAACTATATATAAAGAATTGGCTGGGAAACTTCAAAGGGAAAAAGAGAACATGAAAGTATTATACCAATATAGCAACTGTGGGAACAGGTACTGCTAGGCTTGGGGAGAGCAAGGGAACAGACTGGAATGAGAAGCATTTTAAAAATTGGAAGGGGTCTTTTTGGCTGGTGCTGGTGTCTCTGAGGTTCTTGCAGTGAAGCTTTTGCTCTTTGAGTGCTGGAGAAACTGCAAACTAGATCCAACTGCTGTGACAGAATGAACTTCCCTGGGGGGTGAAGAAGTGATATTGGAGTGATGCCCACAGGAACAGGAAGCACTCTCTTCTTCCTCCGAGAGCCCTGCGGGCTCCCTCTATCGCCCCCTACCGGCAGAGACTAGCATAGAGCCAGGTGATGGAGCGGACATGTGATTTATGGAATACCAGCCCCAGCATCATGAAACAGGGCGTAGAAGGGGTGTTGGAGCCGAGAGACAATGGCTTAATAACTATCCCAAGGTCCTTGGATTGTAGCTGTCATGCTCACCCTTGGCCCGAGGTCCGCGGCCCCCAGTGCATAGGTTGCCTCTTGAACCTGGGCCGTATCTGACTCGTGGCTCCCCATCCATACCCCAGGCTGCTGAACAGTAGCGCCCACAGGACAGGGCTGGTGCACCAGCCCTGGTTTTACCCTGTGTTACGTTCCAGCCAAGTTCACTCATCCGTTCAGTGTGGGGATGTGGAGAGGGACACCGAACCCAACGATGGGAAAGATAAGCATTTGAGAGAAGGCTTTCCCAGAACAGCTGAGGTTCAAACAGTGAATGGAAGCTGGGGGAAAGGAGGGACTAGAGAGAGGAGGGAAGGGTGATAACATTCGGTCAACATGTCAGCTCTGCAGAATTATCTTCCTGACCGTCGTCATACCTACAGGCCCTAACGGCCATTTTTATCCAGCTAACCCCCATCGCTTTCCTTCAGAACACTTACGACAACATGCAGTTTTGTCAGCTCACATGTTGGATTGTCATTATGATTGTTTCACTCTGTGTCCCCCACCAGATTTTAAGCTCCAGGGTGGCAGGGACCATGTCTGTTCTTGTTAACACTTTGTCCCCAACACTTAGCCTACCATTCCATAGGTGCTCAATAAATATTTCAAGCTAAGCCGTGTCCAGGGAAAGGGTAAGGATTTTAGTGTAAAGAGAGAGGAAAAATCAAGAAAGATCAAGGAGCTACTAGCAGCACCTGAAATCAAAGAAGTGATATTTTAGACCCAACTTTCCCTGAACCCCCAATCTCCCTTCCCTGCTTGATTTTTCTCTAGAGCACTTACTGCCATCTGACATTCTAATTTTTTGATTATCTCATATATTATTTAATCTCCCATGTCCCACGAGAATGTAAGCCCCTTAAGGGCAGAGAGGATTTTTGTTTGGTTCACTCCTACATCTAGTGTAGTGCCTGGTACGTGGTAGGAACTCAAAAATATTCATTAAGAGAATGAATTTGTCCAGCGCTTGACTTTTGACAAAGGATACTTGCATCACTCTGTTACAACTACTTTAGTTGCTCTTCTCACTTACTTCTTAGGAATAGTGGGAGGGACCATTACTATAGTGTGTAATACTCAGACTGGCTTGACACGTCACTGCATGGAGTGTGCATTTGCAGTGGGAGGGAGGGGATTCCTGCTCATATGCCATGCCCATTCGTGCAGCAGAATCTCGACGGCCATTTGCTCCTTTTTTCTTGTATCTTGGACTTTAAATGTGCTGACTCCTTTGCCTGGGGCTTAACCTTCCCACTCCCTACTCTCCATTCTCCGTCCCCCCCAAAACTTGTACCTTTACCTCGTTAAATCCCATCCATCCTTTGCCCAAGGCCCCCTCCTTCAGGACAGCCTTCTTGGCCTCTAGACTCCACATTACACTATTGGTGATTTACTCTCAAATATTTACCAGTGGAATGTTACGGATGAGTTACGGGTTAAGCTGTAACCCAGTGCTGCCAGCCTTCCCATCAAGACCGTACTGGTTAGGGGAAGTCCCCTGGTATTCCAGTTGAGAAGCCCCTTCTCCAGTGACAACGCTACGTAGCCCAGGTGTTTCTGATACCACGTCTTGATCCACAACCTTCATTTTGCTAATCAGTACACTCAATGCCAGAAATCGATTGTGGTGGTTGAGATCAGGGACCTGTCAACTAGCATAAGTATTGCAAATGGACTCTAATTGGTAAAATTGAAAGTATTCAAAATATGTGGGTTGGCCAAAATATTGAGAAAGCGCTTTCCAAATGTACATAACGTAGGAGAACCCAGTAAGGCCTCTAGCTCTTAGCCTTAGGGATGGTATCCAAGCCTTGATTCCTAAACAGTCCTGTGTCACCTGTTGGTTGAGAAGGATTGCTGGTTACCTGATATGTCTGTAATGGTACTTGATTTGCCCCTAGACCAGGAGTAGGCAAGGTACAGCCCACAGCCTAGGCTATCTTTTTTTTTTTTTCATGGAAAGGCATTTTATTTTAAATATAGCAGTGTGTACATGTCAATCCCAAACTCCCAGTTTATCCCTATTTTTGTAAATAAGCTTTCAAAGAATCCCAGCCATGCCCATTTGTCTACACATTTTCTGTGTCTGCCTTTGCATTACAACCGCAGAGACAAATAGCTGAAACAGAGACTGTCTGACCCACAAAGCTTAAAATATTTACTATCTAGACTTTTAACAACAACGACAAAAAGTTTGTCAACTCCTACCTGAGAATACTGTCATAACTGCCTTGAATGAGCCTACACGCAAGATAGGAACCAGGTCACCTAAAAAGACTAAGACAGGTTGCTGAGCTTTATTGAGCTTTATGGAATGGATTCTATGACCTGTTTTGTGCCTGCTTGCTAATAAACATTTGTGTAATAAATGCTCATCTGTGTAGTAGAATTCAGCCTGAGACTTGCTTTTATTATAACCTAATAATGCAGTTATGGAGGAATCATTAACCCTCACTCACCTCAGATTTCTTTGGTGGCTTCTGGTTTCTATGAAAAAGAATGTAAGGTTGTGCACGAGTCATGATTAAATTGGCTCAGATGAGTTTCCAGCGTAAGGCTGTGTCTTTCTGACATGTGCTGCCTGGAAGCCCAGCACTTTCCCTGAAAAAGCTCCTTCAGGCTTCATCATTCCATCCTTCACAGTTGTCGTGTCTGCATCCCCTTCTAGAGCATGAATCTCATGAAGGCTAGAACATGTCTGTCTCATTCCCCTGCATCCCTAATGCCTGTCCCATCTCAGAGGTCCAAGACATGTTTGTAGAAAGGAAAGAATAGAATATCTGAACATGCATTAATGGGACCTTGCTAACTCCAAACTACAGTTGGTTAAAAAGCATGAACCCAGCAGTCAGCTGGACTGAGAACCAGGCCAGGGGTCCACAGTCACCTGCAGGACTTCTGTTTTATCTCAGTGGCTCCCCTGCCTTGCCTCCCTTCTGGAGGTGGGAGCTGTATTTAAGGAAATACAGCTGGGTCAAGTACCATCTGGGAGCTTGGTGGACACTATCTCCTTAATTCACCTCGTAGCCCTAAAAGGCAGAAGCACCATCCCCGTGTTACACATGAGAAGAATGAGGCAAAGACGCAGATGGGACAAGTGACTTGCTTTAGGTCCAGGTGATGACAGATCCAGCACTCTTTTTTACCATGTCATGATGCCTCCCTGCTCAAGAGTAGTTTTTCAGTATTGGGTAAGCCAACGGACATGTGAATGACATACCTGCTCTATGACATCGCTGCAAGAGGGTGACAACAGAGTCACCTGATTCTAGTGGTCGGGGTAGGTAGGACCCAGTGACCTTGGATGGTGAGGGTACCAGTATCCCTAAGTGAAGCCTCTGGATTCCTGTCCTTGCCTACCTTCATAAGGATGTCTGTGATAATATTCAACAAATTCCTGTCCACCAAACATCTGAAATAAATTAGAGGAGATGGAAGAAAGGAAGCAAGAGAGTAGGTTTGGACGATGTTGAAAGAAGATGGATTTTACTTTTGTTCCTTTTACCTTTTCTCCCTTCATGTAGCATTTCCATGCAAAAATTGCAAATTAATGGTCACATCGAACTATCTGTCAATGGATTACTGCTCCTTCAGTATCAAATTATGTCGGCAATAATGTTTCCAGCTGCCTAGGACTCCATTGCAGTTTAATTTGAAAGGAACTCAAATCGTATCTCCAAATGGATAAAAAATTAATTTTACATACAAGCTATCCACCTCCACACTTTCAGCCCCATGCCCCAAATTATCTCAGTTTAGGTTCAACTTTGAACAGTACGTATGTTACAGCCGACTCCACATGTGAAGATGAATACATAGAAAATTCATGAATTGGAAACCTGCTTTGCTGCTCCTTTTTTTAAATAAGGTGTTCTGCCTTGATTAAGGTCATTAGGGGATTCTACGGCTATTGCCTTTGACAGCAGGAA
>NW_006791814.1:2179314-2182118 GCF_000442215.2 Lipotes vexillifer | reverse complement strand
CAGGAATGGAGGCTGGGTCCATATAGAACAAGAGGCTGGAATTCTAACTTAACCACATGATTACCTTAACAGTTGGAGTATAGAAAGAGCCCTGATTTCACCCCTTCACTTACTGCATTTCCCCTGCAGGATGTTAAGGCCTTGATTCTGGTTTGGTCTTCAGTTATCCCCTGCTTTCTGTATTTACTCATTCTTCATTTATTAATCAGCTATATGTCCAGTTTTAAAAATGAAGAGATCTAGGTGCTCACAGGTTAGCAGGGGAGGCGAGCATGAACCAAACATCCAAACATTAATCTGCAATTTGGTGAGGACTATAAGTATTAAAGAAAACAGATGGTGATTCATTCTGCCTGGGCAAGAAAGGCTTTTGGAGAAAGTTACAAAGAAAGGGTGGCGTCGGAGCCCGGCCTTGAATATATTGAATAGGGATTTGCCAGTGGCAGCCCAAGCAGAGGGAAGGTGGAGGTGTAGAAGGATTCAGGATGCAACACTCACTCTGCTTTAGGAACGCAGGGTTCAAAGAGTGAGCAGTGGAAAACGAGGGAGGGAATTTGGAGGTGGAAAGGTACGTGTTGCAGGTTGGGCCCTGGTATTAGGTTGAAAATGGTTCTTCAGTAAAGATCTAACGTGGAAAGAACAGGAGTGGTCGGTGATCAGAAGTGAGGAGGCCCACGCTACCTTTCCAGAGGCAGCTGCAGAATAAAAAAGCTTCTGAAGATATGAGTTAGTCAGTCACACACACACATATACACTTGTCCCTAACATATGTAAGAACACAAATGGGTCTGGGACTAGATACACACACAGACCTGCAGCCTCTTTCCTTCTCCCTTCACCTGACTCCATCCCTCCCCACAAAGGTCTCCTCCTCCAAACAGCCACGCTCTGGCCACCCGTCGGGCCTAGGGGTACATACATGGAATGTGGTGTGACCTTGGATGGCCAAACCAAGGGAAGAGGTTCACACAGGCCCCAGAAATGAGTTTGGAGCCACTGGGACAGGGAATTCTAGGCTGTCAGGTGTCTGGAGCCTGGTCCAGAATGGGGAGCCCAAGGACCAGGTGGAGACGTTGGCCCATTGACTCCTGCTTCAGGAGAGGGGCAGAGTCTGCAGATGGCCGGAGTGTGCTCCCCAATTCACAGGACTTGGGACAGGGCCCTCATTGCCAAGTCTAAGGGCATAGAGACAGTGAACCCGGAGGCCAAGCCACTTTACTTGTCCATCAGAGGAAGACTTGCCAGCTTCCCAGGTAAGCCACACTCTCTTCCCACTGTATGCCATCTCAGTGGCCTGTAGGCTGTTACTCAAGAAGGTCATATGGACGGAGTCTTATCTGGAGGCAGGAACCATAGGCTCTAGGCTTGGACATATTTACACAAGGGATGTAAGTTCAACAAACCAGTCTCCACTGCACACACAAGGCTTTCTCAGCAATTTCTGACTTGTTTGTACCAACCGGAATGTAAACCTGAGACTCTACCTGCTGTAGGCAATTACCGGAGCAGAAGCTGGCTTTGGCATCTGATGTTTGGGGGGCTTATAGTGAAAGCATGAAAGCCTCCATCATACATTTTGAAAACTGGTTTCCATCATGTAGGATCTTAAGACGTTCTCTTGCTTGAATTGAAAAATAGATAAGTTCCCCTTAAAGACTCGGTGATGTGCTAGAGGGGACAGAACAGGGGACTGTGGAGTCAAGGGGGTCCAAGCTCAGTTCTCAAAAACAGGTCACCATCTGTTCATCTCAGTTTAAACAACATGAACTGGCCCATCAACAGACTCAGTACCATGTGCTGGGGTTGCCGGACAAACAGCACATGGTCCCTTGCAGCCTGGGAGGAATGATGTATACAGGAACAAGCAGTTCCTAGAAAGCGTGACGGATGCTGAGTGGGCTGGACAGCTGTGCAAAGTGCCGTGGGAGTCCAGAGCTGGGGACTTAGCTGTGTGGCCCTGGGCAAGTCATGTCCCTTCGTTGGCCTCAGTTCCCTATGTCGGACAGTTGTTTTCAGCACGCAACTGCCCAGCCCATAGTTACTGCTTAATAAAGAGCCACTGTCCTGCCCTTTCTTGAATGCGAGTTCTCGAACTTACGGAACACTTTCACCCACGTGTATCTAATCCACAGGGCCACCAGAGGTCTTGTCTTTTGCACTTGAACTGAGATGTCCTTGAACCTCTTAATTGCATAGCCTGAGAAAGCCCAAATCACCTCTCAAGGTGTCAGTAACACACATGGACATATTTCCCAAGTCCCCTTTGCCTCTGGTCCCTTTCTACTCATGCAACATTTTATTTGGCCCAAGTGAGGCATGCAGGTCTCAGAAGCCCGAGGAAATCAAATCACAGCCAATCATTTTGTGGTATTTTGAGGACCCTGTTGAAGACTAGGAGTCACATGAGAACAGTCCCATTGGGCTCCACCCAAAAATACACCATCTTGTTCACCCCCATCCTCTCCTATTCAATCCTAGCAGCCAGTGAGTTCATTTTTCTCTTCCTCTAAAGGCTAAGCACAGCCGATCCCAAGGCTCTAGGACTGCAGCGTCTACTCCAAACAAGCTTCTTAAAGCATTTCTCCAAGAAGGGCCATTCTCTCTAAGAGGAACGCCCACTGTTAGGTAGAGACAATTTTCTCTCTCTCTTTACAGTTCATTTTATACACATTAATGGCCCTCTGAGATTAGCGCAATAATTTCCACTTTATAGATGAAGAAATGAAGGCTCAGAGATGCAGTGCCCTTGCCCAAGGTCACACAGCTAGCGAGGTAGCATGGTGGGCGGGGCTGGGCGGGGTGGC
>NW_006791814.1:2177310-2179304 GCF_000442215.2 Lipotes vexillifer | reverse complement strand
GGGAGGGGGGGAGTACACGGATTGAATCTCTAGCCTGTGCTTAACTACTCCCAGCGAAGAGAGTCAGACAGAAGAACTTATGGGGAACGCCGATCATAAAAGAAGTTACATTTCTATCGTTAACAAGTGCCTAAACCTTATAAAATGAGCTTTACATATAGGGATTAAAAAAAGAAAAGTTTTGTTTTTTATTATCTGTTGTGCACAAAAACATCTATTTAATTTGTGTAAAGTGTAAATAGAATATTCATAATAAAATAAACATAGCCAATGTTACATATGGGGGTCTGGAACCAAGATCAGTAGGGAGGGCTGGAATGGGAGACAGCACTAGGGTGAGAAGTCATGATCAGATCTGTTGTTGTTTTTTTAAATTAAAGTATAGCTGATTTACAATGTTGTATTAGTTTCCGGTGTACAGCAAAGTGATTCAGTTATATATATATATATATTCCTTTTCATATTCTTTTCCATTATGGTTTATTATAAGATATTGAATATAGTTCCCTGTGCTACACAGTAGGACCTTGTTGTTTCTATGTATAATGGTGTGCATCTACTAATACCAAACTCCCAATCCTTCCCTCCCCGGAACCCCCTCCTCCTTGGCAACCACAAGTCTGTTCTCTATGTCTGTGAGTCTGTTTCGTAGGTAAGTTTATTTGTGTCATATTTTAGATTCCACATATAAGTGATATCATATGGTATTTGTCTTTCTCTTTCTGACTTACTTCGCTTAATGTGATCATCTCTGGGTCCATCCATGTAGCTGCAAATGGCATTATTGCTTTCTTTTTTATGGTTGAGGAATATTTCATTGTATATGTATGCTACATCTTCTTTATCCATCCCTCTGTCCATGGACATTTAGGTTGTTTCCATGTCTTGGCTATCGTGAATACTGCTGCTGTGAACATAGGGGTGCATGTATCTTTTTGAATTACAGTTTGTCTGATTATATGCCCAGGAGTGGGATTGCTGGATCAGATCTGTTTTTAGAATGATGCCCCTGGAGGGGCCTGTTTGGAAAAAAGTGGAGAGGAAAGAAGGAAGGGTTGAGGACTGTTGTGGGAGGCTAGGAAAGGATGAGTTGTGTTGTCAGTGAAAGGAAGGGAAATTCCAAGGCACTGTCAGTGAGTCACAGTGACCTGCTGAGGATGCGATTTGATTTCTAGACTGTGCACCTCAGTGTGGTGAACTAAAGAAATGGGGCTGGTTTCTCAAGGGGAGGGGATGTGGCCAGATGGAATGTAAAGAGGTAGATCAGGACTCCAACATCCTTCTCAATTAGTATTTCCCCAAAGTGCTGTGTGTGCTGTTAGTGGTACCCAACACGGTTTTTGGTGGTACACTGATGAAGACAACTTTGCATTGTTTTAAATGGTAAACATTTACTTATGGCAAGTGATTCAGGTTTTCCCTTTAAATAGTCCTTATTTAAAAAAGAAGAAGGAGTTTGATTTACAGAAAAATGTTAATTAAATTATACTCTAGGTGATGAAATCAGGAAGGCAGTGGCTGAGTGATTGGGCTGAGTTTGAAGAGCTGTTCTCCCCTGTTTTAGCGGGGCCTCCACCCCACCTTCCTGACAGCCTCCTCAGAGCCCTGTGTCTTGCGTGTGTGTCTTGCAGACCCGGTGCACGGCCCGCAAAACGTGGAGATCGTGGACATCCGAGCCCGGCAGCTGACGCTGCAGTGGGAGCCCTTCGGCTACGCGGTGACCCGCTGCCACAGCTACAACCTCACGGTGCAGTACCAGTACGTGTTCAACCAGCAGCAGTACGAGGCCGAAGAGCTCATTCAGACCTCCTCCCACTACACCCTGCGGGGCCTGCGCCCCTTCATGACCATCCGGCTGCGGCTGCTGCTGTCCAACCCCGAGGGCCGGATGGAGAGTGAGCAGCTGGTAGTGCAGACGGAGGAGGATGGTGAGTGCGGCGATGCGCATGCTCACTCGGGAACGGGGAATGCCAGACCTGCTCGGGGCGGGGGGG
>NW_006791814.1:2176786-2177289 GCF_000442215.2 Lipotes vexillifer | reverse complement strand
ATCTGGTGGGGGGGGCATGCCTAGCGCTTAGGAGGTTTTATGTTTCCTGCGTCTTTCATCTCTCTGTTGGTATATCAGCCCCTTTTCTAAGCTCTTCAGTAAAGCACCACACGGGCTATGCAGTGCACAACTCCAAGGGGTGCTGTCCCCCTAGACAGTGGCAACTCTGTCGCAGACACACGCTCAAGTTTGACCTTTCTACGTCCCCATCTCTCTTCTCACTTTATACCACCTGCTACACCAGCGTTTAACCACACTGGTGCCTCCCGAAAGAGAAGCTAGTATTGATAGTATTGTTGAAGCATGTTGAGTTTGGGCGTCAGACGGCTCTGGATTCTGTAAGAATAAGGATCAGAGAATACACTTAAAGAACTTGGCACACACATTGAATGTACCCAGAACCGCATATTCACCTGGGTGTCCTATAGGCGTCTTCAAAAGTACCCAGAAACGGGGCTTCCCTGGTGGCGCAGTGGTTGAGAGTCCACCTGCCGATGCAGGGG
>NW_006791814.1:2172622-2176446 GCF_000442215.2 Lipotes vexillifer | reverse complement strand
CCATGGCTGCTGAGCCTGCGCGTCTGGAGCCTGTGCTCTGCAACGGGAGAGGCCACAACAGTCCGCGTCCCGCCAAAAAAAAAAAAAAAAAGTACCCGGAAACGAACTGTCTCCTCTTCTATACGGACTTCTCTCCCTGTGGTCCTCACGTCAGTGAACTGCATCTAAGTCAAGATAAACACCTGAAGTCAGCCTGGGTGCCTCCATCTCTCCCTCCCCATCCCCCAGCTCCACGCCCACAAGGTTCTGATGAGTTTGCCTTCTGCAATTTATCTTCCAGCATATATGCCTCTTAAGACTCCAGGAAGAGAGAGCCACGTGTACTTCATAGGACACATCTCTTTGTCCCGCCCTGGTCTCCTTGCCCCTATGCCACCTGTTTCTCCTGCTCAGAGCAACCTCTCCTCCACGTTTGTGGGACACATTCCTTCAAGTCTTTGCTCACATGCTACTGCCTCCAGAAGCTTTCCCTGAGTGCCCCAGGCCAACTTGGGTGTTCCTTCTGAGACCCCTGCTGTATTTTGCTTGTAACTCCGCCACGGTGGTTATGTTATTTATGGTAGGACAGGACTTGCTTGTTCTAGGACTTATCTAAGAAACACTTCTCTGTGACCGTATTTCAGTTTTCCTTCCAGCCAGACTGCTTCTGGCCTCGAGGGGTGTCTTTAGTTAGTTTCCTGGCATCAGACTCATGTGGATTGATCTGCAAATGATCGATTAAGGAAGGTTTCCTAGGGGGGACTGGGGAGGGAGTGGGGGAAGCAGGACAGTGAAGGGGAGGAAGCCCAGGTACAGCTTCAGGCCAAATCCAAGGGGGCCGTGACCTGGGCCTGCAGGAGAACTCTATAGGGCAGGTTATGTATCACTATCGTTCCAAATCACGGCTGCCAGCCAATGGTTAGGTCTGGAATGGGGATGGAAGATTGGGAAGTAAATTCTCAGGAACTTTTGGCTTTCTACACATGCAGACAAAAAAATCGAAGGGCACAAAAATGGCATAAAGTGATTAGAAGGGATCCGGGCAGAACTCTGTCATTGTTACTACATGAGGCAAATCCTCACACTTGACTCAAAGCAGAGCCTCTTCCATGGTGGTCCTGTCTAGTACTCTTATTTCATATAAGCAAGTCGAAGGAGCCCTGAGTGATGGTCCCTGGTGGGATCCAGGCCCACATCCTCAGCTGCAGAGTCCCACAAGGAGATAGAGGAAGGAGCTCCAGCCTCTCACCTTGTCTCCCAATTCTCACATCACCCCGTCCCATCCTAGACCTGGAAGTTTTATCAAACCTGCCTTCATGACAAACCCTTCCTGATCCCCTTTAAATTCATCCTCACAACCACTCTGTTCGCAGCCCCTGTAGACTGTGCTTCTAGGTAGCAGCAGCAGTGGGGACTCAGCCGCTGTCACCTTGTTCCCCCATCTTCCTATCTTGTAATGAACCTCAGTCTTCTGTGGGTACAGCTCTCCCCAAGACCAACTTCTCCAGAAGATCTGAGTGCCCTGTTTCCTATGAGCCTGTTCCCATCCATCCTCCAACAGAGAGGGTCAGACATCTCATCTTGGCTTCATTTTGCAGCCCAGGACATGTGGCCCTGGATTTTGTTTCAAAAATGCAGGTAGAATAATGCCCTCTTTGAGAAGGCAGACTCTGGAGCCAGATACGCCTGGAGCAAGTTGCTTAGTTAACCTCTCCGTGCCTTGGTTTCTCATCTATAAAAAGGAGATAGTAATAGTTCCTACCTTGCAGGTTGTTGTGCTCATTAAAAAAGATGGTGTATATAGAAATTGGGATCATGCTCATCAGATTGTAAGTTTTCATTAAATGTAGCTACTACATTTGCACTAAATAAATAAAAAAAATTTCTTGACAAAGAATCCTCTAGCACAACCAACCCAGAAAGCACCCACCCATCTCAGCAGAGCTATAGACGTCCACTGTAACTGGTTGTAGATTATGACATCGACTTTCAAGGAGTGGCGACGTGGTCAGTGCCTGGTTGGAGAAGCAGAGTTGGGGCAGGTAGGAGGGTTTAGTGACACGTGTTCATGAGGGACCTGGTTGTTAGACGGGGAGGAGCCACTGTTGAGAACTAGCATGAAGATTCAGGATGCAGAAGATGAACAGGAGGGTTTGGCCCAGGAACAGCTCAGGGCATTTTTTTTGCCAAGATGCTCTGCCCACCTTGGGCTGCTTTTTGAGGATTACCTACATGTGCAACAGCAAATCCCAAATCCCATCCTTAAGGCATGCCTCAGCCTCCCCCTTTCTTTGTCTTGTCATCAGGAAAAGAAAAAATCACAAGGCCTTTATCAAAACAAATTGAGAGCAGCAAAGCTTTGAAATTAAATTTTAATCAAACACCATTAATATCACATCCATTCCTGCTCTACCGAGATGTGCGGCCATTATCACAGTAAACACACCAACATTAAGACACCAGGCCTCCATCTTGTAGCCCCCCTGAGGCCCCACCTCAGGAACCACCGGGCTGCAGGAAAGTCTCAGCAGAGCACAGTGCCCTCTGCATGCCGGGATTAGGTTCCATTTCTCCTAAAGAGGGGAGAGGCACCATCTCTGTTTGCTGGGAGCTCATCCACCTCAAGGTCGAGCTGGGGATGGAGCTCAGCTCTAGTCCATTAACCGAAACCCCCTTTGGGGAACCAAGGAGCAGCCTTGCAGATTGAGCTGACTGGACTCACGCTGCTTTCATCTGTGCTACAAAATTGTCTTCTGGGGAATATACGGAATTAGTCATTTCATCACCCCGGTGCTTTCGTGAGCGTGTGAAGTAATCCGCCACTGGTGAGAGGAGGTCATGGCCACCGAGCCCTGTTGCTTCATCTGGGAAGTCATCGTTAATAGGAGACTAAACAGGTTCTTTATTTTTCCCCTTTTCTTCACAAATGTCTCATACAAAACCGTGACTCATTTATTAGGTGGTTACTTCTCTACCTTCAACCAGACCACAGCCAAGACGGTGAAATGGAATCTAGACACTCATAGGCATGTTATATTTTATACAGTGACTCATACCCAAGATCTTACTTTGAAATGTTTCAAAACCATAGAAAAATTGAAAGAATAGTACAAACGAGATCTGTAAACCCTTCACTGGATTCAGCATTTCTGAACACCTTGCTATCTATTTTTTCATATATATATATGATACCTAGGTATGATATATTTGATATGGAAATATATATAAACATACATATAATACTTTTAACTCTTTGAAAGTAAGTGGCAGAAATCATGATACCTGACCCCTCAATTCTTTAGCATACATGACATGACCTGAGGATAAGGCCATTCTTCTCCATACCCACAGTACCATAGAACATCTAGGAAATTTAGCATTAATTTTAAAATAATCAAATAGATAATCCACATTCATATTTCCAACAATATTAAACCTGATTTTGTGTGACAAACCAGAATATGAGACATGTTTGGCAAAAAGGCTGTATGGGTTGGTGATTTATATTTCTCACTGTATCATGTCAAGAGGTACATAATGTCAGGGACCCCCTCTACTGATGTTGCTGCATTGCTCCCTTAGATAAGATGGGGATCACCCAGTCCCTCCACAGTAAATGCAGCAGCACCTTTTCTCTTCATAAATTAGCTCACTTGTGCAGTGATGCTTTGAGATCCTTGAGGATCCTATTCCCCAAGAACTTTCTTAAAAATTTTATTGAAGTATAATTGATTTACAATGTTGTGTTAATTTCTTCTGTACAGCAAAGTGACCAGCTTTACAATATGTATGTATTCTTTTTCATATTCTTTTCCATTATGGTTTGTCACAGGATATTGAATATA
>NW_006791814.1:2147025-2172572 GCF_000442215.2 Lipotes vexillifer | reverse complement strand
ATATATATATATATATTCTTTTTCATATTTGTTTCCATTATGGTTTGTCACAGGATATTGAATATATCAGTAGTTCCCTGTGCTATACAGTAGGACCTTGTTGTTTATCCACCCTATATATAACAGTTTGCCTCCGCTAATCTCAAACTACCAGTCTTTCTCTCCTCTACCCCCTTTCCCCCTTGGCAACCACAAGTTTGTTCTCTATATCTGTGAGTCTGTTTTTGTTTCATAGATATGTTGATTTGTCTCATATTTTAGATTCCACATATAAGTAATGTCATATGGTACTTGTCTTTCTCTTTCTGACTTACTTTGCTTAGTATGATAATCTCTAGGTCCATCCATGTTGCAGCAGATGGCATTATTTCATCCTTTTTGATAGCTGAGTAATATTCCATTCGTGTGTGTGTGTGTGTGTGTGTGTGTGTGTGTGTGTGTGTGTGTGTGTATGTACCACATCTTCTTGATCCATTTGTCTGTTGATGGACACTTAGGTTGTTTCCATATCTTGAATATTGTAAATAGTGCTGCTATCTTTTCGGATTAGAGTTTTGTCTGGGTATATGCCCAGGAGTGGGATTGCTGGATCATATGGCAACTCTCTTTTTAGTTTTTTGAGGAACCTCCATACTGTTTTCCATAGTGGCTGCACCAATTTACATTCCCACCAACAGTGTAAGAGGGTTCCCTTTTCTCCACACCCTCTCCAGCATTTGTTATTTGTAAACTTTTTTTATGATGGCCATTCTGACTAGTGCAAGGTGGTAGCTAATGGTAGTTTTGATTTGCGTTTCTCCAATAATTAGTGATGTTGAGCATCTTTTCATGTGCCTATTGGCCATCTGTATGTCTTCTTTGGAGAAATGTCTATTTAAGTCTTCTGCCCATTTTTTGATTGGGTTGTTTGCTTTTTTTGTTGTTGAGTTTTATGAGCTGTTTGTATATTTTAAAAATTAAGCCCTTGTTGGTCACATCATTTGCAAATACTTTCTCCCATTCTATGGATTGTCTTTTCATTTTGTTTATGTTTCCTTTGCTGTGCAAAAGTCTGTAAGCTTGATTAGGTCCCATTTGTTTTTTTGTTTGTTTTTTTAAGAGTTTTTTGATGTGGACTATTTTTAAAGTCTTTATTGAATTTGTTACAACATTGCTTCTGCTTTTTTTCTGTTTTTGGGGGTTTTGGCCACGAGGAATGTGGGATCTTAGCTCCCTGACAAGGGATCAAAACCTCACCCCCTGCATTGGAAGGTGAAGTCTTAACCACTGGACCACCAGGGAAGTCCCAGGCCCCACTTGTTTTTGTTTGTTTGTTTTTGTTTTTATTTCTACTGCCTTGGAAGACTCACCTAAGAAAACATGGGTACAATTTATGTCAGAGAATGTTTTGCCTATGATCTCTTCTAGGAGTTTTATGGTGTCATATCTTATGTTTAAGTCTTTAAGCCATTTTGAGTTAATTTTTGGTGTGAGGGTGGGTTCTAACTTCATTGATTTACGTGCAGCTGTCCAACTTTCCCAACACTACTTGCTGAAGAGACTTTTTCCCATTTAATATTCTTGCCTCCTTTGTCGAAGATTAATTGACCGTAAGTGCGTGGGTTTATTTCTGGGCTCTCTGTTCTGTTCCATTGATCTGTATGTCTGTTTTTGTGCCAGTACCACACTGCTTTGATCACTGCAGCTTTGTAGTACTGTCTGAAGTCTGGGAGGGTTATGCCTCCTGCTTTGTTCTTTTTCCTCAAGATTGCTTTGGCAATTCCGGGTCTCCCCAAGAACTTTTGACCCAATGGTTTTAACACTCCTTGATAATCCTCTCCTGAATCAGTTATTATGCTGATATTTACAAAAGGGTGCTCTAAATCTAGCATTCCCTCTACATGCATTAATTTGCATTCTTCTTTATAAAAGAGCTTCTCTCTCCTCATCCCCCTCCCCATTTTTTTTCCCTATTGACTCGTGGGTCATTGTTTCTTCCTCAGTATATTAAAATCCATTACTATCATTATTCTTTTCAGTGCTCAAACTGTCTCAAACATGGCTAGTGGGAGTCCCTTCAGATTGGCTCCTAGGTCCTTTGGACATGCTCTCATTAGTCTTCCTTGCTTCTGGTGCAACAGAATATTCCAGACTCTCCTTGTAATGTCTCTGCCCCAGACCTGGAGTTAACCAGTTATCTGAGGATTTCTGGTTGTTTTCAGAGACGCATCTTAGTTGTGCTCAATGGGGTGTTACTGCCTCTAGGCTCTTCAAGAAGGTAGAGCTGGGGAATATAATTTTATCTGTTTTAAATCATGGACTCACACTAATTCAAATCCGACACCTCAGGATTCTTCTGCACTTGCCCTCAATCCATATATATCTATCTCCCTCCTCCCACAGTGAAAACCCCAACATTCACATATTTTTTCATGTGCTCCGTGCTGCAATACACACAAAGTAGTCTCAGAATTACAATACAGTCCTCCTAACAAACAAGAAAACCACTAAATTAGGTTAAAGATTTTTTTTTTTAGTATTTCTCTCCTTGAATAGTCACGATACCATATCCAAA
Organism: Lipotes vexillifer; assembly: GCF_000442215.2. Classification (NCBI taxonomy): domain Eukaryota; kingdom Metazoa; phylum Chordata; class Mammalia; order Artiodactyla; family Lipotidae; genus Lipotes; species Lipotes vexillifer. The sequence continues at coordinate 2,170,018 of NW_006791814.1, read as the reverse complement.
AGTTCATTCTTTTCTCTGGATGGTTCTATTATCAATTTGATACCCTATTAGGTTCATTTATTTCAATTTTAAGGTCTGCCTTCCCCCCATCCTTTTTTTGTTCAATGTCATTGTTTCTAACATCAAAACAGTTTCTTGGTTCAAAAGTCAAAACTGTATAAAAAGGTACACTCAGAGAAGAATTGCCAGCATCTCTCTTTCACACTGTTCTTATCTGCACCTGAAAGGTAACCATTTGTATTTATTTCAGATATATCTTTCGTATAGTTCATTTTGCAAAAAAGTAAAAATTATCTTTATTTCTCTTATTTTTATGTAAAAGATAGCATAGTAAGTATACTCTGCATCTTGTGTTTTTGTTCACTTAATATATCCTTGAAATCAGTCCATGTCGGTTTGTACAGATCTGTGTCATTCTTTTTTATAGCTGTGTGGGACTTCATTATGTGGGTATACCATGGTTAATTCAAGTAGGGTCCTGTGGACACTTGGTTGTTCCCATTTTTTGCTATGACAGATAATACTGTATCCAGTATTGTACATATGTTGTTTGGTGTTGTGGAGATGTATTTTCATGAGAAGTTCCTGAAAGTTGGATTACTGGGGTCAGTGCGTAAATGCATATGCATTTTTGTTAGATGATGACAGATACTCCTCCATAGAAGTCCTTATTATTTTACATTTTCATCAGCAATGTAGATTTGTTTAATCTTAACAGCAAACATGAAAAAGCAAACAGTATCATTTTTCTTATTTTGCAGTAAGGAATGTAGAGTCCCATACAATTTATAATAATTGTATAAAAATCTAATTGATTATTATTAATCATATAGTGTATAATATATTAACATAATATGCTTAATCACATTTAATATATCCTTAATCACATATAATACATATATTATTGCATTTAGTATAAGACATGTACTTTCATCATAGAGAAGAATGATATTTTAGGAATGAGTGCTTGTATTTTATGTACGTTTCTAACAAGGTTAATTATCTGGTTTCTCAGGTCACATGAAGCTAGGAGGAGACTGCATGTTGCTAGGGATATGTACTTGTACAGTAACAAGATACAGTAACAAGAGGCTGCATGTTGCTAGGGACGTGTACTTGTACATTGACAAGATACAGTAACAAGAGGCTGCATGTTGCTAGGGACGTACACTTGTACAGTAACACGATGCAGTAACAAGAGGCTGCATGTTGCTAGGGATGTGTACTTGTACAGTAACAAGATGCAGCACATAAAATCTGGAAAAGAGGACAGTGAGAAGAAAAGTTTAAAAAGCGATAACAACAAGGCAATAAGTGGTGGAATAATCTTCCAACAAACAAAAGCCCAGGACCAGATGGCTTCACAGGCGAATTCTATCAAACATTTAGAGAAGAGCTAACACCTATTCTTCTCAAACTCTTCCAAAATATAGCAGAGGGAACACTCCTCCCAAACTCATTCTACGAGGCCACCATCACCTTGATACCAAAACCAGACAAGGATGTCACAAAGAAAGAAAACTACAGGCCAATATCACTGATGAACATAGATGCAAAAATCCTCAACAAAATACTAGCAAACAGAATCCAACAGCACATTAAAAGGATCATACACCATGATCAAGTGGGGTTTATTCCAGGAATGCAAGGATTCTTCAATATACGCAAATCTATCAATGTGATTAACCATATTAACAAATTGAAGGAGAAAAACCATATGATCATCTCAATAGATGCAGAGAAAGCTTTTGACAAAATTCAACACCCATTTATGATAAAAACCCTGCAGAAAGTAGGTGTAGAGGGAACTTTCCTCAATATAATAAAGGCCGTATATGACAAGCCCACAGCCAACATCATCCTCAATGGCGAAGTCAAACGCTCACGTCTGCAGTAAGCGCATGACAGCAGGAGATCGCAGACGTTGCCTCGTGCCACACGTTCGGTTTCTCACTGATCAGGACCCTGGAGTGTAACTTCTGTCTACGTGTTTATGTTGAGCCTGCCCCTTGGAGAGTTTTATCAAATATCTGTCTATTAGGTACAAGGCACTGTGCGAGGCATTGTGGAGATTGTAATGATTATGATTATCAAGATGAATCGGACATGCTGAAGAGGCTGTTGAATGGAATCGAAGCCTGTGGCGGGGGAGCATGCCCACAGTAAAGATGCTAGAAATGAAATACGCAGTAGAGAAAGAGAACCACGGGGGGAGGGAAATGCTTTCTATGTTCCTTGGGAAGAAGCAGCAGACAGGAAAGGTCGGGAAGAAGCTGGGGGTGCTACCTCTATGTCCGACAATTATGGAACCGCTACATAAACCACAGTCCATCTAGAGCACTGAACGCCGTTCCATAATTAGTAAGAAAGTGGGTCAATACACTAAGATGGATAATGTCAAAGACAGCTAAAGGTGGGGGAAAGAGCTAGTGACTGAACACTGTATACATACGACCTTATTTACATTAAAAAATGTGTATACACACACACAAAACACACTTGTAAATACATAAAAAGAAGTCCGAACAGCCACACCAAAAAATGTATTGGTGGCTCCCGCTGGGGAGGAAAGTGTAAGCAAGGCCTGAGATGTCACTTTATATTCTTCAGTCTTAACTGAATTTTTATGAACATCCCATATTTTGGAATAAAAGATGGAAGAACTTTAACTAAAGAGAAAAATAAGAAAGGGTAGGTGTGAAGAAACTGAGGCCCTAGGTCATGTACAGATCAATGGTATAACAGCTATTGTGGTATAACACTTCTCACACAAGAAAATTTCAGCATTGGAGAAGAATGGAGAACCATAAATACCTCTATTTAATGTTAATATTTCTAATGAATTGTCAGAAAAGGATTTCCCCCTCCAACCTATTCTAGCCTCCCACCCAAAAGCTGAGGAAAATACAGGCAACTGCCCTTCACTTAGGCCTAAGATTCGTGTCCACTAAGAGATGCCTCAGTGGTCACCACTAGTACTGAGACCAAAATATGTCCCAACCCACATGGGCCCAAGCTGAGTCTCTTCAGAGGAGATTGATTTCAGAGGTTTCGTCCTTCGAGGCATCTGGTTTCTCCCATGCAGAGCCCTTCTCAACTTGTTTCCTAGTTGAGTGACACTGATCACCTCACCTTCAGGGTTGTTATTTCTCCCAGATTCTCTCTGTATCGTCTGACAAAAGAGATACTGGGTTTAGTCACCCAAGGCTTAAATTCCCAGCAAAGAAGGTCGTCTACAAACATACCTCTTTTACTTCCACAAGACCAGAAAGAGTCAGGGCTGAACACAGCTTAGATGCCGTCTTCACTTTGCTATTGTTAACTGCTAAGAGGAAAACCCCAGTTAATAGCTTTATAGGCCAAAGCAGGAAAAATAATAAAGGCTCTCTCCTATTCAGGTCAGCAGGCATTAAAACAACAATAACCTATTCTGTTCAATATATATATATTTTAGTGATAATATTTTAATTGGACAACTCCTTTTGGTTGTTCAAAGTGCTCTTACTGATGCTCTTAAGTGTCATATAACCGTCTCGGTTCTTTGTGGCTGTCTGGAGGGGTGGGATAGGGAGGGTGGGAGGGAGGGAGACAAAGAGGGAAGAGATATGGGAACATATATATATGTATAACTGACTCACTCTGTTATAAAGCAGAAACTAACACACCATTGTAAAGCAATTATACCCCAATAAAGATGTAAAAAAAAAAAAAAAACAAGGCAATAAGTGGTGGAATCCATAGTCATTTAGTTAAGGATAAAAAGCTATACACATGGGCTTCCCTGGTGGCGCAGTGGTTGGGAGTCCGCCTGCCGATGCAGGGGACGCGGGTTCGTGCCCCGGTCTGGGAAGATCCCACATGCCGCGGAGCCGCTGGGCCCGTGAGCCATGGCCGCTGAGCCTGCGCGTCCGGAGCCTGTTGCTCCGCAACGGGAGAGGCCACAACAGCGAGAGGCCCGCGTACCGCAAAAAAAAAAAAAAAAAAAAAAGCTATACACATCTTAGTAAGTGCTGAGCCATCGTTTAGTTAGGGCTCAGTACATTGTTAATCTTTGCAGAGATGACCTTGAGCTATCATAAAGGGTAAGGAGAAGTGCAGTTACAGGTTTTGAATGTCCATTATGAGCTAGGTATTGTGCTGATCTTCATTCATACAGTCAGTTGCCAAATACTGTGATGTAGATGCTACTGATACTGGGTGGAAGAGAAATCTGAGGCTCAGAGAGTTTAAGGAACCTGTCTAAGGCTACTTAAGTAACAAATGGCAGAGCCAATAAGTAGATCCCAAAATCTTATCTGTGCTTTTCCCACAACCCTATCTAAGATACAATCCTATTCCTGGCCAGTATCTCCCTAAACACTCTCTCTGTTTTATCCTTTTCTGTAGTACTTATCATTACCTGAAATACTGTGTGTGTGTGTGTTTGTGTGTGTGTGTGTGTGTGTGTGTGTGTGTGTGTGTGTGTTTATTGTCTGCCTGGCTGCCTGGCACATAGTAGATGCTCATTAACTATTTGTTAAACGAATGAATAGCTAATATTGAAACCCATGCCTCTTTCATTATATCACGGGGCCCTGCTTAATATATATGCTAAGAAGGTAAAGACGTGTATAATATATTTTATTTACACTCAAAACCAGCTGTTACTGGCTTGATAGAGCTAATCATTAGCCTCTCTTCTAACCTCTGAACCCAGTGATATCACATTCACTGCTTATAATCAACCACGGTGGAGATATTTATACCATGGAAATCAGGAAACATATTGAGTTTTTATTTTGTTTTGTTTTCCTGGAGAGCTGGCTGTGAAACATTTACTAATACACCACTGTATAGTTCCATTAAAAAGGTATGTTCGACACCTTAAGATATAAAAATTTATCCAGAAAAAAATTATCTTTCCTCCAGCAAGACTGGAAATTACAAAGTGGATTGAAATTGTTTAAATCCATCTTGTCTCTATAAGACAGACTCCTCTGAACCATTTTCAAATTATTTCAACTTTTAAGTTAGTTCTGAGCCTCTATAATGAACAACAACCAGCTAACCAACAAATATGGCACCTGGAATGGAGAGGCAAAAAATAAATAAATTAAAAAAAAAAGAAAAACCTAGACAAGATGATAGGAAGGAAAATTTGGGCTGACTGTGCAGGGCTCTGTGCTTTTACAAAAACTGACTTGTTACTTCTCACAACTACCCTCAAAGTTCACCATTAGCCCCACTTTTCAGATACAAAAATGGAGGGGAAGAAAGAAGAGGAAAGGATAAGACAGGAGAAGAGAGGAGAAAACTTCCCTTGATAACACTCTGTCCTACTTTACGTTGAAATGAAAATTTCCCTTAAATTACCGCCTGAGTGTTAGGCACAAGAAAACATCTGTTTTAATTACAGTGAATTTACATGAACCTACTGACAAGAAGCACAGTTAAAATTAGCAATTTTAGTGTGCTTTTTTTTTTTTTTTTTTAAAGAGAATGAAATTATAAAGTAATTAACCTTTGTTGTAGAACTCTATCAAAGGGGTGGAAAGTTCCGTGCTGTTAGATACAAAAAGAAATGAAATTGTGGGGAGGGAATACGTGGATCCACTAAAGAATTATGAGGAAAAAAAGAAGGGTAAAGCAACTTAGAAGATAAGACAAAACAGGAATCTTTCCTCAAGAAGTCTTTTCACAGTGAGTAAGACGGGGAAGAAAAAGACCTAGTTGAATCAAAATAAAGTACAGTTAGCCCTCTGTATCTGTGGGTTCCATATCTGTGGGTTCCATATCCGCAGATTGATTTCGAAATCAATGCACGGTTGGTTAAATCCTCCCACGAGGAACCCCCAGCGTGGAAGGTCAACTGCACTGCGCCGTTTTATATAAAGAATTTAGCTTCAGTGGATTTTGTTATTTTGTTATCCTGGATCCAATTCCTGCGGACACCGAGGGTCGACTGTAAGTTGGCTTCATGGAAAAGGACTTCTTGACTTGTGGAGTGGTAGTGTGATGTGGTAAAAAGAGCCTCAGCCTGGGGCCGAGATGTGCTGATTTTTCCACTAGTAGGTGACTTTAGTGTGACTGTCTTTCAGCTTTTCTAAACCCACATGTCTACCAGGTGATGGAAGAAAGGGGTGATTCAGAAAACACTTTGGAGTCAGAGGGATCTGGGCTATATCTAGGCTCCATTCACTACTTTGTTGTGTAACCTTGATTAAATTACTTGCATTCTAGTGCATTTTAGTGCCCCCATCTGTAAAATGGGGATGGTCATCCCACCAGTTTCTATATGGTGTCCTACGTGAAAGTCTATACGTAAAGCATTTAATTTCCTCTCTGCCGAGAACTATATTAAGTGGTGTGTGGCCAGTACCAGACTCGGCAGACTGCTTTTTAACCGAGGGTGTGTGACTTGGAAAAACCAAACCAGTGATCTATGCAAGATTTCTGTTAGTTATGGGCAGGGGACCATCTTGAAATTACCTGCGATACCTCTGTAATCCCAATTTCAAACATCTTACTCTGACCGTAGAAATGAATGGGTGTGGCAGTGTTCCAGTAGAATTTTATTTACAGAACAAGCAGCTGGTTGCATTTGGCAGTGGCCATAGCTTGTCGACCCTTGATCCACACTCATTCCTCTAATTATTTCCTCCAATCCTTTGGCTTTAAAATCTATCCCTATGCTAATGATTTCTCCAGTTGACGTCTCCAAGCCAGACCTCTCCCCTGCCCTCCGGAGTCATTTATCCAAATTATCCAGTCATTTACCCTGTTAGACCTATCCACCTGCATTGCTAATCAGCCACTGGAATTAAACACGTCCACAGCTGGCCTGATCATCCTTCAGCCACCACCAAACTCATTCTGCTCATGCTCTTCTCCATCTCAGTTAATGGCAACTCCATGTTATTAATGGCTCAAGTCAGAAACCTTGGTTCCTCCCTTTTGTCACATTTGAAGCCCTGGATTGCAAACTCCAGGGAACACACCTGTTCTCTATGATTGGTGCCCCCCCTGCTTTGTGCAAAGCATCCCTGTTCACTCCCCACATCCCATCCATAAGCACATTCTCTTGACTCATCCTTCAATATATAGCAAGACCTTGATCATTTTTTTACAGCCTCTACTGCTAGCTCTTTGGTCCAAGCCACTGCAGTCTCCAACCTGTGTTATTAGAGTGGCCTCCACAATGGCCTTTCAGCTTTTAGCCCTGGCCCCTGCTCTGTTTTCTCAACACAGTGGCCAGAAGGATCTTATTAAACCACGAGGCAAATCACAACATCACCCCTCTGTGCATAACCTCCCAGTGGTTTCTTGTGTTACTGAGATTAAAAGCACAAGTCCTTAGGACGGCTCACGAGGTCCTATGTGACCACACTGATGCGGAAAACTTGGCCTCTGTGCACTGGTGCCAAAGCGAATCTCAAAGTTTTGGGTAAAGTCGAAAAGACTAGCTTTACTGCTTTGCCAGGCAAAGGGGAGCACGGCAGGCTCATGCCCTCCGGAGTCTGTGTCCCCCAGTCCAGGAGGATTTGGTGAGGAGGAGTTTTATAGCAGTAGTTCAAGGGTGGGGTTGCTGAGAACATCAGGGTGTGTGCAGGGCCTGCACTCCTTTAATCTGATTTCAGGTAGTCTCCTCCTAATGAGCCTTTCTGGTTCCTTTAATTCGGCCTCAGGTGGTCTCTTGATGAGGTTATCAAACTGTCCATCTTCTTTGGAATGAAGAGTGCTAACATCTTACATTTGTTGGGGGTTTTAGTTCTGTAAAGAGCTCAAAGATATTGTTCCGTGCATCCCTTGAGGCAGAACCAGGACCCTGCCCCAAGGCTGCACTGTTGTTTCTGGGCTGCTCCTCCCTTGTCTCTGTCTGCATCCCCTCCCTTCCCTGATTGTTACCTGTTTGAAGCTGCCCTTTCGAACTCAGGGCAGGTCAGGGAGGCTAGACTCTGTTCCCTACAAACAAGGAACAGGAGGCACAGAAAGGCTTCTGTGCCCATGAGCCCCACAGGGTCCTGCCTGTTTTTTTGTTGTTTTGTTTTCTTTTGTTTTCTTTTGTTTTGTTTGCGGTATGCGGGCCTCTCACTGTCGTGGCCTCTCCCATTGCGGAGCACAGGCTCCGGACGCGCAGGCCCAGCGGCCATGGCTCAGGGGCTCAGCCGCTCCGCGGCACGTGGGATCCTCCCGGACCGGGACACGAACCCACATCCCCTGCATCGGCAGGCGGACTCTCAACCACTGCGCCACCAGGGAAGCCCCCTGCCTGGTTTTAATACTCCCACTTTTCTGGTTGCCTGTCTGACCTCATCTTCTTCTATGTCTGCCTTACTGCATAAATCCAGTCACTGTTCTCAAATGTGCCAGGTGTGTCCCTGCCTCAGGACATTTGCATTTGCCATTCCTTCTGACTAGAATAATCTCCCCACAAAAAAAAAACAGGGCTGGTTTCTTCACCTCCTTCATGTCTTCGCTCAAATGTCACCTTTCAGGTGACTCTTCCTCAACCTTTCCATTATAAACTGGGCTTTTCTAACATCAGACTCCTTGCCCCTCTTCCCTGCTCTGTGTATCTCCCTAGGATTTATCATTTGACGGTGCTGCCTGTTTCGCTCTACATTTCATTATCTCTCTTCTCCCGCTTGCATGTATACCAAGGAGACAATGATGGTTTTTTTCTATTTTTGTTTACTGGTACTTCCAACCACTTAGAACAGTGCCGGGTAGATAATAGACGTGTGATGATAAATATATTATTGAATGAACGAATCATGAGAATCTCCTCAAGGACAAAATAGATTTTTAAATAATTTACCATAGAAATCAGAAGAAAATTTTAGAAAGCTGTTAAATATGCTCAGTAAGCTACGAGAAGATACGGCTTCTATGATTAGCAGTACGACACTATTCAGAGACTATAGATAGATGGAAGGGCACCAAAGGAAATGGGAACAATTCTGATTCTGCAAAAGAATCAAATTGGTGATCTCCAGGCTGCACTAGAGCAGTTCTCAGAGAATGTGATGGGACCAGGGGGAGGAGCAAGCACACAGAGTGTGAATCACCACAATAGCTATGAAGGAGGTACTATTTTTTTTTTTTTTTTTTTTCCTTGCGTTATGCGGGCCTCTCACTGTTGTGGCCTCTCCCATTTGCGGAGCACAGGCTCCGGACGCGCAGGCTCAGTGGCCATGGCTCACGGGCCCAGCCGCTCCGCGGCATGTGGGATCTTCCCGAAACGGGGCACGAACCCGCGTCTCCTGCATCGGCAGGCGGACTCTCAAGCACTGCGCCACCAGGGAAGCCCAGGAGGTACTATTTTAATCCTCATTTTAAAGTAAGGAAACTGAGTCATTTTAAAGTAAGGAAACGTGAGTCACAGAGAGGTTAAGCAACTTGCCTCAGGTTGTACAACAAATAAGTGGTGAGAATGGGACATAAACCCAGGCAGTCTGGCTCAGTCCATGATGTTAGTACTGTGTTACAGGTCTGCATGATGCAAATGAGAGTTTTGATTCAAGATGGTCATCTGATCATTCTTCTTAAACTACCTTCCCAAAGGAATAGAAAAATGCCTTTCATTCTGCCCTGAGAACTATAAGAGGATGCCATACCCATGCCAGAGGAATTAATGTAGAGCGATGTTGGGGGAGGGGGGCCTACTTGGAGAAAAGATGACTGAGCTGTGACTTCACCAAAAGAAACCACCCCCTCCACTGCCACCCAGTCCCTTGGGGCACAAGAAGAAGGAACTTCTAAGCCCAATTGCATAAATACCCTCAAACTCTGCCCAACGCTAAAGGCGAGGGTGGGCTATGGAGCTGATAGGAGTGGGGGCGGGGGCGGTCAGGAGTTCAGGAGATCTTAATGTTGAGGCATCTTTATATGCCAGTCCACAGAGCAGAGGATGAGAGCCCTTGGTCCAAGCCTGCAATGTGGTAAATCAGGAAAGCAGAGGGATTTGAGGAAAGAGTATCTTTGGGAAGAGACATTCCAGTTAAAGGTAGGGGGAGTGCTCCAGGTAACTTCAGGCTGCTCCTTCAAAAACCAAAGTAAGTCCTCTTTTTGAAAAGAAGCTTCCTGTTGTGTGGTCATTTCTTTTCCCTAACCTTCCCCCACCAACCCTCACCTCCAAGCAAGCGGACCCCTTATCTGGCCAAGTAATGATGGGCATATCTAAATTTTCCCTTTCCCTCTGGGTTAAAAATATCTAAAACAGGGGCTCATATAATCACTAGCAGAACGTATCTCAGCCCACCAAACTAGACCGGCCTGTTCCAGCTCTTGTAAGGTTGCATAAAGAAAGGTTACTGGACAGATGGAAAAATGCTTTCATTCTTATTAAAGAGGAACAATCTTTTAATGCAAAGCAAATGTCCCTTAAGAATTACAGCAAGAAACAAGATTCAAAAACACAGTAAAATCCACATTCTTAACAGAATGTATAAATAAGTGCTGGGTTGGAACATGTTCATGGAATGGAAATTAGTGATGTAACGAAAGAGGTTAGTTCTCCCAGACTGGGCTTTGTAAAAGAGTTTAGCACTGTTTATTATATTTACTATTTTTATTTAATAATAGACTCCATAGTGCTTAGGGATGTGTGTTTCAGGAAGAAAAACTATAATGAAAACCAAGGTCATGATTATTAGGAAGTTAAGAGAGCCCTTACCTTTTGCGGGTATGAAGTTGTCTGTTGATAAATTAATGAGATGTGTATTTGTTTTATATGCTTGTATACTGGTTCTTTCACAGTAAAAAAGATAAAATGTGGATATTAAATATCCTTTTAGACCAGTAAATTTGAAGTTTCTGGGCTATGAAAAAAATCCTAGCAAAATATAAACGTAAAAACTTGACTAAAGGGGGAAGATGTATATAATTCTCAAGTAGAGAAATAGAATCAGTAGTTTAAACTTTCCCAACAAAAACACGCTAGTCCTAGATGGTCTTACAGGTGCAATCAGACAAATACTCAAGGCACTGGTAATCCCAGTCGTGCATCCATACCTTTAGAGAGAATAAGGGGGAACACTCCCCTCCTCATTGTAGGATATACCAGTTTATCCCTAATGTCAAAGCCAGACAAGCTTATTATGAGAAAAAGGACAAGTAGATGCAAATCCCCCAAACAAAATATTAACAAACAATCCAGCACTGTATACAACTAGGGAAAAAAATGGTTTATTTTAGGAAATTAATATTTGTTCAACATTAACAAATACTGCAATTCACTACTTTAACAAAGTTAAGAGAGGGCAAAAACATATCATTACTACAGTAGGTACAGAAAAAGCTTCAGTTAAAGCTCAGCATGACTTAAAAAGAAAATATCCTTGTATACCAGGAATGCAAAAAGACCTTCTTACCCTGAGAAAGGGTAACTATAAGAAACTTACAGACACCACACCCAAGGATGAAATAGTAAAATCATTTCCTTTAAAGTTGGAAAACACACAGGCGCTTATCATTATCTCCACTAAATATTGTATTGGTGGCTTTGGTAGAAGACAAGAAAATTAAATAAATAGTTAAAAGATTGGAAAAGAACAAAATTATCATTAACTGCAGATGCTATGGTTATTTATTAGATAACCCAAAGAAATTTACACACAATTCATTAGCATTAATAAGAGAATATAGCATGTTGGCAAAGAGCTCAACATTAAAAAATCAATTGCATTTCCATTCACCTAAAAAGTATGTATTTTTTTAAGATGCTATTTATGATACCAATAAAAATATATGGTTTTTAGGAATAAACCTAACAAAAAGATTTCAAGATATATAGTATATGTAAATGTATAAAGCACTGAAGGACATTAAAGAAGACCTAAGTAAGAGATACACCATGTTTATGGATAGGAAAGCCCAATTTATAAAGCCATAATATAAAGAGACATTTATGGTCTCCCAATTGATCTATATTTCATGCGACTTCAATAGAAAAATGAGACTTTTGTTTTGAAAATTTACAAGCTAGTCCTAAAATGTATGTGCAAGGAGAAAAGACAAGAATAGTAAGAATAGTAAGACAGCCCTGAACACAAAATGCGTATTTGCAGGCTTTGCTCTACCAGCTACAAAACTTACAAATCTTTGTTAATTTAGAAGACACGGTATTTCTAATTCAAAAAGATACGTGCACCCCAGTGTTCATAGCAGCATCATTTACAATTGCCAAGGTATGGAAGCAACCTAAGTGTCCACCAAGAGATGAATGGATAAAGAAGGTGTGGTATATACACACAATGGAATACTATTCAGCCATAAAAAAAGAACGAAGTAATGCCATTTCCAGCAGCATGGATGGACTTGGAGGGCATTATGCTAAGTGAAAGACAGACAAAGACAAATACTGTATGATATCACTTATATGTGGAATCTGAAAAATACAACAAACTAGTGAGTGAAACAAAAAAGCAGGCTCACAGATATAGAGAACAAATTAGTAGTTATCAGTGGGGAGAGGGAACGGGGAGGGGCAATACCAGGGTAGGGGGAGAAAGGGATTATATGAAATCATGTTTGTTAAACTTTTGAAAATTGTAAAGCACTACAGAATTTAAAGAATCAATTAATAAAAAAGGCATGATATTGACACAGGAATAGTCTAATACAGCAATTGAAAAAATAGAGAGAACGTAGAAATAGACCCATACATACGTAGAAATGTGATGGAAGGCAGAGGGAGCATATGGCAGATCAGTTAAGTAAATAAAAATGTGTTTTCATTAAGTAGTGCTAGGATAGAGAGGAAGAATTGAAATTAGATCCCTACCTCACGCTTTATGTGAAAACACAATTACAGATGAGTTGAAGACATTTTATAAAAGGTATGACTTTAAAACTGAAGAAAGTTTAAGGGAATATTCTTATGACTTCAGGGTAGAGAAGGTATTTCTTAGATAAGAATATTTTATTTGGATTTATTATTTTTGTTTGCATTTATCTGATCCTGAGATAAGGATTCAAATGCAAGTAGTTTATTTAGGAGATGGTCCAGGACACACTGGTAAGTAGAGAGAAGTGAATCAGGGAAGGGAAGGAAGCCAATAAAATGTGCATTATCAAGAAAATTATGGGAATCACTGAGTTTCAGAGCAGTGTCACTCCACCTGTAATGCAGAGACCAGCACTGACTCATGAACTCTTTCAGGTCCTTGACAAGATAATTACACAAAAAGAGATTAAGTATTTTAAAGGAGGAGCTTGCATTTTCTCTGTTTTTATATTTCACTTTTACTTTTTGATTTTACTTTCCTATTCTTTTTAAAAATTTTATGATAGTATCGGTCCACAGTGGGTTGAAAATAATATTAAGAAAATTAATAATAATAACAATGATAACAATAACAAGGGTTTCGGTATTTGAGGTAGTTTGAGAAATATTACTAGAACATATCTCAGAGTTAACCCAACCAATGGTGAAGAGACCAGAATATTCATACATTAACTTCCTTTTATTGCTTGAAGAATATTTTCGGGACATTAACTCTGGCACTTTTTGCTTACCCTGTGTGGAGACCAAGTTTGCTTCCACAGCCTTCAGGTAGAGTAGCAAGTGTTTTGCGGTGAGCCTCAGTATATGGGCAGTAAGCACCAACAGCATCTGCTGCTATTTTTTTTCCAGCTTTGTTGAGGTATATTTGATAAATAAAATTGTATATATTTAAGACCTACAACATGATGATTTGATATAGGTATACATTGTGAAATGATTACCACCGTCAAGTCACTAAAGTTTCTTTTCCCCATACAAAAAAAAAAAAGAAAAACTGATAAATTTGACCACAGCAAAATTAAGAACTGATCTTTATCCAAAGGTAACATAAAGGGATAGGGAAGACAAAAACAAAGAGAAGATTTTTATAACACACATAGCCAATAAAAGGATCCATAGCAAGGATATGCAAAGAACCTCTACAAATCAATGAGAAGAAGACAGTAATGTCCAAAAAACACTAAAAGATGTTCATCCTCTTTAGAAAACAGACAAAAACAAATAAAATCTCAGTGATCTATCATTTCACACTTACCAGATGGTCTAGAATATAAAAACCTTACAATACCAAGTGTTTGTAAGGATGTAGAGACACAGGAGCTTTCAGAACGTTGTTGGAGGGAGTGTACATTGCTGCCACCACTTTGGAAAATCATTTGGCATTACTCAGGAAAGCTGAAGACAGATATTGCCCTTAGTCTACCTACCCTATTTCTAGGTATACCTTAGTGAAATCGTATATATTTTCAACCAAATGTACAAAAACATTCATAGGAGCAATGCTGTAAGATAGCCCCATTGGGAAATAGTCTTAATGTCTGCCTATAGTAATAAATAAGAAATATAGAAAATAAATAAGACTCTATTCATAAAGTTTAGATGAATGAAATACAACTACGTGCATTAGTGGGGATGAATCTCAAAACAGCATTGAGTGACAAATGCAAATCATGCAATACAAACACTCAGTTTTATGTATATAAAGGAAACCAGGAAAAGCTAAATGATATTTTGTCTTGAGATAGATGTATATACTTATAACTCCAAATAAAGAGAATGATTAACATAAAATTCAGGATAATATGCATTTTTTTTGTTCATGGGGCGGAGAGTAGGAGTCAAGAGTGTAAGGCACAAAGGATGCTCCAATGATAGATACAGTGATGTTTTATTTCTTAGATTGGATAGTGGGTACATGCATGTTCATTTCATAATTATTATTTAAATATACATTTGTTACACATAATTTTGTCGTATGTGTCATAAGAGAAACTCCTTAATGTAATGCAAAAATAATATGAACAAAAGCAATAAAATCCTAGGAATACAGTTTGTAAGAAATGAAAAACCATTTTTAACTGGGAGACCTAAAAAGAAAACATTAAGAAATGAGAATTAATACAGTATTACTGGCAGGAGGACTTGTTATAAAAAAAAAAAAGGTGTCATTTGTCCCCCAGAGAAGTGAAGAATGCAAGGGAAATAAAGATTCTGACGGAACATTTTGGAAGTTTTGTAAAATTATTCCAGTATTCTTCTGGAAGAATACATGGGTAGTGATAGTCCAGAAAACTTTGCAAAAGAATGATGATACTTGGAAAGGACCTGTTCTACTGAATATTAAAACATGCTATATCAACACAACAGAGAGATACTGTCAGAATAGAAGCTATGACTCAATGAAATAGAGCAGAAAGCCAACAACATATGCTAGAATAGAAAATTTAATGTGATAATAAAATGGCATTTTAAATCACTGGGGAAGGTTTTGACTCATCAATTTATTGTCCTAAGAATATTGTAAAGAACTCTAGTTTTTGTACAGTACATAAAATTGATCCCAGATGGATTAAAGTGTTAGGTTTCCAAAGAAAAAGTCGGGAATAAAGCGTAAAATAGAAGGCAGAAAATACAGATGACAATTCATCTGATGTTGGGTAAAAAAGAGAATTTGCTCTGAGCTAGTACGAACGGAGGAGCCCAGGTGGACCTGGTCCTAGCTTGATACTCCCCGTGCCAGCCTGCATCTGATACAGCCTTCTTAGTGAGCAGCGCCAGCACCTCTCTGTTCAGCTCACCCTTCACCTCTTAAAGCTTCTCCAGGTTCCTGACGGAGCTCCTCCTCCAGGACACTTTGGGTAGATGGTTTCAGTCTCTCTTCTCAAGAAAGTAGAGCCATTAGAGGACACCTCAACCCCCCTCTCCAGAGCACTTGCACATTTTCTTCCTCTTATCTCACAGAGGGAAAGGATGCTCTCTTTCCCTGCCCTGGCATTTTCAGGACCCTACTAATGTCAGTTGTTTCCTCTCTCTTTCTTATCCTTCTACCTCTTACGTCAATTTTGGATTTTTTTCCCCTGGTTGCCTTTAACCATCCTGCTCCTTCTTGCGTCCGCCTCCCCTTCACAGCCAAAATGTTTACTCATCTCAACACAAGTGAACATTTTGTTTGTTTACTCGCCTCACCTCCCACAGTCTTCTCCACCCATTAAAAGATGACTTATAGCACCAGTGCTCTCCCTAAATTACCCTTGCTCAGTTCACAAGTAACCTTGAAGACGCTACATTCAGTGAGCAAACAGCAGGTTGCATCTTACTCGGCATCCACACCTGTCACTGTTAACCAATACCTTTTTGCTCCTCCCTCGGTTGCTTCGGTGACAGCCCACCTTCCTGGTTTTCTGTTGCCTCTCTGAACACAGCTTCACAGTTTCCGAGTTTCTCTGTTTTCCTTGTTAAGTTTGGAGTTCCTCTTGCCTTAGTCCTAGACTTGCTACTTTTGTTCTCCTCTGCACTCTGGCTACAAGATCTACTCCCTGCCCATGGTTTCAGTGCCTAAACATCGCTACCCACTGCCCCCACCCCACTGCTACAACATTGGCCCCTGGGTGTTCTGCATACTTGGCCAGTGAATTGTGACAGAACTGAGCTTGCCAGCTTCCTTTCCAAGACCTAGGCATCCTCTAAGGCTCCCTTTCTATGAACAACCTCTGATCCACCCCACTGGTATGAAACAGAAGAGCTGGGGTTTTACCTTGACACATCTCTTTCCTCCATCACCACCAAATCACAGGAGCCCCCCCAGATCTCTGACACAGTCTAATTCTCTCCTACACTACCGTCACCCTGGTCCAAGCTGCCATCTTCTCTCCCCAGGATGGCTTTTCTCCTTCCACACTTTCCTCCGCAAAGCCATCCACTGCACTCCAACACCCACCCTCCCCAGGATTGTCCTAGTAGCTTCTGCTTCTCCGTCGACCCTAACTTACTTTCTACTCATTATCCTGATTTGCCAGGCTGGATTTTCTCTGCTGGTTATAATTCTTCCAACACCTTATGTGTTTACCTCAAAGTCCTGATAACGACATTAAAAAACTAATTATGAGTGCAGTTATTTAAGGTGGTCTCCCTTTCCAGAATACAGGCTTTATCAAGGATTTGACTGTATCTTTCTTTGTCCCTGGTGTATCTGTAATGTCTATCACCAAGTCCCTTGGTCATATTAAGTATTCAATAAATATTTGTGGAAAGGATGACGGGATAAGCAAAAGCAATAAGAGATCTGAATACTTAGAAGTTTCTACATACCTAGAAGACTTAAAAAAGCAAATGAAGAACTGACCAAAACTATTGTAACCTATGCAAAAAAGTTTAAAAACAGATTATAAATCATAAGACAATGACGAACAGAAATGAAGAGCCATCCAGGAAAATGAGCACAGTGTATAGAGAGCATGTTCATAAAAGAATCAATGCAAATGGCCAATTAAACTGAAAAACAAATCTGTGCTCTCCAGTATTCTAAAAAAGATACAACTACATATGCTTAATCTTTTAAACAGTCGCTGTTGTCATGGATTGGGAATTGGCGTATCCTTCTGTTTGGGGAGCCCAGAATTGTGTGAACTTTCTGGAAGGCAATCTGGTAATATGTGTCAAAAGCCTTAAAGATAAAAGAGTTCATTTACTTTGGCCCCATAAATTAATTTCCAAGAATTTATCTTAGGGACATCAGCAGAGCTGCATTCAAATACTTATTTGTAAGAATGCTCATTTCAGTGTTATTATAATCATAAAGAATTCAAACCAACTTTAATGCCCAATAATAAAGGATTGGTGACTATAATGGGGCGTATCCTGCTCTAAGTAGCCATTAAAATGCATGGCCCCAAAGAACATTTAAGGATTTTTTTTAAAACTTATCTGTTTAGCGATAAAAGGAGGTCACAACACAATATGCACAGTAGGAGTTTAATTTTTAAAAATAAAATACGTATATGCATAGTCATGTGAAGATACTGGAAAAGTATCTCCAGTTACAGGGATTATGAGTGATTTTGTTCTTTTCTTTTTTAAAAAATCCTTTTTTGTAGATTTTTAATATTCAACAAATTCTGTGTATCATGTCCGTAATGAGAAAAACTAAATATATTTTAATTTAACAATAGGGAACTGATTGCAACATATGGCCATGGCTATATCTAGAGAGGCATAGCATGATGATTAAGAGTATATGCTTTGAAGCTCACAGACAGGTGTTCACTTCCCTCTTTGCAACTTAAGAGCCTTATGACCTTGAGCAAGTTATTTAATTCTCTTAGCCTCAGTTCCCTTATCAGCAGAAAGGAGATAATACATACTGGGCAGAGCTGTTTTGTAGCTTAAATGAAGTAATGTATGTAGAATTCTGATCACAGAGTAAGCACTTCGTAAAAATACCTGCGTTTATAATGCCAAAATATAAATAGATTCTGTAATGACTTACATGAATTCATGATCCTCTAGGGGGTTATAACGGGAAGTTGGGGGAATCATTATTTTATGGTTCAGCATCTTCCAGACTGTCATAATGATGGTGGAATTCAGTAGGAGGATGCTGGCAGGAAGACTTATCTGGGTACAGAAACAGCCCAGGAAAGGTTTTGCTCATTAGGGCAAAATGCTGGCATAGGTCATTGACTCATCTATTTGTCCAGCCAGCAAATGGTTGTTATGCATCTACCATGTGTCAGGCGTTGGAGACTCAGCAGCTAGACAAATGAGCTGCCCTCTAATTAGACTGAAGTTTCAAGGCGCATAGTTCCTGGTAGATTCAGAGATTAGGAAACTATGGAAGCACTTCCTATAGCTGGAGAAAGCTTGACAGGTTTGGGAAAATGATAGTGACGTTCACGTTGCGTTCCTCAAATACCAATCCTAAGGCAAGAGTCTAATTCCAGAATGCTACTGCTGGCAGGGCTGGGACCTACAGATGTCCTCTTTACCCTGGTCAGTTTTAGTTCCAGAAGAAACTTGCTCAGAGCCTGCAGATGAAAAGCCATCGGTCTTCCAGAAAAATGGTCAGCCAGCTATGGCCCATGGGTCAACTCCAGCCCTTGCCTGTTTCTAGAAATAAAGTTTTTTTGGAACACAGACATGCCCATTTATTTATGGATTGTCTATGGATGTTTTTGTGCTACAGGTGCCAAAGTTGAGTAGTTATAACAGGGACTGTATGGCCCACAAAGCCTAAAATATTCATTATCTGACCGTTTATAGGATCATTTTGCTGACTCCTGTTCTAGGTAGGTCAGTGAGGCTGGAGAAATGAGATGGAAGGTGACATCAAGTTCCTAATTTTTTCCTTCTGTAGTTCCAGGAGCTGTTCCTCTAGAGTCCGTCCAAGGGGGTCCCTTTGAGGAGAAGATCTATATCCAGTGGAAACCTCCCAATGAGACCAACGGGGTCATCACGCTCTACGAGGTAAGGAGGCCCCTGTGACTGTATCACTTGGCTTGCCTTTATTCAGTTTACTTCAGCCTGGAGTTGGCAAATACCTACTGTGTGCAGAGCTCCATCAAGGGCACAAAGGTGAGTGAGACACAACGTACTGGAAGGTTTCTGATAATACGGTGGGAAAAAAACACAGGGGCATCAGTCGGGCTGTCTTGATAGCCCTAGTGACAAGGAAAATTGGGCATTGAAAGGATTATTGATGTCTTCAGCAAAGGCATTAGGACTCAAGGAGCCAGGTAGTCCTGGCACAGCTGAGCAGACCCAGGCCTGGCAAACAGTAGTTGCAGTTCCTCTGGAAAATCACAACACTCACATGATTCTCATGGTACCCATATCAGTCCCTGGGCTTCCAGAATGATCCCAATGTCACTCTCTAACTGGGGGTACATGATTCTTGAGCTTTAACGTTGCTCTGTGGCCAAGGCATATGGTGATGCCTTGGCCACAGAGCCCAGGTGATGGTGTTGAAAGCCCTTCTCCCAGGATTAGCAGGGTCTTATGTCAGAGCTGGAGCAGAATGTCCTTGGACAAGAATGCTCCCATCAAGCCAACGCAATGTGGCTTCACTGAACACTTTCAAAATTAGAGTAAATGGTATAGAAACTCATTGCAGAGCAAGAGCAAACAAACAGTAAAACTTCAATAAGGCTGATATAGGTAAATGCTAATATTGGGATATGGGCGAGATTGACTTTCTTCCCACCCCTTGTGTTCTGAGACACCACAAGGTTGTTGATACAGATTATAATAAGAAAACGCAGCAATGCAGAGAAAGGGCATGGAAACTGAAGCTGGAAGGATGGAGTAGTCCTACCTGGTAGTCCTGGTAGTCCTACCACCATCTCAAATGACCTTTAGCAGCTTCTTCCTCTCCTCAAGCCTCAGTTTTCTCATCTGTAAGATGGGGGAGGTTAATCGTTGCTTCAGGGTTTCTCTAGGGAGTCTGAGGGGGGAAAGGTGATAAGCATCCCAGGCTGAAATACACTATAGGCTCATGGAGAGACTGAAGACTCTCAGTGCTTATGCAGAAAGGTACACCTGTTGAGAGAGAGCTTGGGGAAGAATATCCCCGCCATAAGGGAGGATGAGCTCTGGGGAGGAAAGTCAAGGAGTATTGATGAGGGAGAAATATTCAGGGTAAATCTGATGGACACAAATTCTCTAGAGAGACCTGGACGGACCTCAGAGCTGAGGGAAGAGAAAACTGTCTTATCATGTACAGCGTGCTGGAGAAAACACCTTCGGGAAACACCTTATCTCACTCCATCCAGCGTTCCTCAGAGGCAGAGCTGTCTAACATCTCCATCTTGGAACATGGGCTTGGGAGAAGCATCCTTCCCAGGGATGCTGCTAAAGGAGAGGAGGTACTCATACTGATAGACCTTGCCTGGGACACATTCACAACCTTATTAGGGAAGAGAGGGACTGGAAACTCAACTGAAACAAAACCCAGTCATTTAAAAGCTACACACTGTTCTTTGTAAAGCACAGGCTGCGATCATACACACTCACATACACACTCACATACACACAGATGAGGTAGACATCTACCCACCTGCCCTTAGTAAAGCAGAGGGAAAGGACCCAGGACTTAAGGTGTTAAGTTGCTTGGTGTTGTTATATAAATGGCTCTCAATGCCAGATGTTGAAGACTTTTGGAATTCACAGGCCAGTAACATTTCAAATGGTTTTGGGGAACCAACATAGAGTACTTTACCATCTTTTATTAACATTGTTTCATAAAAGACAATTTCAAAAATACAGAAAGGACATAATCTCAGAATAAAAAGCAGTCCTTTAAATCGAATAAATTTAGCTTTATGGGTAACTCATGACATTCTCCTTATTTTTTCCTCATTTTGCCTTGAATTGAGGACAGCTCTGGCGTGAAAAGACCCTGGTTCTTGTACCTACCTGCCTTTGGAAACCACAGGTCTAGGCCATGTTGCAGGTAGAGTCATATCTCTACACAGATTTCTTCCACAGGAGCAGTATCCCTCGTGCTATAATAGGATTATGCACTGCGCTGGGCTAGGAAACCCTTGATTGTGATTCCACAGTAAGAAGAAAGAAATAGATGGAGAGAGAACAAGAGTGCAAACATAACTGTGAGTTAGACACACTGAGCACTAGCTCCCTGAAGGGGCTGCTGAACTCATGTTTGGCTGCTTGCTGCTCGAAAGCCAATACTTGAGAGACAAACGTTGGTTGGAAAGGAAAGTTTGCTTCATTCAGGAGGCTCGCAGCCTGGGGAGAAGGCAGACTCATGTCCAAAAGCCAACTCCCCACTGCCAATCAGAGGGCAAGAGCTTTTAAAGGGGGAGTTTCAGGGATGTATGGGTGGAGGGAGGGGGTTAAGTGCAGCAAAGCACAGTGAGCTCTGACAGTCATCTTGGAATTGGTCATACAGTGGTCTGATCAGGATCATGTTGATTGTTTTAAGTACAGTTAATCTTCAGTTCCCGGGTCAGTTTGTTCCCATTTCCTTGAGGTTAGTTCTCGGAATTGCGTCAGATGGAGCAGCTTGTGTCATGGCTACAGTCTGACCATCATGTAGTTAACTTCTTCCATCTGGCGAGAGTTTCAGCATCTGCCAAGACAGCTCAGAGAATGTGGCTCAGAATATTATCTGTAGCCCTGGAGGAAGAACTAAAGGTCTTTGACTTTTGCCTACTGGCTGAACTATTATTACTTTGTTTTATTTGACTGTTTTCGTTTGTTTCTGCAATTTCCTCACTTTAAATTTATTCTTCGGCTAAAGTTTTTCTACAGACAAGAGGCAGGCGGAGGACACGGCGGGTGGTTCTGTCCTGAGAAGGCCCCATAGGGTCCTGCTCTGTTCCAAAGGTGGACTCATAGATGGTACTCTGTCTGGAACTCTAGGCACAAAGGTGCACACAGATCAGGACAACGCACCTTTCTTCTCACTTCTCTGTGAGCCCAGTGCCTTGTGGGCATTCAAAGACCAGTTGCTGGGATGTTGGCATTCTCATGAGGGACTCTGCTGGAAACAGCTGTGGTGAGACACCTTCAGGTAGTTTCTTGACTGCTGCTTGGGCTGTAATACAGATAACCAGAGCGAGAAGGCGGCCGCTGTCTGACTTGTTTGAGCATTTGAGGTTACCTTTTGGGAACATGCCAAACTTCTGGGTTGACGCTGTGAAGGGACCTAAGGAGGTCATGGGCTTAGGCCTTATATTTTGACCATAAACATGGCTGTGACCATGTGTGTCACAAACCAGTGAGGCCTCAGAAGGTAAGAATGTTGACTTTTGAGGTCAGGCAGCCTAGATGTGAATCCCAGCTCTGCCACTTCCTTGCTGTATAACCTTGGGTACGTTAAGAAACGGCTCATTTATATTTATTAATAAACATAAATATATGTTTAGGACTGTGTTTGGCATTTAGAAATAGCATTGAAAAATATTAGCTCTTGCCATTACATAAAAATGAGGCCACTGAGACTTGAGAGGTGAAATGTAAAGACAAGGTTATGCAACTCATGGGTCCTGAATTCAAGTGCAGGTGTCTTGCCCCCTCTTCAGTGTGGTCCATGGACCAGCAGCATTGGCTTTTTACCTGGGAGCTGGTTCGAAATACAGCATCTCAGACCCCACCAGACTTCCTGAATCAGAGTCTTCATTTTACCAAGATCCCTGGGTGATTCACACGGGCATTAAAGTCTGAGAAGCACGGCTCTAGACTGCACTATTCTTCAGAAAGTTTCAGCAG
>NW_006791814.1:2144157-2146720 GCF_000442215.2 Lipotes vexillifer | reverse complement strand
CAGAAAGTCTCAGCAGGATGGGGAGTCTCCCCCACGCTGGGCTCAACCCAATCCCGCCTCAGATAGTGAGCAGGAGACCTTGCTTTTAAAGACATTTATAACAGGACATGTGTTTATGAGGCAATTTCCAAATGTCATTAGATGAAACCAATTTGATTTTTTAAATTAGGTTCTGGTTATGATTTCTGGAGAGAAATCCATAAATCACAAATCACTCTCTTCTGATCTCAGAAAGTACATTTTGTGGCAAGGAAAAATCAGACAACACAAATGGAAGAGAGATCCAGGATTGTCTGTGCCTTCCTGTGTACAACCTTGGACTCAGCAAAGTCAAAAGCCAAAAAGAGGAGGGAGCGAAGGAGAGTTATAACTTTGTAAATATTGTAAAAATTGTTAAACACAGCAGGTCTAAGAAGTATATGTCATATGTTAAGATTAAATTCCCTTCCCCGTGGGTCCAAGTCATAACCTGTGGGCCCACCCTTGGACAGTTCTGCCCTCCAGAATCGGAGTGGCTTTGATTATGTCCCATTCAGTCTCTGGGCTTCAGTCCCCTCTTTGTAATATGAAGGTGTCAAACTCTTCCAGGCTTCTACTGGGTAAAATTCAAAGGAAAAGTAACTCCACGCCAATCCCACAGAACCAAAGTTTCACACCTCATTTTGGATTTGCTTTGCTGTTGAAACCTTGCCTGTGGCCAGAGCCTTCAAAGGCATAGCAGTGATGACGCTTGAAGGAAAACAACTAGTGTAAAGGCCCTGCAGGAGGAATGACTCTGGCCTGTTTGACAAGTAGGAAGGAGGTCAGAGTGACTGAAGCCTCGTGAGCATGGAGGATAGTGATGAGGCCGTGTGGAGAGTGGGTGGGCAGAGTCAGGTTATGCAGGGCTTCTAGAGTTTGCGCTTTCTCCTGAGAGGAGCAGAACACCCTAGGAGGATTTTAAGCAGAGGAGGGAAGGAATCATATTTGCATTCTTAAAAAAAATCACCTGGCTGTTGCGTGGCTAGTGGCTGTTGCGTGGCTAGTGGCTGTTGCGTGGCTAGTGGCTGTGAGCACATAAGCATCTCAGGGACACCTGGAAAATGTGCCAGGAGGCAAGGACATTTAACTCATCTATGATACTGCAATGAGGGCTCAGCTATTTGTTGGAAGCCCTGGCATCCAGGTGGAAGAGGTGAAAACTTTGTCACACCTGCTTTTTCCTTGCTGCCTCTTTCTGGACTTTGACACCTTCCTTTCAGTCAGGAGTTCTTATCTTGAAGAGCTCCCTGGAACCATGGAGCTCTTATCCCTAAGGGCTCTTACCCCTAAGGGCTGGGAGTCTAGCCCCCTACGCTGATGCCACCCCAGGGCCGTGAAACAGCCTGCTTCTCCAACAGCCACGACCTCTCTCCCTGCCCACTGAAGGGGAGGCTCAGAATGCTCATCAGAGCCCGCTGAAGCCAGCCTCGCCTCTGCTGCAGCGTGCAGCGGGACGCATCAGGGTGCATAGCCCATGGCCTCGGATCTTCGGGAATTTGTATTGTAGTGGAGACGCAGGGTGCACTTCTGTGGTCACTTCCCCAGCAGGGTGACAGACAGTGCATGAAGAGAGGTCACGTCAGAGGCCTCGTGCCTACACACCCGCAGATCAGCATCACCTGGGAGCAGGTCAGACATGCAGCGTCTCAGGCCCCAGCTCGCCCACTGAATCAGAGTCTATGTCTTAACAAGGTGACTCACACGCACATGAACATGGGAGAAACAGTGGTGTAAGACACATCCTAAAATGTCCTAATCTGGCTCTGGAAAGCTCTGCTTGATGCAGACACTGCAGCCCTTGGATGAATAATGTGGCTTCTACATGAGCTGAGGGATATCTCTGGTCACATGGGGTCCAGAGAGCTGAGGATTTTCACCAGGGATGTGGAAAGCATGCTGTTTGCATAGACTCTTCTGGAGCCCTACTTGGGTATGATGGGATATCAGGGGGCCCCCAATCAGGGCCTGTACGTGAAGAGGGTTGGCGTGACCCCTTCCACTCTGACTCTGCTCTTGTGAACAACAGGACTCCCTAAAAGCAGACCAGGCACCTGCAGACAGGCACGCACAGCCAGACTGTGGTCACAGAAGAAACAATCCAGTCAAACAGTTGCCTAAAAACTCCTCAGTAAAATCATTGAGACAAGCTGTTCAGAGTTCATGAAAAACAATAATCAATACGTGTTTCAATTCAATTAATTGTTCTCGTCTCTGTCCAAAAATAAATACAAAACAGTGTGAGGGAATTGGGCCAGAAGATGTTACACTGGCAACTGGATTAACGTGTGAAAATATTTAAAATTCAGACATGTGAAGCTTCCCAGTAAGCCTTTTTGTTTAGCAGTCAAAATCACCAAGTTTCTAATTACAGTGTATAAAGCTGAGAAGCTTAAAGGGAATGAGAGGACCCTAATGAGGCAGGAATGGGTGTCTTGATTATGCTAGAGTTGATTGACATTTATCCTGCAAGCTATTCTAGGCGCCTGGCGTTCAGAGTTAAATAAAACGCAGACTTCGCCTCAGTAAAACAAGGCGGCATTCC
>NW_006791814.1:2137227-2144147 GCF_000442215.2 Lipotes vexillifer | reverse complement strand
GCATTCCTGTGCAGAAGCCCCTTTAAAAGTCAGGATAGGTTGGAGGGTCGTCAGTATTTTTCCAGCATATAGACAGTTGCATTTGATCTGAACCAAAAGCATGGGCCCCAGGAATCAGCATTCCATCAGAGTGCATTCCAGGAAGGCCAGGCATGTGTTCTGAGCCGGAGAGGAGTTCTGCGCAGGACCGCTGCAGACAAGCACTGATGGAGAGAGAGGCCAGCTGCGTGATGAGCTCAGAGCAGGCTCTCGGAGAAAGGCCCCGGGGAGGTGCTGCCTCCTTTGGGATGTTCATCCTCCTGCTTTCTCTTGGCTTGGCTGTAATGACCTCTCAGGGCTCGCTTACCCAAGACAGGCTTATGGCTCCAGTCCACAGAGGGTCAGTAGGGAGGATGGGATGTGGTCCTCGATGGGCAGGA
Source organism: Lipotes vexillifer (assembly GCF_000442215.2). Lineage (NCBI taxonomy): Eukaryota > Metazoa > Chordata > Mammalia > Artiodactyla > Lipotidae > Lipotes > Lipotes vexillifer. The sequence continues at coordinate 2,143,728 of NW_006791814.1, read as the reverse complement.
GGTAGTAGAGGCAGGAAGTGACTAGCACAGCCCAAAGCAAGAATTTGCATAATTCAAGCTGGATCTACATTAATTACGATGTACAGTTTGCATAATGCAGGCGGCTAGTGGGTGTAACACGAACCAGGCTGGTAACTAGGAAAAAGGCTCTTATTTCTTTTGAATCGTTTAAGCCGAAAGTATGGGAATCATCCATTCCTCCCACCTGCCACACATCAAATACTCTAGAAAGTTCCATCCAGGCCAGGTCATACGACACCACCTCCACCACCACTGTGTTCTGAGCACTAATCTGATGCCTGGACCACTTCAGAACCTCCCTGCCGATCCCCCATCCACACTTCCCCTATTCCACTTGCCCACATTGCAGCCAGACAGAGCATCTTGAAAAGTAAATTCAGTCATGTTACTTCCCTGCTTTGGCTTCGTCTTAACTTTAGAGCCCCAGATGATCTGGCCCCTCTAACTTCATCTCCTGCCTCTCTTCCCACCGTTTTCTGTGTACCAGCCCCTCTGGCTTTCTAACACTTCCTCCAGCTCATCCAGTTCTTTGCAGACCATGTGACTTTGTGAATGCTGTCCCTTCTGCCTATAACACTTTTTACTTTATGTTTCTTTTTTTTTTTTTTTTTTTTTAACATCTTTATTGGGGTATAATTGCTTTACAATGGTGTGTCAGTTCCCGCCTCACAACAGAGTGAGTCAGTTATACATATACATATGTTCCCATATCCCTTCCCTCTTTGTCTCCCTCCCTCCCACCCTCCCTATCCCACCCCTCCAGACAGCCACAAAGAACCGAGCCGGTTTCCCTGTGCCATGCGGCTGCTTCCCACTGGCTATCTACCTTACGTTTGTTAGTATATATATGTCCATGTCTCTCTCTCGCCCTAACACACCTCACCCTTCCCCCTCCCCATATCCTCAAGTCTGTTCTCCAGTAGGTCTGTGTCTTTATTCCTGTTTTACCCCTAGGTTCTTCATAACATTTTTTTTTCTTAAATTCCATATATATGTGTTAGCATACGGTATTTGTCCTTCTCTTTCTGACTTACTTCACTCCGTATGACAGACTCTAGATCTATCCACCTCATTACAAATAGCTCAATTTCGTTTCTTTTTATGGCTGAGTAATATTCCATTGTATATATGTGCCACATCTTCTTTATCCATTCATCCGACGACGGGCACTTAGGTTGTTTCCATCTCCGGGCTATTGTAAATAGAGCTGCAATGAACATTTTGGTACATGACTCTTTCTGAATTCTGGTTTCCTCAGGGTATATACCTAGTAGTGGGATTGCTGGGTCATATGGTAGTTCTATTGGTAGTTTTTTAAGGAACCTCCATACTGTTCTCCATAGTGGCTGAACCAATTCACATTCCCACCAGCAGTGCAAGAGTGTTCCCTTTTCTCCACACCCTCTCCAGCATTTATTGTTTCTAGATTTTTTGATGATGGCCATTCTGACTGTGGCTGGTTCCTTCCTATTCTTCACCTCCAAGAGGCTTTTTCCCTGTACTGTCCATTTTATCCAGCAATTTGCTTATTTCTGTCATACCATTTTTACAATCTGCACTTATTCTTTTTGTGTGCTGGAGCATCATCTAGTCCCCTACCGGACTTTTAGCCCCGTAAGGGCATGGGCCATGTGATGGTTATTTTATGTGTCAACTTGACTGGGCCACGGTGCCCAGATATGAGGTCAAACATTATTCTGGATGTTTTTGTGATGGTGTTTCTGGGTGAGATTAACATTTAAGCCAGTGGACTTTGAGTAAAGCAGATTGCCCTCCATAGTGTGGGTGGGCCTCACTGTGGAGGCCCTCTGACTTGAAGCTCAGAATAGAACAAAAGACTGAGCTCCCCTGAGCAAGATGGAATTCTGCCCACAGATGACCTTCAGAACTGAACTGTGAAACCAGCCTGGTGGAGAACTGATCTCGAACTGACACTGGTCATATTTATTTTTGCTTGTTAGTGTGTCCTCAGGACCTAAAAGAAAAGTTTGCACATCATATGTGCTCAATAAATAGTCTTTATATGAGTGTGTAGATTTGTACTTTATCTTAATAAGGGGTAATGGTGAAATTTTGTCTAACAGGTTTAGTGGTTCTCAAGCCTGGCTGAAAATGAGAATCATACCTTGAGAGCTCCAAAACATATCATAAGTACATAGGTAGGTGGATACGTAAATAGATGGATGGATGGATGACTGAATGTTTAGGCATCATTGTATTCCAAATAAATCAGAATCTCTGGAGGGAAAGTTCTATCCATGTGGAGGTTTTTTTTTTCTTTTTTTTAAGCTAATGTACATCCAAGGCTGGGAGGAAGCATTCCATAACATGAATCTAGTCCATCCACTCTGGTATGTTATCCTAGCTAAATACCTGCTGAATAAACACAGTCATGACTCTGGTTTTACCCTGCTTTCATTTTCACTCTTCTGGAATACAACGTTGTCTGATGTTACACTATAGCCACAGCTCAAACTCATGCCCGTGCAGATGCTAGGCACTAATTGTGTTAAGGCTCAAATTCAAGAAGCATTGGCTTTTTTCCCCTCAAGTTTGCTAAACAAACAGTTTGTGGAATCATTGAAGACACACAAGGCCGGATCAGTCCGTCAGTATCCCTTTGCATTTCATGAATGGCATCTTGCAGCTCTGACAGCAGAATCCACCATGGACTTTACCTTACAAATACCTTCCCCTCTCCTTTTACAGTAGAAGTTAGTTCTGTTGTTTATTTGTGAGATTTTAAAAAAGGCATACGCACACACAAAGCTTCACAGATTTTCCCAGAGGCTTTCCCTGAGTCTTAAAAGTCAGAGCCCTGGGATGTCAAGGAGCCGTTTTTCCTAACCCTCAGCCCATTACGCATCCTCCATAGGACGTTCCTCTGCCGGCTGACAGGCTGGTTGAAAGGAATGATTTCTGGCACTCTGAGTCTGGAAGGAAAGGAAGTTGCCTTCTGATGTGAATAAGTTGCATTTATGTAAGTGGGACCATTAGAGCTGCCTGTCATCCACTTTTAGCATACCAAGAATGCCTATATATTTGCCTCGGGGTGTTTCTTGCTTTCTTTTTTTTTTTTTTTTTTTTTTTTTTATTACAACACAGGTATTTGTGATGGAGCCAGTTAATGTGACAGTAGGAATCAACAGATGCATAGCACTTGTTACCTAAAGAACAGCAAATCATGTTCTCCTGGCAATAAAAAGGTTTTCACAATAAACATTAGTCATTCAACTTAGCTGTAAGAAAGCAGTAGAAGTTACTGCATGGAAAATATTCCCACAGTGAGCACACGTGAACCAGTATATTTGTCTTGGTGTATGTGTTTATAAGCATGTAGGTTTGTGAGTGTGTGTAGCTGTAACATGGCACGTGCATGCACATATGTATTTGTTTGTTCACATGTGCGTGTGAAGCCTCTACCCTTGGGCTCTACCCATAGTCCCCATTGCATCCTTGGAATTGCTCTACTCTTTTTTGGAGAGTTAACTATAGTAGATTTCAGAGGCACAGGGCTATGTCTGTTTTCTCCTTGCCTGGAGAAACTCCAGGTCACTTCCTATCCGTGTCACAGGAATGTCTCGATGGGCTCCCAGCTGCTTCTCATGAACTTCTGCCGTAATTCCTCTCCAGAGCTTTTGCTAAAAGAAAATTTGAATTAAAAAAAAAAAAAAAAAAAACCCTGCAGGTTAAATGTAATCCTGCGCATTTACAGTTGTCCTGAGAGAGTGGAGGGAGGGAAATGAAAGGGTAGTTCTGCATTTGGCCAGCCGGGCTCTCCTTCACGTTCCTTACGTGGGAGGGAAACTGTGCACCCAGAAGACTTTGTGAGGAGTGGCCTGTACACACAGCTACGTGCCTACTGATGGAACCCTCTCTTTGGCTACCTGGTCCTCTCAATAACCTATGCCCAGAGGCGGTGTTTAAGCTGCCGAGTGTCTCTTTAAACATCAGAAGTTGTTCTCTTTTCACCTCAGATGTTTTACCTTATTACTCCTGTTGGATTTCCACCTGGACAGGGCAGTGTGGCATGGATTTGGCGCTTTTAACTGGCTGGCTCTTTCCTTTGTGTTTTGGTCAGAACAGCTCTTTGTTTGGGACTAGAAAATGAAGAGGGGTTGTGAGTGTTCACCTATCATCAAGGCATCTGGAGCCTTCATCCTGAAGTCTCTGGAGGCTGGAATTCAAATTTATGATTCAGAGATTATCCTTTCATGGGTCTCAGAAGATGGCAGGTGGATTTCTTCCCCTCGCTCTGATCCTTTTCTCTGGCTACTTTTTCTTCATTCTTCACCAAGAGAGGAGGTCCTTAAACTTAACACCCAAGTATGGGACGTTGGCCTATATCATTATGGACTCAATGCATGCATGCATGCATGCATGCATGCATGCATGCCTGCATACCAGGTCTTTTTCAGAGCCCTTCAAAATATATATCATAAAAATCACCATTGCTTTGCCTTCTTGGTGTCCCTTTTATTTTATGCATTGTTTTAGCGTACGTGTATCGTTGCAAGTCAAATAGTGAATTATGCTATTAGGAAATTAAAGGTCGACTTTTAGTTTGCCTTAGCCAAGTAATATATTTGAGTGAGTCCCTTTTCCTACCTGGCCCTTGGTCTCTATAGCTCTGACCTAGGAGAACTGGACCAGTTAGATTCAAAGGATCCTTCCTACTTTGACCTACCACTCAGGTGTCCAAAATTGAATTAATCTTACTCTTTGTTTCATGAAATACTTTGCTCATTGGTCTGTGCATGACCCCTTTTTGTATTTATTCATTATTTCATTTTGCAATTACACACCAGCTACCGAGACAACCAGAACTTTGACAATATCATATAGACTTACGAACTCCTCCCACCCCAACCTACTGACTCCTCCCACTAACCTGAATGTTATATATAATTCCTTTGTATTCGTATAGCTTTACTATTCATATACATTCCTTAAAGGCATATTATTTTGTTTTGTTAGTCATTTAACTTCAATAAAGGATTTTCCGTTGTATATAACCTTTTAGCATTTTTATCCCATATTATGTTGCCAATAGTCATTCCTTTGGTGAGTGCAGCTGCAGCATGCTCATCTTGACTGCTGTGTAATATTCCATTGTGTGCAGATAGTACAACACATTTATTCATAAGCCCTTGATAGGCATCAGGGTTACTTCTAGGATGTTGCCTTTATCAACTGTGAAGATATGAGCATCCTTGTACATATCTCCTGTTGCATATGTGCAAGATTTTCTTTTGAGTTTATATCCAGTGACTAAGTCATATGGTAAAGTAATGTTCAACTTTACAAAAAAAAAAAAGCGGAATTATTTTCCAAACTAGGCTCAACGATTTACCTCATGTCAGCAAAGTATGAGAGCTTCTATGATTCCAAATCCTCTCCAATATTGGTCTGGTCAAGATTCTTAATTTTGACCAGTTAAATAGGTATAAAATGGCATCTTTTTGTTGTCTTGCTTTGTATTCCCTCAGTCATTAATAAGGTTGAATATCTTTTCAAATATTTGCTACTCATTTGTATTTACTTTTTGTGGGAGGTGTATTCGTGTATCTTGCCCATTTTCTACTGGATTATCTGCCCTGATCTTATTGATATGTAGTCTTCCTTTATATGCTTTTTATACTATTTTGTCAGTTATGTGTATAACTTGCCATTTTTACTTCCTGTAAGGTATCTTTTGATAACAGAAGCCCTTAATTATAATGTAGTCAATTTTATCAGTCTTCGCTTCTCTAATAAGCACATTCTGTGTCCTTAAGTAACTATTCCCCAAACCAAGGTGAGAAAGATGATTCCCTGTATTTCTACTAAAAACTGTATCGTTTTGTTCTCTAAATATAAGTCCTTTGTTTATCCACAGTTAATTTTTGTGTATGGTGTGAGATGAGGTGCAAAATTCATTTTTTCCTCTGTGGGTAAATACTTTCCCCAGGTCCTTTTAATGATAGCCCGCTTTTTCCTTGTTCTACCAGGCCGTATCTGACATATGCCGAAGTTCCTTATACGCATTCATCTGTTTCTGAGCTTGCTATTCCAGTGGCCACCATCTATAACAGCCGCACTCAGAGTTATTAGAGCTTCACAGTTAATCCTGATCTCTAGCAGAGCTCATCCCTCGTCCTCATTCTTCTTTAGAAATATCTTGGATATTCTTGCCCTTGGCTCTTTCATGTTAGAATTCCGTTTGCCAATTTAATGACAACCCCTGTTGTAGTTTTGATTAGAATTACATTGAGTATATGAAACAACATGGTGGGTAATTTACATCTTTACAGTCTTAAATCTCTTTATATTTATGTAAGTTTTTGTTACTGTCTCCCAGAATTTTATTACATCACCTATAGAGATAATGCATTTCACATTAAATCCCAATTGCTAACTTAGGTCTCAGAGACCTTGCACCTTGGATTCTCTTTTCCTCTTTAGTCTGGTCTCACTGGCCGCCTTCTTTTTTTTTTTTTT
>NW_006791814.1:2134471-2137191 GCF_000442215.2 Lipotes vexillifer | reverse complement strand
GGCCTCTCCCGTTGCGGAGCACAGGCTCCGGACGCGCAGGCTCAGCGGCCGTGGCTCACGGGCCCAGCCGCTCCGCGGCACGTGGGATCTTCCCGGACTGGGGCACGAACCCGCGTCCCCTGCATCGGCAGGCGGAGTCTCAACCACTGCGCCACCAGGGAAGCCCCCTCACTGGCCTTCTTTAACATCCTCCAACAAGTCAAGCTCCCTCCTGCCTCAGGCTCATTGCACGTGGAGTTCTTCATTGACACAAAGCTCTTCCACCTCCTTGCAATGGCCAACTCATTCTCGTACTACAAGGATCGGCGAGTATGCTCCTTCCTCAGAGAGGCCCTGCCTAACAGTGTTAAAGTAGGACTCGACCCGCTCACCATTATTCTCTATCACTGCTGCCATTTCCTGAATAACATGTGTCACAATTCGTATTTATTGTGTATTTAATTATAAATGTATCTCCCTATATTGTAAGTGCCATGAAGGCAGGACCCACATATATGTTACTCACCACTGGAGAACCCAGTGCCTTACGCACTGCCTGGAAAACAGAAGGTGAATATGTCTATCTATGTCTATGTCTGTATATCTATATAAACGAATGAAGATTGAAGAGGTTTCCTTTGATGGTAGGAGTACAGTGATAGTTATGAGTCAGTTTGCATCAGTTAGCCTACAGATACGACCTGATATGACCATGTAAACTCGTAAGATTATGCCCTAAGTCCTATAATAATTTATAATAGGCCACATGAGGTTCCAATGACCAGTGAGTTTACAGTACACTCATAGAACTCAGCTGATAATGGTAAACTTGTCAAGGTTAGGGATCCTTTTTTTTACAGTTGCATCTCAGGTACCTTAAACAGTACCTGGCATAAAGTAGGTACTCAGTAAGTATTTGTTTAATGAATAAAACTGTATTCCAAACTTGAATCAAGGTTAAGGCAACAGCTGCAATAGATATTGAAATATCTAATTCCTTATGATTTCATGATTTTTAAAAGGAATTTAATCTTTGTTAATGTGAGTGACATTACAACAGCAGTACATGGTGTTAGAAAGATGGGGGGTGGAAAGTCACCCCCAATTCCCACTCCCTCACAGACCAACCATTTTCACAAGGGTTTATTTTTTTTCTAGCCCTCATGCAGTGACATCTTTTGCATGATTATGACCACGCTGCAAAACTTGGGTTTTCACTCTGTCAAACATTTTCCAGTTTCAATGTAATCTACTTAACTATCCCATTTAATGGCTCTCTGCTCCCCTGAGCGTATAGGCCATATTTTACTTTCTAATCATTCTATTTTGGGATATGTTGATTGATCTGCCCAGAATGTAAGACACAATTTTTAGCACAGGGTAAGAGGGGCCTGGATCTTTATAAAGTGCTGGTTAGCAGTGTTCGAACTTCTGCTTTCCTTTTGCTTCTCAATAGGTTTGTCAGTAGCAATCAGAGCCAATCACAGGCCTTCCGTTGATTGTAGAACTGTGCTCAAAATATTAGCTCTCTCTGTTCAATAAGAATGGATCTAAGGGAGCAGAGTAGAACAATATGTACAAATTCAGATAGAAATATGTAAACCCAGAGTTAGAAGTGGTGATCATATTTTCCTCCTTATTTTAGAATGTAAGTCTCCATTTGCTTATTTCTTAACAAACGGAGGTGAATGCAGGGTATGTGCGTGCTCCCACTCTTCCCAAATACCATCCCTATGATAGACGTCCAGAATCTATCAGGGTACTACACTCTGCCATTGAACTCTGACCTGCCTCAGAATCCCTCTTGATGTGGCATTCTAGGTGGTCATGGTGTCACTTGTGACGCTTAACTGCCATCTTTGACCTTTCCCTTTCCTTTCTTCTGTGTAAACGTGCTCTCTGCCGTTCTGGAAGGCAGTTCTTTTTAATAACTGTGGGACTGCCTGGAATAAGGGGCCAGTGCTATGGAGTTCTTCCTGACGAAGGTGCCAGAGGTGAGAAAGTCTGCACTAGAACAACTTATCTAGAGAGTTTTCATGACTGTGTCTAAAACACAGAGCCACAGGAAGACAGGAGCATGTGTAGAGATTTCAAGACCTTACTGGAACTTTCCCTAAGGACCTTGTATATATAACCAGCCCTGTGCACTCCCTGCCAACACGTGTGTTCTGTAATCTTTGCATTCCCCAGCCATCTTTTATAACAATATTACAGAAAGTTTGGATGTCAGAGAAAAAAAAAAATCACCTATAATCTCTCCCCATAGCACAACAATTATTTTGCCTTGTATTTTTTTTTATTTTTGGCTGCCTTGGGTCTTTGTTGCTGCACACGGGCTTTCTCTAGTGTTGTGGTGAGCAGGGGCTACACTTTGCTGTGGTGCACGGGCTTCTCATTGCGGTGGCTTCTCTTGTTGTGGAGCACGGGCTCTAGGCGCACAGGCTTCAGTAGTTATGGCACACAGGCTCAGTAGTTGTGGCTCACAGGCTCTAGAGCGCAGGCTCAGTAGTTGTGGCGCACGGGCTTAGTGGGTCTGCGGCATGTGGGATCTTCCCAGAACAGTTCTCGAACCCGTGTCCCCTGCATTGGCAGGCAGATTCTTTTTTTTTTTTTTTTTTAACATCTTTATTGGGGTATAATTGCTTTACAATGGTGTGTTAGTTTCTGCTTTATAACAGAGTGAGTCAGTTATACATATATATATGTTCCCATATCTCTTCCCTCTTTGTCTCCCTCCCTCC
>NW_006791814.1:2068372-2130496 GCF_000442215.2 Lipotes vexillifer | reverse complement strand
ATGGTTGTTAGTATTTGCCTTATGTATTGAGGTGCTCCTATGTTGGGGGCATAAGTATTTACAATTGTTATATCTTCTTCTTGGATCGATCCCTTAATCATTATGTAGTGTCCTTCTTTGTCTCTTCTGATAGTCCTTATTTTAAAGTCTATTTTGTCTGATATGAGAATTGCTACTCCAGCTTTCTTTTGGTTTCCATTTGCATGGAATATCTTTTTCCATCCCCTTACTTTCAGTCTGTATGTGTCTCTAGGTCTGAAGTGGGTCTCTTGTAGACAGCATATATATGGGTCTTGTTTTTGTATCCATTCAGCCAATCTGTGTCTTTTGGTGGGAGCATTTAGTCCATTTACATTTAAGGTAATTATCGATATGTATGTTCCTATTCCCATTTTCTAAATTGTTTTGGGTTCGTTATTATAGGACTTTTCCTTCTCTTGTGTTTTTGTCTAGAGCAGTTCCTTTAGCATTTGTTGTAAAGCTGGTTTGGTGGTGCTGAACTCTCTCAGCTTTTGCTTGTCTGTAAAGGTTTTAATTTCTCCATCAAATCTGAATGAGATCCTTGCTGGGTAGAGTAATCTTGGTTGCAGGTTTTTCTCCTTCATCACTTTCAGTATGTCCTGCCACTCCCTTCTGGCTTGTAGAGTTTCTGCTGAGAGATCAGCTGTTAACCTTATGGGGATTCCCTTGTGTGTTATTTGTTGTTTTTCCCTTGCTGCTTTTAATATGCTTTCTTTGTATTTAGTTTTTGACAGTTTGATTAATATGTGTCTTGGCGTATTTCTCCTTGAATTTATCCTGTATGGGACTCTCTGTGCTTCCTGGACTTGATTAACGATTTCCTTTCCCATATTAGGGAAGTTTTCAACTATAATCTCTTCAAATATTTTCTCAGTCCCTTTCTTTTTCTCTTCTTCTTCTGGAACCCCTATAATTCGAATGTTGGTGCGTTTAATGTTGTCCCAGAGGTCTCTGAGACTGTCCTCAGTTCTTTTCATTCTTTTTTCTTTATTCTGCTCTGCAGTAGTTATTTCCACTATTTTATCTTCCAGGTCACTTATCCGTTCTTCTGCCTCATTTATTCTGCTATTGATCCCATCTAGAGTATTTTTCATTTCATTTATTGTGTTGTTCATCATTGTCTGTTTCATCTTTATTTCTTCTAGGTCCTTGTTAACTGCTTCTTGCATTTTGTCCATTCTATTTCCAAGATTTTGGATCATCTTTACTATCATTATTCTGAACTCTTTTTCAGGTAGACTGCCTATTTCCTCTTCATTTGTTAGGTCTGGTGGGTTTTTATCCTGCTCCTTCATCTGCTGTGTGTTTTTCTGTCTTCTCATTTTGCTTATCTTACTGTGATTGGGTTCACCTTTTTGCAGGCTGCAAGTTCGTAGCTCCCGTTGTTTTTGATGTCTGTTTCCAGTGGCTAAGGTTGGTTCAGTGGGTTGTGTAGGCTTCCTGTTGGAGGGGACTAGTGGCTGTGTTGTGGTGTATGAGGCTAGATCTTGTCTCTCTAGTGGGCAGGTCCACGTCTGGTGGTGTGTTTTGGGGTGTCTGTGGACTTATTATGATTTTAGGCAGCCTCTCTGCTAGTGGGTGGGGTTGTGTTCCTGTTTTGCTATATGGTTGGCATAGGTTGTCCAGCACTGTAGCTTGCTGGTCGTTGAGCGAAGCTGGGTGCTGGTGTTGAGATGGAGATCTCTGGGAGATTTTCGCCGTTTGATATTATGTGGGGCTGGGAGGTCTCTTCTTGACGAGTGTTCTGAAGTTGGCTCTCCCACCTCAGAGGCAGAGTCCTGACTCCTGGCTGGAGCAGCAAGAGCCTTTCATCCACTTGCCTTTTGGGAGGTCTGAGGTCTCCTGCCAGCGTTCAGTAGGTGTTCTGTAGGAGTTGCTCCACGTGTAGATGTATTTCTGGTGTATCTGTGGGGAGGAAGGTGATCTCTGCGTCTTACTCCTCCGCCATCTTGGAAAGAGTCCCCCGGCAGGCAGATTCTTAACCACTGTGCCACCAGGGAAGTCCTTTGCCTTGTATTTTATCTTTGTTAATATGCATACATCTTTTTCCTAACTATAATTACATAAAATTTGCTATCATAATTTTTTATTAAGCATTTTATCACAACCATGATGCCTTTATAGCACCGTGGAAACAGCTTATCTTTTCTAATGATTGTATAATTGTCCATTGAGTGTATATACCCTAATTTACTTATCCATTCCCCTCTTTTTTTCCATATTTCTGACAACACTGTAATGAACCTCATGCATATGGTGATGATTATATCATGATGGCCGGAACATGGCCTTCAGATCAGATTCACCTGGATCTAAAATCCTGGTTCTAACGTTACCTGGATGGAAGACTTTGGGGGCACGTTAACCACTCTGAAATTGCGTTACTGTATATGCTTAAAGTTTTAAAAATGCATGTAGGAGAAGTAATATCAAGCCTACAATTCGAGAGTATCATAAGAATTAGATACATGTTGCCAGGAGCCATTCAACGTCATGGCTGGTTTTCTTTCCCCTCTTTTTGGTGTATTTCTATTTTAGACATTCACCCACATGAAATTACAGGGTTGAATAGAATGAAGACTTTTGTAACTCTTGATACCTATTGGCAAATTGTCCTCCAAATGGATTGCAGCAGTGTGCGTGTATGTTTTGAGTCCTGCGTTGAGCCAGTCTCTGTGTCTGGGAAGCAGGCCTTTGGCAGCCCAGCAGAGGTTTATGTCAGCTTTCCCAGTCCCCTCAGAGCAGGCTGATGTGTGAAGAGCTCATCACACATGTTGGCAGAGCCATTTGCACTCTCCAAGGATGTGCTGGAAACGCTTTGGGCTCATCAATTTATTGTTCACTACTCCTCCCCTTTGCCTTCAAGTAGCAAGTACAGTGCCTGGCTTCCAAAAGTCTCCCAGAAGGTCCTGGGGACTCCGCCAGAGCTCTGAACTGGGGGACTCAAAACTAGTCCCTGGGGCTTCCCTGGTGGCGCAGTGGTTGAGAGTCCGCCTGCCGATGCGGGGGACGCGGGTTCGTGCCCCGGTCCGGGAATATCCCACGTGCCACGGAGCGGCTGGGCCCGTGAGCCGTGGCCGCTGAGCCTGCGCGTCCGGAGCCTGTGCTCTGCAACGGGAGAGGCCGCAGCAGTGAGAGGCCCGCGTACCGCAAAAAAAACAAAACAAACTAGTCCCTGTAGGCTCCGCCACTGCTTTACTCTGCTACACTACCCTGTCATGCCCTCTCATGGCCTCTGTTAGCTCATCTGTAAAAGAGAAAGTTGAGGCAGTTGGCTTCTAAGGCTGAACCACTCAGTGTGTTCTGTCATCAGCATCGTCTGGGAGCTCTTTAGAAATGTGCCATCTTGGGCTCCACCCCAGATCTGCTGCATCAGAGTCTGCCTTGTTATAAGATCCCTGGGTGATCCCATACCCATTAACTCATGACAAGTACAGCACTAAATTATCTTCTGCCCAAAAATTGCTATCATGCTGGGAACATTTGCTGGGAGCCTCAGTTTGAGAACCCTGCTCTCCCTGCCCTATGTCTGCACTATCTCAGGATTTCCCTAACCTGCTTTGAGGTTCTTCCCCTGCTTGGTTACATCTGTGGACCTAGATGCCAGTTCTTACGGGTCAGGGTCATAACAACCAATACCTTCTTCCTTGAGGTGACCAAAACCATTTTTGATGAAACACAGACCTTACTAGTCATTCCACTGTTGAAAATCCAGCTGTAGATCCCAGTGGCTCTCAAGATAGAATCTGAACCCTTCTTTAACTTGACTAATAGGTCCCTCTATGAATGACCCAGCCCTGGCTGGCCTCCCTAGCATCCTTCCCCTTTTTTTCATACCCACCTCCCCAAATCCATAGGCTTTACCTAACAGCCACCTCACACTCCCCCTGTTCTTGTCTTCCTGTGTCTGGGATGCTCTTTCCCACTGCCTCCTTTCTTGCTTTTAAAGGCTGTGCATTCTTCAGCACCCTCGAGGGCTCAAGAATCCTCTCAAGGAACACTGTTTTCCTGAAACACCTGGTTTAGAGGTTCCTTCTTGTTATGTTATAATAGCATCTATTGCCCTATACTGTGATCATTTATTTCTACATATGTCTACCACTAGGCTCAGAATTCATAGACTTCTAAGAACGTATTTTGTTCCCTGTTGAGTTTCCGGGAGCCGACCTCTGGCAGGTCTTCCGTGAATGGCAGTGGCCAGTGGTGCAGCTCCCTCCCCTTCCTTCCCACAGGTCTCTCCATCCCAGTCTACCTGCTCTCTGGCTCAGGACATTGACTCTCAGGCATCCCTGACCTGCCTTGCCTTCTTGCCTTCTGTTCAGCAGAAGGAGTGCCCTGCTACAGATAGAAAGGGCAGGCAGGGGCGGGAAAGAGGGGTCATTACCGCTCCAGCAACCTCAGGGAGGGTCACAGCTTTTCTCAAGGTGACCTTTCAGGTTCTTGAACTTCTCCTTCCTCCACCGCTCTCTCCCTTACTAAATCCCCCTCACAGCCTGTGGCCTTGCTCCCGTCACCTCTCCTACAGTGTAAATAGTTCCTTCATTAAATTCAGCTTGGATTACCCATCTGTTTTTTCGCTAGGACCCCAGTGAGACCCCTGTTATCATTACCGTGGACCACTCAGGGTGCTTGTCATCATGGACTTTATCTCAAGCCTTATAGCCCTTCAAAGTGAGGATCCTTATCCCTACTAACACCAGGGCTTAAAGAGGCAATATGACTTGCCTAAGATCATCTAGCTAGTAATTAGGTGACACCTAGTAATTAGTAATTCCTGCCAGGTTTGATTCCAAAGCCTGTCTGCTTAACTAGTTAGCCACTGTGCTTTCTCCAAAGACACTCAATAAATGATGGTGAAATGGATCCGAATTCCCCAGTCATGTGCAGTCCACCTGACTGGGGTGGCCATGAGCTGGTAGATGGGGGTAAAAGGGAGGACTGAAGTCTGGAACCAGCCTTGGCCTAGAAACCCTCCATGTTGTGTCTTCCAACTAGAGCTGTCACAGCCTTGAGGCATGGTGCTCAGTCAGTATTGATGGACAATGACTGACACAGGGAGGTGGGTGGGGGAAAGCAGGTGCATCTAGATTGGGAGAAGACTTCACGGCCCTCAGCAGAGGTGGCTTCATCATCATGCTTTTTATTTTCAAATCCCGTTCAACTTGAACATTTCTGCAGCTGAACAGAGGTATTCAAAGCCCTGCGCCTCCCATCTTATGCAGCTGAATGGCATGCATGACCCAGTGGCTTTTGGGGGTGTGGTTCTGACATGAATTTCTGACACAAATATGCACTGTCTGGTATGTCAGTATCAAAGGAAAACTGTAGAAGGAAAATTAAGATAATATTTTTCAATACTGGAAAAAAGTTTTCCATTCCAAATCAATTTTGAAAAAAAAAAAAATCTTTTCAAACATCTAGCAATGTCAAAATAGGGCTCTCTATAAAAACAACCATGGCATTTTATGAAGTTTCACACTTTCCAATCAATTATTATCTTTAAATATAAAAGGGCACCTGTCCTGGGCCCCAGGATGATGATTTCTACAATCATCATGTTAACAGGAGAGCCCAGTGACCGTGTTCAGTTTGAAGTTTCAGTCACTGTGGAGCAGATCCAGCCCCTGATATTTTATGATGCTCAAGGCAGTGCTTCTCCAACCAGAGGCTCTGGAATCCTGCAGCGTGGGGTACCCACACGTTTATGCTTCAGGGTATACAGGTTCCTCAGTTTGAGAAACACAGAAAGGATGAAAGGCTTTTTCCTCTTTCTTTCATCCTCTACTTCTGTGGTACTTTTTAGCCTTAATGAATCCTTGTTCTGTAGGAAGTGCTCAATAGACAGTTCTAGCAAGGAAGAAAGGGGAGAAGGGAGAACAAGAGGAAGATAAGACCTGGCAGAGTCCATATCAGCTGCTTTCAGACCTGGCTTTCAAACCCTGGAGTTTTGCAGAGACAGGGAGGGCCAGGTCCTCCTCAGAGCTATTGAATCAGAAACTTTAGGGGCAGAGCCAGGCAATACATATAATTGGAGCCCATAAGAGTCCCTTGTGCAGCCAGATTTGAGAGCCACTGCAGTCTCTATGAACTTTCCCCTGCCCCCTACATGGCCCTGGTTGGGGTCTCAGCTTCTCCAAGACTCCTGTCTCCATCACCTGCTAGATCTTCCCGTGCTTGGTCATCTTTCTCCAAGCTCCATCAGAGTCACCAATCAAACATGCAGGCCAGCAAACATGGACAGCCTTCCACCAGCAGAACATAGCGTGAGCTCCTTAGTGTAGCACCTGGGATGCTCCCTGAACCCCATGACCGCCTTCATCTCCTTTCTGGGCATCTCCTGCTTCTCACTCCATATTCCAGCAGCTCCAAACTACTTATTGGCAGCTCTTTACCGAAGCTGCTCTTTATCTCTTTTCCTTTGTGCACTTTGATACTCCACCTTCAAGGCCGCTCTGCTTTACCCACTTCCTGTTTGCTGGAGTGATGCTTGATCCCCGGTCGTCTCGATCACTACGTCCTTTTGAGATTTCCTCTCACCTCCTCCGACTGGTTTAGACACTCCCTGTACAGTATTCTGGAGTATATTTGTCATTGCATTGTAGTGATGTGTGGCTGTCACTGGACCTCAAGGCAAGGACTTTGTCTTATTCACCAGTGTTTCCCCAACATCTGTAGCAGTACCTAACACATAACGTATGCTCAAGGGGTGTTTGACAAATGCATGACTTTACTGAGCCTTTCTTCTCCCTCTCTCCCCTCTCCCACCAAAACCAACCTATTCAATTTTAGCTGCAGCACTAAGTTACTTAATGTCAAAGAAATATGGAAAAGGAAGAGTGCCTCACATTTTCTTTTGCTGTGTCCTCTAGTCCTTGTCTGTTTGCCTAAATCCATCCTCTTTCATGCACCTATCACAGACCTGCCCCTCTCTTTAACTTAGGATTCTTACTAGAACCATCTCCCTGTGTAATATCTTGATGCCATCCATCATCGATTCCCTCCCGTATTCTTGTCTTGGGAAGAAAGGTGCTGCTACAGATTGTTTTATATGTGTCCTCACCTGCAAAAAAAATATGCCCATGGTGGCAATGGCAGAGTCTATTTCACCATGCCCAGGAGCGCTGGCTACAATTTGCTGTAATTGCACTGCGCTTGGTGTGATCTGATGGCTGTCACATCATTCCCATAGACACAATCCAATGACACCAGTTAATCATGCCAGAACTTCAGTCACATGCGTAAATGAGAAAATCATCCCCAAATTAGGCCCTGAGTAGGTCAACTTGCTTGCTGTTTGAGGCTTTTGAGACACAGAATTTCCCCTCTACCAACTTGGCAAACTCCATCGGACCCGTGTACTCAGCTAGAGGGTGAGATGGAAGTGTGAGCCGTTAATGATTAACCCTAGTGTTTTTCATGAGGGTCTCAGGAATCCACCTGTGGGAGATATATATCCTGACCTATAGGAGTCTTAGGGTGGCAACACCCTTGGTATAACCTTGAAAGCTGCAATTCTGGCTTTGTTAAGTCTCCATCAGTAAATTGAGAGTGTTTGCACAGAGGAAGTGCACCTGTGACTTTGGATTCCAGCTGAGGAAAGCAAGGTTTTCTTTGTTGAGGTTTGGAAAAGCCTGGGTGTCCAAAGTCACTGATAGAGCAGCAACAAAAATATTTTCTGGCGCAAAAAAAAACACTTTGAGGTTGATCCCTCCCACATCTCCAAAACATTTGGTTAGTGCAGCAGATGCCAAATGAACTGAGATCCATACAGGGCTGTTAAAGTCAGAGTTTAGCACAAACCTTAAATTTGTAATCAAAAGTTAGTGTTCTGTATTTGTGAAATGTAATAATAGTAACAGAGAAAGAAAACACTTTCAGTTACTCAGAATCTCACATTGTTCTTTTTTCCAGGGTTCCTTCTAGTCCCTGTCAATGTGCATATGAAATTTTTACATAGTTGTAATTATTGCATCTCTGTAGTTTTTAATGCTTTTTCCCTCACTGAAAAGTATCTCATAGTTACAACATTATTAGCATTTTAATGGCTGCATAATGTCCCATCCAGTGGCATGACCACGATTTACTTAACCGCACCGTCTGTGACATTCACAGAGTCTCTGGTATTTCTCCAGTATAAATGAGGCTTCATAAAACAGCTTCAGGGACTTCCCTGGTGGTGCAGTGGTTAAGAATCCACCTGCCAATGCAGGGAACACGGGTTTGAGCCCTGGTCCAGGAAGATCCCACATGCTCTGGAGCCGCTAAGCCCGTGTGCCACAGCTACTGAGCCTACGCTCTAGGGCCCGTGAGCCACAACTACTGAGCCTGCGTGCCGCAACTACTGAGCCTGCGTGCCGCAACTACTGAAGCCCATGCGCCTAGAGCCCGTGCTCCACAACAAGAGAAGCCATGACAATGAGAAGCCCGCGCACTGTGACAAAGAGTAGCCCCCACTCACCACAACTAGAGAAAGCCTGCACGCAGCAATGAAGACCCAGCACAGCCAAAAATAAAGAAATAAATAAATTTATTAAAAAAAAAAACAAACTTAAAAAATAAACAGCTTCATGTATTTGCTTTTTCCTTTTACATTATTTCCTTTAGATACCTTTCCAGAATTATGATTATGTCAGAGAGCAGAGCCACTTGATATTTTTCTGGGTTTACACTGCCCCCTTTAGTGGTGGATCGTATCAGCCTACACTCTGGTCAAAAGGGCTGTCGGCCCAGAGGCCTCAGCTGGAAGGAGGCTGAGGCCAGCGAGGTGCCTGGAACAGGGTAAGCTCTGCAGGTTAGGACAGAGTGAGGGTGCTGTAGAAGGGACAGTGGACTACGAACCATGTAAATAGGAGAGACCCAGTGTGACTTGGCCACAGCCCCTGGGTGATGCTGAGTAAGTCATTCTTTGGGGCCTGGACCTGGCCTGTATGTGGGAAGCAGAATTATGACTGTCGCCTGTTGGTAACCCAGTCATTGCCTGTGATGGGGAGAGTTAGAACCTGACGTAAAAGTACCTGGCACGAAATGAGCCCATCTCTGATTCCCTTTCCACTCTCTGCTCCTCCTCCACACACAACACAATCCATCAGCGGTCTTCGAAGTGTCCCTTCAGTGTGTTCAGGAAATCTGCCCCCGTTACCACCCTAGTTGCAGCCACCACCATCTCTTGTCTCAACTACAATCATTTCCTAGCTGTTCTTCTTGCCTCCATGCTTGGCCCACACCCAAGAGTCCATTCTCCACAGATCGACCAGAGTGGTGGTTTTAAAATGCCACTTGGTTCTTGTTACTCTCCCGCCTGGAACCCATCAAAGGAAATGATGTGCAATCAGCAAGCCAGCACACTCCCAAAGCCCTCCAACACCTTCCCACACACACGATTTATTTGTAGGCTTATTGGAAACACACCATCAATAGCTTAACCAAACCCAGGTGAACCTGGACGGCACCCAGGAGCTTCTGTCCCTTCTTTGTGAACACAGTGGGGAAGAGACCTAGCACCCCACACAGTTGAATCAAGTTCTTACTCAGAGGACATCTGCCGGACATTAAATGTCAGTTCTTCCTTGGTTGTGAAGGATGAAGGGACCTGAAAACTGGCTCAGTGATGGTGTATTCATTTCTGAGGGCTGCCATAGCAAATTGCCACAAACTGTTGGCTTAAAACAAGAGAGGTTTATTCCCTCACAGTTCTAGAGGCTAGAAGTCTGAAATCAAGATGACGGCAGGGTTGGTTCCTTCTGGAGGGTCTGAGGGAGAACCTGTCACATGCCTCTCTCCTCACTTCTGGCGGTGGCCAGTAATCCTTGGCATTCGCTGGATTGGGGCTGCATAACTGCAGTCTCTGCCTCCGTCATCATATGACCTTCTCACCTCTGTGTCTCATTCTCCCCTTGTCTTCCTCTGGTAAGGACAACTGCTGTTGGATTTAGGGCTCACCCTAATCTAGGATGATCTCATCTCGAGATCCTTGATTTAATTACATCTGCAAAGACCGTTTCTTTCAATAGGTTCACATTCACAGGTGGCAGGCAGACGTCTCTTCTGGGATGACTACCACTCAATCCCCTACAGACGGCAGGTCCTTTGAGACAGCATGGAGTAGGGAGAGCTTTCTGGAGTACCATATGTAGATATCTCTAGAAGAGCAGGGCAGTCTGCAGCTCATTTTCCAGGCAAATGATATATAATCAGACTCTTCACTCTTTGAGGTTTCATACAGGGGTGGGGTCTGTCTACCTGACTCCAGGGAGAATCAGAATAAAGGGCATTTCTGGGTCTACCAGGAGCAAAGACCTGGGCTAATTCTGACCCAAATCTGGGAGAGCCAGGTATGGCCCGGGGCAGGATTGGATGTTCAAACTCAGCAAAAAGCAACAGCAAAATCCTCCTGGAGGAGGAATCACTTCTCTAATCAAGGTCAATTACTGCTCTCGGGGTCCCTTCAGCCCTTGCCAGGAACCTCCTCTATAGCTGCCCCGCTTTGACGCAGCAGCCAGCAGCCCTCACGCCAGTCACCATTTCCCAAAACGCCCCACACATAGTAAAATGTAGGCGGTCCTAGACGCATGCCAGGGAGAGGTTGGTTCTAGAATCAAACTCCTGCCAGTTTATTGGGGCACTTCACACTATGGGGACAGACCATGACAGGCCAGAGCCCACCCCCCCCCCCATCAAAAGGTGGGGACTTGGAAAAATACCTCAGTGCTTCCGGCATCAGTAACCACGCCCACTGGGTCAGGTTCATGAGCAAAGCTGAGCTGCACGGCTAGTTGAAACCTTTGTGAGCTAAGCCTAATGGGCAAAGAGAAAGAGAATATCAACAGTGATTTCCTGGGAGAAGGAGATGGAGGTGAATCATTTCTCCTTGATGCTTTGTTTGCTCTCTCGCTCTCTGGGTTTTCTGCTGTTTCTAACAAGCGTGCATTTTGTTCGTAATCTGAACAAAGAATAATCATTTGCACGGAGTGCGGGGAGTGTGAACATGCCAGAATAGAGCACAAGAGCTCAGACATTTCTCTAAGTGGAAGCTAGCTCAGCTTTCCATGGTCACAGAAACTCCAGATTTCAGATATGATAGGAATTGGATGGTCGTATTCAGACCCTCAGATAAATGTATTCACATCACAGCTCACTTTTTCTCAGCAACAGTGTGCCTGTTAGTAACGAAACCACCTGTAATAGCTGAAGACACACACACAATCATACACACTCACACAGCACCCGTGTATTCGTTGCTTGGGACTACCATAACAAAGTACCACAGACCAGGTGGCTTTAAACAACAGAAATGTATTCTCTCACAGTTCTAGAGGCTGGAATTCCAAAATCAAGGTGTTGACAGGACCATATTCCCTCTGAAGGCTCTAGCAGAGAATCTGTCCTGTACCTTTTCCTTAGCTTCTGGTGTTGCCAGCAGTCCTTGGCATTCCTTGGCTTGTAGCCACATCATCCAGTCTCCACAGTGATCTCCCTGTGTGTCTGTGTCTCTCCTCTTTTTATAAGGACACCCGTCATATAGGATCGGGTCCCACCTTAAAGATGCCATCTTGAATTAATTACATCTCCAAAATCTTATTTGCAGATAAGGTCAGATGCGCAGCTAGAAGGGGTTAGGACTTTGATATATCTTTTTGGAGAGACACAATTCACCTGCAACAAACCTCTAACCCAGTCTATCTTCCAGGCTCACTCTGAGGCCTGCCCCACCAGACAATGGGTATGATTACTCGGGAAACCGCCTTTCCCTCAGAGCCCCCGTCCTCCCACATACACCCTGCAGTCAGCACACCTGTAGTTGCTGCTTCTCTGTCACTGAGCTACAGGCTGAGGGGAGGCCCCCCCCCCCACCAGTGACATGGTCATGATTACATTTTACACAGACACACTTGGATTTGCACGGCCAATTACCCTGCAAAACCACATACGCTGCCTGTGATTAGGCAGCAGGAGAGCTGTCAGCATCCAGTTCCAATCCAAGCACAGCAGCCCCTTCCCCTCAGGAGGGCAGAGAGGGGGGTGGTTCTTTGCTAGTGCATCCACCCGTCCCATCTTAGACCCAAGTCCCCTCGCACACCTCTGCTCTGTTGGTCCTCAGCTGACCCTCCACTTCCAGAAGAGGGACCAGAGGGTGAGGTGGCCACATCTGGGGGAGGGGGGACCTGGGGGAGAGGGTGTCAAGCTTCCAGTTCAAGAGTCTCTGCAGCGTCAACCTCTAAACCGCATGCCAGGGGCTGAGACGGGGAGGAGGGGTGTCTTGGGATGCAGCTAAGTTCTGAGGGAGGAGAGGGTCTAAAACAGAGGTATGCTAAAACAGGAGGAACCCTAGATAGACACCCCTCCCCACGCCCACCCCCGGATCTGGCCCTTTCCTGCTGTCCCTGCCTTTTGCCGGCACCTGGCAGCTCCTTCCTCCTCCACTCGACGCTGAGTTGCTCTTGTGCTCAGGCAAATCATGTGCACGTGCAGCTGGGCTTGGACTTGATTCCAGCCTGAGCATGCCGGGCTGGACCTCTGGCTGTGACACACATTGGAGAGGGTGGACCCGCGTGAGCAGTTGTAATGCTGAAACATAGTGGGGCCTGGGGCCCACACGTGATACAAGCACACACAGAGTCACAGCCGTGTACGGTCACAGCAAAACCCAGCCTCACTACAGCCATCACAGTCTCTCCCTGTGGGCAGAACCCCATGGGATGTCATGTTCATTCATTCATTTGCTCACTCACTCAGTATTTATTGAGCAGCTACTACGTGCCGGCCACTGTCGTAGGCCATTGGGCTATATCACTGGACCAAACAGACACAAATCTGTCTCCTCCGGGACCTGATGTTTGAGTCATAATAGGAGGCAGCCGTTGTGAAGGCCTGGGGAGCCTTTGTCAAAGGCAAGAGGAGGCAGATTAGAGTTTTGTTTTGTTTGTTTTTATTTTAACATCTTTATTGGAGCATAGTCAGATTAGAGTTTTTAATGGCCTCTGCCTCCACCTACCCCAGGGCCACATGGCAGTGTCCCCCAGCCAGCATAGCCCTTCCCATGATGGGGCTGGTGTATGTGCCCTGAGAGCAGCTTCCCTCACTTGGCCTGCTGCTCCTGGCTGCCAGACCCCTCTCTCTGTCTGAGCCTCAAGCTCTTTTTTTTTTTTCCACTTGGCCCACTCCTGACAGTCTAGGAGCCCTGCTTTCCCATCCAGGTAACTCTTATCCCTACCTTCTGATCTGATTTGGGCATTGATTCTGAGGGCAAGCTGATAGCCACATTCCACTTATTTTTCATTTTATCCGCTACAAACTGCACACATAGATTGCGGGCTAGGTTAATTTTTCCCGATGTGTTTGTTAACCATTTGTACATTATTTCTGAAACACTGTTTTCTAACTTGGGGCCTTCACTGTGGAAGCAGAGACCTAAGGGGGAAACACACCATCAGCTTTGGGGTCCTAATTCTGGGTCTAAACTAGACTCTCGTCTTCTCTGCTCTGTTGTGTTAGAACGACACCTTCCAGGCAACGGGAGCCGTGGGTATAATGTAATTGTTTCAAGTAGCTGCATTAAAAAAAAAAAAAAAAGAAACAGGAAAAAAAACTTTAATTTTAGTAATATGTTTTCCTAACCCACTAGGTCCAAAATAGTATCATTTTAACATGTAGTCAATATAAAAATATTGAGATATTTTACACTCTTTTAGATGCACAGAGTTTGAAACACAGTATCTATTTTCCACCTATAGCACATTTCAGTCTGTACTGTCCTCACTTCAAGTGCCCAATAGCCAATTTTCAGTTTCCTCATTTGTACAATGGGAATATGAATGCCTGTTCTATATCACTGTGAGGATAAAATGAGTTTGTATGTGAAAACTTCTGGAACATTGTAGGGGATCAATAAATGTCAGACTTTCCTCACCTCCAGTGGATATTATTCATCCATTTTGAGTGTGTTGGGCAGGAACTAATGTTTGCCTCAAAATATAAATTAGCTTTTAAAACGTAATAGGTTGTCCATTATTTTGGACATTAATCAATAGACTGTCTATTGACAAAATAACGCTTGTCCATTATTTTGTGTTACTTTGTTATTTTTCTCCAGCTGTTATTTTCTTCTTATTTAATCTCTAAAAAGTCTAGGAAGCTCACTCTCTGTGGTAGTTTGAATTGCATCCCCCGAAAAAAGATATGTTAAAGTCCTAACCTTTAGTACCTATGAATGTGACTTTATTTGGAAATAGGGCCTGTGCAGATGTAATTAAATTAAGGTGAGGTGATACTGGATTAGGGTGGACCTAAAATCCAATGACTGTTGCCCTGGGTAGAAGAGGGAAGTTTGGACACAGAGACACACGTGGGGACACCACCTGACAACAAAGGAAGAAATTGGAGTGATGTATCTACAAGTCAAGGAATGTTAAGGTTTGTTGGCAACCATTAGAAGGATCCTCTTCTAGGGACTTCAGAAAGAGCATGGCCCTGCCCATCTTGACTTCAGAGTCTAGAGTCCAGAACTGTCAGAAAATAAATAGCTGTTGCGGAAGTCATCCAGGTTATGGTAATGTGTTACTGTAGCCCAAGGAAACTGACATGCTCTCAATGAACTTCCGCTTCCTCTGCCTCCCATTCATTCCTCAACCCACTGCACTTGGACCTTTGATTCCATCACTCATTAATACA
This sequence comes from Lipotes vexillifer, assembly GCF_000442215.2. Classification (NCBI taxonomy): domain Eukaryota; kingdom Metazoa; phylum Chordata; class Mammalia; order Artiodactyla; family Lipotidae; genus Lipotes; species Lipotes vexillifer. Next base: position 2,115,808 of record NW_006791814.1, on the reverse strand, counting down.
GTGCTGTCGAGGTCACCCAGCCCTTGACATCACCATAGGCCATGACCTGAAAGCCTGGCTGGTCCTTTGCCACTGGTCTAGGATATTAGAGATGCAAGATCAGGGAAGCTGGCCAGTCTCCATGAGTTTGAGCTCCATGTGGCCTACTGGGACGGTGCATCTTTAGAACTCAGTGTCTTATCTGCACAAAGCCGAGATTTCTTCTAGAAGCACATCCGAGAAATGGGTCTGACCGGGGAAATCTCCAAAGACTTAAGGATGGGTTTGCACTCAAGCTGAGCCTTGAACAATGGCCAGGTAGCTTGTTTGTTCCAAAACAGGAGAAGGAATAAAGGGACAGCCCTGCCCTTTTTGTGTGTTTTCAGGGAAGAAAAAAACAAGGGATGTCCGGGAACTAAGGAGGAATCTTCATGAGGAGGAGCACAGGTGTTTGGGGTGGGGGTAAGATCCCAGAGGGCCAGGTTATGGATGGCCCGGGACATGGGGTTGCCTGCGGGTTGTGTCATACCCAGTGTTGGTTTTTGTTTTGTTTTGTTTTTTGCGGTACGCGGGCCTCTCACCGCTGTGGCCTCTCCCGCTGCGGAGCACAGGCTCCGGACGCGCAGGCTCAGCGGCCACGGCTCACGGGCCCAGCCGCTCCGTGGCACGTGGGGGGATCCTCCCGGACCGGGGCACGAACCCGTGTCCCCTGCGTCGGCAGGCGGACCGTCAACCACTGCGCCACCAGGGAAGCCCCATACCCAGTGTTGGTAAGATTTACTAGGAATTTGCTGATCCAAGCTTGAGCCTCATTCAAAAATAGAAGACTCCATACTGTAATACAAGGTGCCCAGTCCTCCTTCAGGATAAAATTTGGTAGAGCTTTAGAACACGGCCCTTTGCTTTGTGATGTTTTACCACTTTTTTTTTTTTTTTTTTTTAAACTGTAGCTTTTGAGGCATTCAGGTAAACTCTAGGCTCTGGTGACCGTTTTGTTTTCTTTTTCACTCTAGCATAAACGCCGTTACATCCCTAAGACTCTAAATGAAAGAAAGAAGTACACCCACCATCCCAGGGCCCAAAAAACAAGCCGTTTTAAGTCCTCACCCACATGTAGGAAGCATTTTTTTCATATTTATTAAACTGTAGATATGATGTGATAACATACTTTTCTTCCACTTTAGTGTTATGTCAAAACCCATTTCCCCCCCCACGTCACTAGTCTTTATCACTATCTTATTCAGTGACGATGTAATATTTCATCAAGTTGATGGACCCTGATTTACTTACCCATTCCCCTATTATTGGACACCGTTGCTCTAATACAGATAACACTGTTATCTCTATAACCAGTAGATCAAAAGCTGACAAAGCAGATACAGGCAGAGTCAGCCATGAATTATGCATAGGGTCAGGTCGCAGGCAGTTTCTTCTGTTTAACTTAGGGGCAGCAAGTAGGAGACCAGTGCGTCCTGCGGGGTGGGGCGGGGAGCTGAAGGACGTGGTGAATGAGAGGGGATTTTCAAAGACAAATAATGGGATTTGCCGAGGTTGAGAAGTATGTTAGTTTTCTGTGGCCTTTGTAACAAATTACCACAAACTTCATGGCTTAAAAACAGCAGACATTTATTCTCTCACAGTTCTGGAACCTGAAGTCCAAAATCAAGGTACTGCCAGGGTTGGATCCTTCTGAAGGCTCTGGGAAGCATCTGCTCCCCGATTCTCTCCTAGCTCCTGGTGGCTGCCCATAGTCCTTGCATTCTCCAGTTTGTATCCATATAACTCCAATCTCCGCCTTAATCCTCACGTGGTCGTCTCCGCCGTGTGTCTTACACCCCTCTCTTCTTTCATAAGGATTCTTGTCATTGGATCTAGGGCTCACTCTGATCCAGGTCAGCCTCATCTTGAAATCCTTATCCTAGAAACATGTGCAAAGACTCAATTTCCAAATAAGGTCACAGTTCCAGCTTCCCAGTGGACATATCTTTTGGGGGTCATTATTCAACCCACTATAGGAAGAGAAGGCATTTAAATTCATGAACACAATTGTACATTGTGGGTTCGTGTTACCTGTATGTCTGCTTGTCTTTATTCAGCAATATGTTAGGAATATCCTTCCGTACCAAAGTGTAGAGATCCCCCGGGTTCATTTTTATTGACGGCTGAGTACTACATAGCATGCAGGTCACTACATATACACTTACCACATTTTTCTTTATCTTGTGAATTAATAATATTTCGTCATTATAAATAAGAGTAGAGATGAATGTTCTCATGAATGCATCATAAGCATATGTGCAGTTTGTCCAAGATATATAACTAGTTGTCTTAACAGCATACCTTTCCTCTTTAAACTTATTTACAGATATATATGTGTGATGTATATATATGTGTGTGTGTGCTTATATATATTAATATATATATATGTATATGTATAGTAACATTTATTGAACATTTATCAATACTAAGTGTCAGATGTCAGGCCCTATGGTAACATTTTTATACATTATTTTATTATATCAAAAGCATTTGAGGAAGACTATTGTTACTCTAGTTTTCATCCACTACATAGGAGAAGAATACTTTACAGAAAAGTTAAGCAACTTCCCTATGATCCCATTGCTAGAAGAGGCAGGGCTGGGATTTGAACCTAGCACCCAACCATTTAACCACTAACCTCTACTGTTGCCCTTTACCCTGAATTTTATACACACACACACACGCGCACACACACACACACACACACACACATATATAAATCTGTTCTATTTTTGGAATCTATTCCGTTGTTTTGTCTGTTGGTCTGTTCTGCACTATCACCATACGGTTTTTTGTTTTTTTTGGTTTTATTTATTTATTTATTTTTGGCTGCATTGGGTCTTCGTTGCTGCACACGGGCTTCCTCTAGTTGTGGCGAGCTGGGGCTACTGTTTGTTGCAGTGCACGGGCTTCTCATTGCAGTAGCTTTTCTTGTTGCGGAGCACGGGCTCTAGGCTCACGGGCTTCGGTAGTTGTGGCGTGTGGGCTCAGTTGTTATGGCTCGCAGGCTTAGCTGCTCCGCAGCATGTGGGATCCTCCGGACCAGGGCTCGAACCCATGTCCCCTGAATTGGCAGGCGGATTCTTAACCACTGTGCCACCAGGGAAGTTCCATGCCATATGGTTTTAACATTGAACTTTTACAGGACACTAGTAATATCTGATAGACCTACCTCCCTTCACGTTTTCAAAAACTTCCTGGATATTCTCACCTGTTTATTTTTCCAGATATGTGGTAGAGAATATTGTTAAGTTGCAATATAAACCCTATTGAATTTATATTGTACCTGCGTTGAATTTATATATTCATTTAGGAAGAATTGATACCCTTATAATACCGAGTTTCTTATCCAACCTCTAGTTATGACTCCATAAAATTTTTTTATATTTCTGCATAGAATTGCATAGCTTTATTCATGTAGGTACTTCACATTTCTATTTAAGCTTGTTCCTAGATTTCTTTTTCTGATGACTTATAGGTATAGGATTTTTCTTGTATTACATTTTCAAACTGATCATTACTTCCATTACATTTTCTGTTTGTTGTATATTGTGAAGCTATTGGTTGTTTTATATTAATTTTGTAACCAGCCACCTTAGTGAATTTTTTTTTCTAATATGTTTTTCAGCTGATTCACTAAGGCTGACTTGCAAATAATAATCATTTTACCTCGATGTTAGCAACAGACTTACCCTGTATTTCAACCTCCTGTTTAATGGCTTTGGCAGTTATGCCCAGAAGAGAGGACACTCTCATCTTATTCTAATCTAATGGAGAATCTTGGATTATTTTAACATTAAACATGAGGCAAGATTTGGACTTGAGTTACCTTTTTTATCATGTTAGAAAGCAGCCATTTATGTCTACTTTACCAAGTTTTCTATCAGGAATGGATGTTAAATTTTTTTCAAGAACTTCGTAGGTAGCTATCGACATTCATGCAACAAGTAATGATTGATTGAGTGGGGCCAGGCACTCCTGTAAGCAGTAAACAAAGTCTCTGTCCTCCTGGTGAGTGACAGTGCTAGACTAGAAGGGAGGTGCAATTTCAAAGGTGAAATATAGTTTGACAAACTTATGGTGCCCAAAGGGGAAAGGGAGGGCATGAATGGATAAATTAGGAGTTTGGGATTAACATATACACACTACTATATATAAAATAGATAACCAACAGGGACCTCCTATATAGCACAGAGAACTATACTCAATACTTTGTAAATAACCTATAATGAAAAAGAATCTGAAAAATAATATATATATAAAACTGAATATATTCATATAATTATATATCTATATAAAACTGAATAACTTTGCTGTACACCTGAAACTAACAACATTGTAAATCAGCTATGCTTCAATTTAAAAAAAAAAAAAAAAGAATATAGTTGGAGAAGGCTGTGCTGAGGGGGTGCTATTTAAGCAGAGTTCAGTGTGGGGGGAGCTGTGTGAGATCTGGGGAAACATGTCAAACCTTGGAATCAGAGAAGATCAGGTGGGGCTTCCCTGGTGGCGCAGTGGTTGAGAATCCGCCTACCAGTGCAGGGGACACAGGTTCGAGCCCTGGTCCAGGAAGATCCCACATGCCGCGGAGCAACTAAGCCCATGTGCCACAACTACTGAGCCTGCGCTCTAGAGCCCACAAGCCACAACTACTGAGCCCGCGTGCCACAACTACTGAGCCCACGTGCCACAACTACTGACGCCCGAGTGCCTAGAACCCATGCTCCACAATGAGAGAGGCCACCACAATGAGAAGCTCGCGCACCTCAACGAAGAGTAGCCCCTGCTCGCCACAACTAGAGAAATCCCGCGCATAGCAACGAAGACCCAATGCAGCTAAATAAATAAATTTATTTTAAAAAAAAAGATCATGTGACCTCTCTGACCTCTTACTGTTATAATGAATGAAGGCACATTTCCTAATATTGAATCATCTTGTACAGTCATATAAACCTGATTTCATCACAAGGTAGAGTTATTTTAATGGATTGTTAGGTTGACAGTATTTAATTTAGAATTTTTTGCATCCGTATCTATAAGTTTGGGCTGGGGGTTTTTAAGTCTATCTTTGTAAAGTTTTGCTTTGTATGTTAGACTGGCTTAAAAACAGGAATTCTTAGGTTGTCTTTCCTTTTTTCCATGGCTTAGTACCATTTCATTGACGTAGACATTATGTTTCTTAAAGAACTGAAAATAGTCATTCATAAAAGTATATGTCCTGGTGCTTGGAGGAGGGAATAGGAGGGGAACACAAATCATATGTGGTTTAGTTTAGTTTAGTTATTGATTTATTCAGGGTTTCCTTTTTTAAGTTAAATTTGTTAGTTTCTGGTTACTTAGAACTTCATTGAGGTTTTCAGATAGCATAGTGGTAGAGTTGGGGAAAGTACTGTGCTGTGTAATTTTAGTTCCATCTTCATCCACATTATTTGCCTTTTCTCATAAAGTATTTTTGTGTGTATTAATTTAATTAAGGTTTTTTAACTATTATTTGCATATAATAAAAGATACCCCTTTTAGCAGGACAATTTAATGAGTTTTTAAATGTGTACAGTTCTATAACCACCACCACTATAGAGATATAGAATATTTCCCAAACCCCCAAAAGTTTCCCCATATGCCCTTTTCTAATCAATTCCTCCTTCTCCCCAGGCCCTGGAAACCACTGATCTGATTTTTGTCCCTATAGTTTTGCTATTTCCAGAAAGTAGTATAAGTAGAATCCCACAGGAAGTAGCATTTCGAGTCTGATTTCTTTCATGAGGCATAATGTTTTTAGGGTTTATCCACATTATTGTATGTCTCAGTAGTTTATTTCTTTTTCTTTCTAGTTTTATAGAGATATAATTAATATAGAACATTGTATTAAAGTATCCAACATAATGATTTGATATATGCATATATCGCAAAATGATTACCACAGTAAGTTAACACTCATCTCGTTTGTTTCCTATTTGTTGAGTAATGTTTTACTGTCCGAAAATACTGTGGTTTATCTATCCATGGGTGGCAATGTAGGTGGCTTCCAGTTGTTGTTTACTGTAAACACAACTGCTATGAATATTTGTGTAGGAGACATTTGTCTTTATTTCTCTCATTTAAATATCCAGTACTGGGTGTGTCAGGTCATATGTAAAGTATATGTTTAACTTTATAAGGAACCACTATTACGCTTTCCAAATCAGCTCTACTATGAATTCCCAACAGCAGCATATAAGAGTGCCAGTCATTCCACGTCCTTGTCAGGACTTTGCATTATCTTTCCCTCTCCTTTGGCCATACTAATAGGTGAGTGGGTGAGAGCTAAGATCTCATTATGATTTTAATTTGGGTTTCCCTGACTAATTAATGGTATTGAGTGTTTTTCCTGGGTTAATGCTTTCTACATATGTTCTTTGGTGAAGTGTTTGTTCACATCACTTGCCCATTTTACAAATTGGGTTATCTTCCTGTTACTGAGTTTCAAGAGCTCTTTATATAATATTCTGGATGCTAGTCCTTTTTCAGATAGGTGTTTTGCAAATATTTTGTCCCTATCTGTGACATCTCTTTTTGTTTCCTTGACAGTATCCTTGGAAGAGTAGAAGTTTTAAATTTTGATGAACTCCAAATAATCACAGTTTTTTTTGTTTCATGCTTTATTGTGCTTTATGGTCAAAAAAATGTTGACCTAACCCAAGGTCATGAAATGTTTCTCCTATGTTTTGTTTTGAGTTGATTATTGTATATGGTGTGAGGTATGGGTCAAGGTTCATTTTTTACATATGGATGTCTATTCCAGCATCACTTATTAAAAATATTCCATTTCTCTTGTATTATTTTTTTTCCTTAAATTTTTGATAGAATTCTCTAATGAAACCATTTGGGTCTGGATTTTTATTTGTGGAAAGGTCTTTAAATTACAAATCCAACTTATTTAATAGATAAGGGGATAACTGGGATTATCTAATTCTTCTCGAGTGAGTTTTGGTACTTTGTGTCTTTCAAACAATTTGTTTATTTAGTTTATGCTATTAGATTTATTGGCATAAAGTTGTTCCTAATGTTCCCTTTCTATTTTTAATAGCTCAAAGATATATAGTGATGGGTCCTCTCTTATTCTTGATATTAACGATTTGTATCTTTCCTCTTTTCTTTCATGGTCTGTCTGGCTAGAAGTTTGTCATTTTTATTGTTTTTGGTGTTTTTTTTTTTTTTTTTTTTTTTAAGAATCAGCTTTTGATTTTATCGCTTGTCTCCATTGGTTTTCTATTTTCAATTTCATTGACTTCTCTTTATTATTTCCTTTCTTCTGCTTCCTTTATATTTAATCTGCCCTTCTCCTAGTTTGTTAATGTTCAGCTTAAATTTTTGATATGAGAACTTTCTTATACTCTAATACAGACAATTTAATGCTATACATTTCTGTTTAAGTACAGCTTTCACTGTCTCCCCCTATTCCACATAGTTGAACATACTATGTTTTCATTATCAATCAATTCAGTATACTTTAGCTTCCCTAGTGATTTATCCTTTAACCCATGGAAAGAATTTGGAAGTGTTTATTGTGTGATTTACAAATATTGGGGGACTTTCAGGTATCTTTCTGTTACTGATTTTTAGTTTAAATCCACTCTGATCAGAAAACACATTTTCTATGGTTGCAGTTCTTTCATATTTGCTGAGATTTGTTTTATAGACTAGTATTGGGTTGGCCAAAAAGTGCCTTCGGTTTTTAAGTAAAAATAAAAGACACATTTTTCATTTTCACCAAGAACTTTATTAACAACATATTCACCCTTTTGTTCCACTTCCTTCTGCCATTTTCCAGGCAACTTCACAATTCCATCTTCCCAAAACTTTGTATGTTTTTTTTTTTTTTTTTTTTTTTTTTGCTGTATGCGGGCCTCTCATTGTCGCGGCCTCTCCCGTTGCGGAGCGCAGGCTCCGGACGCACAGGCCCGGCGGCCATGGCTCACGGGCCCAGCCGCTCCGCGGCACGTGGGATCCTCCCGGACCGGGGCACGAACCCGCGTCCCCTGCATCGGCAAGCGGACTCCCAACCACTGCGCCACGAGGGAAGCCCCAAAACTTTGTATGTTTTTGAACAAAGAACTGTTCCAGGTGCCTTTTACAGTCTTTCAGGGAATTGAAATGTTTTCCCTTAAGAGAATTTTGTAAAGACCTAAATAAATGGAAATCCGAAGGTGCAGTGTCTGGTGAATATGGTGGATAAATCAGAACTTCCCAGGCAAGCTGTAATAATTTTTGCCTGGTCGTCAAAGAAACATGCAGTCTTGCGTTATCCTGATGGAAAATTATGCGTTTTCTGCTGACTAATTCTGGACGCTTTTCGTCAGGTGCCACTTTCAGTTAATCGTTTGGTTTTCCAGAAGGAGCTCATAATAGAGGACTCCCTTTCAATCCCACCATATACACTTCACCTTCTTTGGATGAAGACCGGCCTTTGGTGCGGCTGGTGGTGGTTCATTTTGCTTGCCCCACGATCTCTTCTGTTCCAAGTTATCGTGCAGTATCCACTTTTCATGCCTCGTCACAATTTGTTTTAAAAACGGAACGTTTTCGTTATGTTGAAGTAGAGAATCACGTGCAGAAATACCGTCAAGAAGGTTTTTTTCACTTAACTTCTGTGGAACCCAAACATCGAAGCGATTCACATAACCAAGCTGGTGCCAGTGATTTTCAGTGCTTGATCTGGATATTTTGAATATGTTGGCTCTCTCCTGCATGGTATAACAGTGATTGTTCTCAGTTAATGTCTCGATTTGATCGCTATCAACTTCAACTGGTCTACCTGACCGTGGAGCATCGTCCAGTGAGAAATCTCTAGCACGAAGCTTTGCAAAACACTTTTGACACGTTCAGTCCGTCACAGCACCTTCTCTATACACTGCACAAATATCTTTCTTTGCATTTTGGTTGCGTTTTTACCTTTCCTGAAATAATAAAGCATAATATGCTGAAAATGTTTCTTTCTTCCTTCCATCTTCAGTATTAAAATGGCTACACAAAAATTCACCAGTTTTGATAAGTCTTTTTTTATTTTTATTTATTTTTTAAAATTTTTATTTATTGACTTTTTTTAACGTCTTTATTGGAATATAACTGCTTTACAATGGTGTGTTAGTTTCTGCTTTATAACAAAGTGAACCAGCTATACATATGCATACATCCCCATATCTCCTCCCTCTTGTCTCTCCCTCCCACCCTCCCTGTCCCACTCCTCTAGGTGGACACAAAGCACCAAGCTGATCTCCCTGTGCTATGCAGCTGCTTCCCACCAGCTATCTATTTTACATTTGGTAGTGTATCTATGTCCATGTCACTCTCTCACTTTGTCCCAGCCTACCCTTTCCCCTCCCCATGTTCTCAAGTCCATTCTCTATGTCTGTGTGATAAGTCTTTTTTTAAATGCACGCTGATATGACAGCTGTCACATGCAGTCTAACGAAATTGTTTGGAGTGAAGTTAAAGACAACTAAATGCTACTAGAGCCATCTTACAGAAAAAAGCTGAACAAGCCTTTTGGCCAACCCAGTATACAGTCTATTGTGGTGAATGCGCCAGGTGCACATGAAAAGAATATATGTTTTGCAACTGTTAGGTATAGTGTGCTAGAAATGCTAATTAGGTCAAGTTGGTTTGTAGTTTCGCTCAGGTGTTCTCTAGTTTTAGTGATTTTCTTCTGCTGTTCTATCTGTTACAAGGAGAGGAGTATTGATGTGTCCAACTATACTTGTGGATTTGTATATTTCTCTTTTCAGTTCTGTCAGCTTTGGTTTTATGTATCTTTGTTGGTGGATAGAGTTTTCTTTAGTTTTATGTACCTCTGTTGTTAGGTGCATTTTTAAGTATTTTTATATATCTATTTTTAATTGATTTTACTAGCTGTTGGCGCATCCCATCCTATTATCTGTTTGCTTTCCAACAAATTCAATCTTAAATATATCTTTTGAGTCTACTTTCTTTTTCTTTTTTTTTTTTTTTTTTTGCGGTACACGGGCCTCTCACTGTCGTGGCCTCTCCCGTCGCAGAGCACAGGCTCCGGACGCGCAGGCCCAGCGGCCATGGCTCACAGGCCCGGCCGCATGTGGGATCCTCCCGGACCAGGGCACGAACCCGTGTCCCCAGCATCGGCAGGCGGACTCTCCAACCACTGCACCACCAGGGAAGCCCTACTTTCTTTTTCTTTTTTTAATTCCTCCTTCTCCTCTCCTTACCTCAGATTTTCATGTTGTGTTTTTTTTTTTCATTTTGAAGTAACTGCCTTCAATAATTTATTTTCATTCTTTTTTTATGTAATGAATCAATGAAATATGCAGTTTTGGTAGCATGTTTTTGTATGAAGCATAGTAGGTATTGCTCTTTTCTAAAATTCCTGGTATAAACTGTGGTTTTGATTTTTTCTTTGAATTAAATTTTGATTAGATTTTTTAAAATTTCCAAATGGTTTGGGTTTATGTTTCTTTGTTTCCATTTTTGTAATTTCTTTCTAAATTTATTGAGTTGTCAGAGACTGTAGTCAGCTCTGTTTTTAAAATTAAACAAGTTTTCTTTTAATACAAATACATAAAAATATGCCTGTGAAAGCAGTCATAAACAATAGGTAACAAATATGTATGGTCATATTCCAATAAAACTTTACTTATAAAAACTAGAGAAGGTAGTGTTTGACCCATGAGCTGTGGCAAACCCTGATCTGAAGGGACCGATAAAACACTAACCTGCATTATTAGTTCTCATATTTCCTTTAACATTTCCTTCTGAAACTAAACCAGAAAACAAAACAAAGTACAGTCACAAATGACTTGAGGCTGCTTCAGCTTTCAAATATTTGCCTTCCAACAGCATACTGGTACTTTTGTAACATATGAAATTGTTAATTCATCCATTTTTATGAACACGACATTCAATTTGACATTATTCCTGATTTGGTTCCAATTTTTTATTGCAATATTATAACTCCATCTTAGGACAATAATGTTAGTACCCTTAGATTTAATGGATCTATCAGTTATCATCTTTTTCCCTATCATGTTATTGTTGTATTGTAAGATAAATTGGTCTATTATCAGATTTAACTCTCTGGCCACCCATGTTTAGGCACTATATAATTTTCTCTTACCAGGAAAGAATTTCAGGCTGGATTTAATACAAAGGGACTGGTTTCCTGTCTAAGGGAGAGTTGGTTCTTTTGGAGGGGTCATTCTTGATATGCCTTGCAGATTCTCCATGTCCTAATTATTTTGCCAAGAGAATAGTTCTTCCTTAAGTTTATCATGAAAACTTCATCTTACAGGATAACCAGACTTCTTCAAATAAAATATATTTATATTTAATGTTTCACTGAATTCAAATTCAATCTTAGTCACTTATTACGTGCTCATATACAGTTTGGATCCACTTTGGAAAACCTGTTCTGTTCCACTGAATTATTATCTGGGCCAATAACATACTATTTTATTTATAGTGACTTTATTGTAAGTTTAATAAAGGAAAATGGTGATTCCACCTTTTTTATTTATTTATTTTTTAATTCCACATATAAGTGATACCATGCAGTATTTGTCTTTCTCTGGTTTTTTTGCCTGGCTTATTTTACTTAGCATAATTCCCCCGCAGGTTCATCCATAATGTTGCAAATGGTGGGATTTCCTTCTAAAGTGGTGAGAGTGAGCATTCTTGTCTTTTTCCTGATCTTAGGGGAAGAGCTTTCAGCTTTTCACTGTTGAATATAATGTTATCTATGAGGCTTGTCATATATGGCCTTTATTATGTTGAGGTACATTTTTTCTATACCTAATTCCTTCAGAGTTTTTATCATGAAAGGATGGTGAATTTTGTTAAGTGTTTTTCTGTATCTACTGAGACGATCATATGATTTTTATCTTTCATTTTGTTAATTTGGCACACCACATTTATTGATTTGTGTATGTTGAACCATCCTTGCATCCCAGGGATAAATTCACTTTGATCATGGTGTATTGACCCTTTTAATGTACTGTTGAATTCAGTTTGCTAATATGAGGATTTTTGCATCTATGTTCATCAGGTATATTGGCCTGTAATTTTCTTTTCCAGTAGTGTCCTTGTATGGCTTTGGTATCAGGGTAATGCTACTCTAGCAAAATGAGTTTGAAAGTGTTCCCTCTTCTTCAGTTTTTTTGGAAGAGTTTGAGAAGGATTGGTATTAATTCTTCTTTAAATGTTTAGTAGAATTCACCATTGAAGTCATCTGATCCTGGACTTTTATTTGTTGGGAAGTTTGTGATTACTGATTCATTCTCTACTAGTAATTGGTCTGTTCAGATTCTCTGTTTCTTCATGATTCACTCTTGTTAGCTTGCATGTTTCTAGGAACTTGTCCATATCTCTTAGGTTATCTAATTTGTTGGCATAAGTTGTTCATAGTAGTTTCTTCTGACCCTCAGTATTTCTTTGTTATCAGTTTTAAGGTCTCCTCTTTCATTTCCAATTTTATTTGGGTCTTCTCTTTTCTTAGTTTGTCAAGTTAAAAGTTTGTCAATTTTGTTCATCTTTTCAAAACACTAGTTCTTGGTTTCATTGATTTTTTTCTATTGTCTTTCTAGTCTCCATTTCTTGGTTTCTTAGACATATAGCCTTCCATATACACTTTAAAATAATTTGGTAATTAATTTTAAGAATTAAAGTCATAAAAATTCTGAATGAAATTATGGTCCATTAATGTATTGGTTTAGGAAGGACTGATATATTTACTTTATTGAGTTTTCTCATTCATACATATGGTATTTCAGTTTGTTCAGGTCATGTTTTCATGTCTTCAATAAAGTTTATTGGTTTTTTTTTTTTTTCCAGTATAGATCCAGAACCATTCCTGTCAAATGTATTCTTACTTGTCTGATATTATTTTAGTCTCTTTTATGAAAGGACTTTCTGCTTCTTATTATTGCTATTGATTTTTGTGTATTTAGATCAGTTCTAGACAAACTAGCAACTCCTGTATAAATTTCAGTAGTTTCTATAATAGTCTCTCATATTTTCTAAGTTTACTGTCACGTGCTTTGCAGATAGATACAATTTTGTCCCTTCTTTCTCAGTATTCTTCTTGAGTATTTCACTTCTTGACTAAGTGCCTTGGCTTAAACCACCAAAACAACATTAAATAGAAATGGAGATGGTGTGCCTGCCTATCTTCTTCCTGATTTTCAAAGAAATGACTTCCATATTTTACCCTTTAATATGAGGTTTACTGAGGTTTATTTTTTTTTAAACAGCCTTTATTATATTTAAGAAATGCCCATCCTTCCCTGGTGGCTCAGTGGTTGAGAGTCTGCCTGCCGATGCAGGGGATACGGAATTGTGCCCTGGTCTGGGAGGATCCCACATGCCGCGGGGCGGCTGGGCCCATGGGCCATGGCCACTGGGCCTACGCGTCCAGAGCCTGTGCTCTGCAGCGGGAGAGGCCACAGCAGTGAGAGGCCCACTTACCGCAAAAAGAAAAAGAAAAAAAGAAAAAAAAAGAAATGCCCATCAATTCCTATCTTAGAGTTTTTGTCAGGATGTCTACTGGATTATATCAAATGTATCTTGGCTTACATATCAATGACGACTTCCTCTGTGACAAGTGCCAAGAAATTTCAACTCAAATTTGCTTAAGCAAAAGGTGAATGCAGGGACTTCCCTGGTGGCACAGTGGTTAAGAATCCGCCTGCCAATGTAGCAGACACGGATTCGAGCCCTGCTCTGGGAAGATCCCACATGCCATGGAGCAACTAAGCCTGTGTGCCACAACTACTGAGCCTGCGCTTTAGAGCCCCTGAGCCACAACTACTGAACCCGCATGCCACAACTACTGAAGCACGTGCGTCTAGAGCCCGTGCTCCGTAACAAGAGAAGCCACCGCAATGAGAAACCCGCGCATTGCAATGAAGAGTAGCCCCTGCTCGCCACAACTAGAGAAAGCCCACGCACAGCTACAAAGAACCAACGCAGCCAAATAAATAAATAATTTTTTAAAAAAATGAACGCATTGGCTTTTTTTTTTCTGGTCCCTTTTAAAATAATTTTTTATTAGAGTATAGTTGATTTCCAGTGTTGTGTTAATTTCAGGTGTACAGTGAAGTGAATCAGTTATTCATATTTATATTTCCACTCTTTTTTAGAGTTTTTTCCCATATAGGTCATTACAGAGTACTGAGTAGAGCTCCCTATGCTCTACAGTACGTCCTTATTAGTTATCTGTGTTATATATAGTTTATAACTAAAAATGCTCAGGATGAAGTTGACTTGAGGCCAGCCTGATATCAGGGCTCAAACTGTGTCACCGAATCTGGTAACTCTTACAGACTCTCCCCCTGTGACCACTTGATAGGCTGTAGCAACTCTGAAACTCGTGCATTTAGCTTCAAATCCAGTGCTGGGGAAGTAATAGGTATTCCTAGGATTCCAGAAAGTATCTTTTTTCTTCTCACTGGCTTTGGGAGGGCCATACGCTTGCCCCTGAGTCTGAGCATCATTATCACTAGGGTCATGTGATGTGCTGATTGGCTCTTGTGTAGAGCACAGGCTCCACTCTTGAACTGAGTAGAGTCTCATCCAATACTCATTCACTGAGAGGAGAGGAGTAGGTGCATCCCCAGAGGAAAGCTTTGGTTTCAGTTACCAGAACAAGAGAAAACAAATACTGGGAGACACAATACCAGATTTCACTTCAGCATCTATTGATTCAATCATATGGCTCTTCCCATTAATTTCTGGTTGTAATACATTGTCTTGATACACTTGTTGATGATAAACCATCCTTGCAATCATCCTTGCTTAGTCATGGCTTATCCTTTTGATGCACTGATTGATTCCATTTGCTTAAAAATTTCCATCTGTATTTGTAAGTAAAATTGATAGCTGGTTTTATTTTTTGCATTATATGTACCATGACTGGGAATTAAGATTATGTCTGAAAAAAAAAAGATTATGTTTGATATAAAATGTGAATGAGAATGTCTTCTTCATTTTTATGTGGACTGAAATAATCTAAATATTATTAGAATTAGGTTTTTTTTTTTTAAAAAGCTAGATTTTAAAAATCAGACGGAAAAAAGATCTAGGCCTGCATATTTTTTTAACATCTTTATTGGAGTATAATTGCTTTACAACGGATACGGTTTTTACAAGAGATATTTAAGTAACTTTCTTAGACTCTTCCATGGTTTTCTACTCCTTGGTTGAATTTAATTCTTTTATCCTAGAAATGGCATCAAAAAAATTTTTGCTTTAGAGCTATACATAATAATCTCTTTAAAATTGTAAATGCATTGAATCTCTTTCCTATGTATGGTTATACTGCCTTTTCTAGTATTTTGTATTATTCTTTATCTTTCTTTCTTCACCAAATGTGCATATGTTTTTTGAAGGGCCAGCTTTGGGATTTTATTTATATACCTAGTTTTTCCTTTTTTATGATATTATTTCCACCCCTCATATTCTCCTAATTTCATTTGGTTTGTTTTGTTACTTTTTTCCAGTTCATAAATTTGAAATTCTTGGATCATTGTACTCTGAGTATAGCTTTACCTGCTGCCACGTTTTGGCATAAAATAGCCTCTTTTATTTTAAATTTATTATTTTCTTGGTAACTTACAGTTTCCTTTTGGAGCTTCTGTTTGATCTAAGCTCTGAGTATTTAGGAAAAAGTTTCTTAACTTCTAAGAAATTAAGGTTTTAATTTGATTAGATTATGACTAGAAATATATGACCTATAAAAAATTACTCCTGATAAAATTTTTTATGACTTTCTTCTCAACCGAGTAATCATATATATATTCTTTCCTTACATCATATATATGTATATATGATGTAAGGAAAGAATGTAAATTCATAGAACTTAAAGTTCTTTAAGTGCATAAGTGTTCTGCATGATACATTATATATTTGCATATGTGTACATATGTATGCATATATATAATTTTATTAATCCTGTATGTGTGGCATAGTTTTATATTTTATCTAATTCTGAAAAACATCTATATGAATAGATGGTCTCATATAGGTGAAAAATGGAAATAATGACAAAAAATATAGTTTTTGGTCTAAGACAAATAAGTGAAGGAATGTTGGAGATTGTGTGGTTGTGAGATCTTCACTCAGTCATTCAGCGACCCAGGTTCTTTCTATTTGGTCATCTCTATCATCCTGTAGGGCATCAAGTCATCCACAGGATCTGGCTGACAGACAAGGAAAGAGAGAGAGGGATGGATTCTACATGAGGTTTTATGAGCTGGACCTAGGAGTGGCATACTTCCACCCACTAGAACTCAGGCATATGGCACAGCTAAGTGTGTAGCTTTCTCTAGCTGTGTGGCCAGGAGAAGAATGGAGCTTGGCAAACATCTAGCTAGCATCCCCGCATCTTGTCCTCGGGTGGAGAATAGCACGAATGTGGATGTAGGGGGAAGAAGCTCAGTGGAGCCCAGGGCCCCTTTTGATCTGGGGATCACCATGAGGTTCCAAACTGAGTTTGGAAAATTGAGCTTTTGTTGCAAACTGGGGAAAAAGCCTAGAGGACCCAGAAGGGTGAGAAGGTGGAGTCCCATACAATGGAGACGAAAGAGCCTGGCGTTTCCTTAGGTACAAAGGCATCAGGATAACTCCCTGCACCATCAATTGTGAGACTAGGTCACCTGTCCCAGCCAGGCTGCTTTGGATGTGGCTGTGCCAGAAAGTTAAAGACGTCAGTACTGGGAGTGAAGGAGGGGGGAGCTGGTGTGAGGAGGAGAGTGGTGCTGAGACACACAGGTCCCTTCTCTGTAGGGCTTTTTATGGTTCCAGCCAATGAATAGGGTAATCTTGTCCCAGGATATCACTTAAGATGTTTGCATATTAAAGGGAGCAACTGAAGATTGAAAGGCTTCAGGACAGAGGGGACCTTCAAGATGGCGGAGGGGATTATCTGGCTAAACCTTCAGGAAAGAATATACTCAACGCAGGGCAGAGAGCCCCAACTCTATTCAAATTTTGAAAACAAAGACCCAGTCTCTATGAAAATTTGTGGAAAGCCTGATGACTTGGTGTCAGAAAATTCTTTTGAAATTCATATGCTGCAGGAGAGACCTTCAAGATGGCAGAAGAGTTAGATGTGAAGATCACCTTCCTCCCCACAAATACATCAGAAATACATCTACATGTGGAACGGCCCCTACAGAACACCTACTGAACGCTGGCAGAAGACCTCAGACCTCCCAAAAGGCAAGAAACCCCCCACGTACCTGGGTGGGGCAAAAGAAAAAAAAAAACAAACAGAGACAAAAGAATAGGGACGGGACCTGCACCTCTGGGAGGGAGCTGTGAAAGAGGAAAGGTTTCCACACACTAGGAAGCCCCTTCACTGGCGGAGATGGGGGTGGCGGGAGGGAAGCTTCGGAGCCACAGAGGAGAGCGCAGCAACAGGGGTGCGGAGGGCAAAGCGGGGAGCTTCCTGCACAGAGGATCAGGGCCGACCAGCACTCTCCAGCCCGAGGGGCTTGTCTGCTAACCCACTGGAGCGGGTGGGGGCTGGGAGCTGAGGCTCAGGCTTCGGAGGTCAGATCCCAGGGAGAGGACTGGGGTTGCTGCGTGAACACAGCCTGAAGGGGGCTAGTGCGCCACAGCTAGATGGGAGGGAGTCCAGGGAAAAACCTGGACCTGCCTAAGAGGCAAGAGACCATTGTTTCGGGGTGCATGAGGAGAGGGGATTCAGAGCGCCACCTAAACAAGCTCCAGAGATGGGCGCAAACGTGGCTATCAGCACGGACACCAGAGACGGGCATGAAACGCTAAGGCTGCTATTGCAGCCACCAAGAAGCCTGTATGCCAGCACAGGTCACTATCCACACCTCCACTCCCGGGAGGCTGTGCAGTCCCCCACTGCCAGGGTTCCGTGATCCAGGGACAACTTCCCCAGGAGAACGCACAGCACACCTCAGGCTGGGGCAACGTCACGCCAGCCTCTGCCACCACAGGCTCACCCCATATTCCGTGCCCCTCCCTCCCCCTGGCCTCAGTGAGCCAGAGCCCTCTAATCAGCTGCTTCTTTAACCCTGTCATGTCTGGGCGGGGAACAGATGCCCTCAAGTGACCTACACACAGAGGCAAGGCCAAATCCAAAGCTGAACCCTGGGAGCTTTGCAAACGAAGAAGAGGAAGAGAAATTTCTCCATGCAGCCTCAGGAGCAGCAGATTAAATGCCCGCAAGCAACTTGATGTACCCTGCATCTGTGGAATACCTGAATAGACAACGAATCATCCCAAAATTGAGGCAGTGGACTTTGGGAGCAACCATAGACTTGGGGTTTGCTTTCTGCATCTAATTTGTTTCTGGTTTTATATTTATCTTAGTTTAGTTTTTAGAGCTTATTGTCACTGGTAGATTTGTTTATTGATTTGGTTGCTCTCTTCATTTTCTTATATATATATATATTTTTTTTTTCCATTTTCTCTATTTGTGAGTGTATATGCATATGCTTCTTTGTGTGATTTTGTCTGTATAGCTTTGCTTTTAACATTTGTCCTAGGGTTCTGTCTGTTTTCGTTTTAGTATAGTTTTTAGCGCTTCTTATCATTGGTGGATTTGTTCTTTGCTTTGCTTGCTCTCTTCTTTCTGTCTTCTTTTATTACTTTTTTAATTTTGAATAATTTTTTTATGTTTTATTTTAATAACTTTATTTTATTTCCTTCCTTCCTCCCTTTCCTTTTTTTTCTCCCTTTTCTTCTGAGCCGTGTGGCTGACAGGGCCTTGGTTCTCTGGCCTGGTGTCAGGCCTGAGCCTCTGAGGTGGGAGAGCTGAGTTCAGGACATTGGTCCACCAGGGGCCTCCCAGCTCCACATAACATCAAACAGGGGAAGCTCTCCCAGAGATCTCCATCTCAGCACTAAGACCCAGCTCCACTCAATGACCAGCAAGATACGGTGCTGGACACTCTATGCCAAACAACTAGCAGGACAGTAACACAACCCCTCCCACTACCAGAGAGGCTGCTTTAAATCACAATAAGTTCACAGACACCCCAAAACACACCACCGGACGCGGTCCTGCCCACCAGAAAGAAAAGATCCAGCCTTATCCACCAGAACACAGGCACTAGTCCCCTCCACCAGGAAGCCAACACAACCCACTGAACCAACCTTACCCACTGGGGGCAGACCAAAAACAATAGAAACTACAAACCTTCAGCCAGCAGAAAGGAGACCACAAACACAGTAAGTTAAGCAAAATGGGAAGACAGAGAAATATGCAGCAGATGAAGGAGCAAGGTAAAAACCCACCAGACCAAACAAATGAAGAGGAAATAGGCAGTCTACCTGAAAAAGAATTCAGAGTAATGATAGTGACGATGATCCAAAATCTTGGAAATAGAATGGAGAAAATGCAAGAAACATTTAACAATGACCTAGAAGAACTAAAGAGCAAATAAACAATGATGAACAACACAATAAAAGAAATTTAAAATTCTCTAGAAGGAACCAATAGCAGAATAACTGAGGAAGAAAATGGATAAGTGATCTGGAAGATAAAATAGTGGAAATAACTATCGCAGAGCACAGTAAAGAAAAAAGGATGAAGAGAATTGAGGACAGTCTCAGAGACCACTGGGACAGCATTAAATGCACCAACATTTGAATTATAGGGGTCCCAGAAAAAGAAGAGAAAAAGAAAGGACCTGAGAAAATATTTAAAGAGATTATAGTTGAAAACTTCCCTAATATGGGAAAGGAAATAGTCAGTCAAGTCCAGGAAGTGCAGAGAGTCCCATACAGGATAAATCCAAGGAGAAGCACGCCAAGACACATGTTAATCAAAGTATCAAAAATTAAATGCAAAGAAAAAATATTAAAAGCAGCAAGGGAAAAGCAACAAATAACATACAGGGGAATCCCCATAAGGTTAACAGCTGATCTTTCAGCAGAAACACTGCAAGCCAGAAGGGAGTGGCAGGACATACTTAAAGTGATGAAAGGGAAAAACCTACAACCAACATTACTCTACCCAGCAAGGATCTCATTCAGATTCGACAGAAAAATTAGAACCTTTACAGACAGCAAAAGCTCAGAGAATTCAGCACCACCAAACCAGCTTTACAACAGGTGCTAAAGGAACTTCTCTAGGCAGGAAACACAACAGAAGGAAAAGGCCCACAAAAACAAACCCAAAACAATCAAGAAAATGGTAATAGGAACATATATCAAAAATTACCTTAAATATATATATGGATTAAATGCTGCAACCAAAAGACATAGACTGGCTGAATGGATACAAAAACAAGACCTGTATATATGCTGTCTACAGGAGACCCACTTCAGACCTAGGGACACACACAGACTGAAAGTGAGGGGATGGAAAAAGATATCCCATGCAAAAGGAAATCAAAAGAAAGCTGGAGTAGCAATTCTCATATCAGACAAAATAGACTTTAAAATAAAGACTATTACAAGAGACAAGAAGGACACTACATAATGATCAAGGGATCAATCCAAGAAGAAGATATAACAATTGTAAATATTTATGCACTCAACATAGGAGCACCTCAATACATAAGGCAAATGCTAACAACCATAAAAGGGGAAATCGACAGTAACACAATAACAGTAGGGGATTTAACACCCCACTTTGACCAATGAACAGATCATCCAAAATGAAAATAAATAAGGAAACACAAGCTTTAAATGATACATTAAACAAGATGGACTTAATTGATATTTATAGGACATTCCATCCAAAAACAACAGAATATCCTTTCTTCTCAAGTTCTCATGGAGCATTTTCCAGGATAGATCATACCTTGGATCACACATCAAGCCTTGGTAAATTTAAGAAAACTGAAATTGTATCAAGTATCTTTTCTGACCACAATGCTATGAGACTAGATATCAATTACAGGGAAAAAATTCTGTACAAAATACAAACACATGGAGGCTAAACAATACACTACTAAATAACCAAGAGATCACTGAAGAAATCAAAGAGGAAATCAAAAACTACCTAGAAACAAATGACAATGAAAACATGATGACCCAAAGCCTATGGGATGCAGCAAAAGCAGTTCTAAGAGGGAAGCTTATAGCAATACAATCCTACCTCAGGAAACAAGAAACATATCAAATAAACAACCTAATCTTACACCTAAAGCAATTAGAGAAAGAAGAACAAAAAACCCCAAAGTTAGCAGAAGGAAAGAAATTATAAAGATCAGATCAGAAATAAATGAAAAGGAAATGAAGGAAACAATAGCAAAATAAATAAAACTAAAAGCTGGTTCTTTGAGAAGATAAACAAAATTGATAAACTATTAGCCAGGCTCATCAAGAAAAAAAGGGAGAAGACTCAAACCAATAGAATTAGAAGTGAAAGAAGGAGAAGTAACAACCGACACTGCAGAAATACAAAGGATCATGAGAGATTACTACAAGCAACTCTATGCCAATAAAATGGACAACCTGGAAGAAGTGGACAAATTCGTAGAAAAGCACAACCTTCTGAGACTGAACCAGGAAGAAAGAGGAAATATAAACAGAGCAAGAGCAAGCACTGAAGTTGAAACTGTGATTAAAAATCTGCCGACAAACAAAAGCCCAGGACCAGATGGCTTCACAGGTGAATTCTATCAAACATTTAGAGAAGAGCTAACACCTCTCTTCAAACTCTTCCAAAATATAGCAGAGGGAGGAACACTTCCACACTCATTCTACAAGGCCACCATCACCCTGATACCCAAAACCAGATGAAGATGTCACAAAAAAAGAAAACTACAGGCCAGTATCCCTGATGAACATACATGCAAGAATCCTCAACAAAATACTAATAAACAGAATACAACAACACATTAAAAGGATCATACACCATGATCAAGTGGGGTTTATCCCAGGAATGCACGGATTCTTCAATATACGTAAATCAATCAATGTGATATACCATATTAACAAATTGAAAGAGAAAAACCATATGAGCATCTCAATAGATGCAGAAAAAGCTTTTGTCAAAATTCAACATCCATTTATGATAAAAACCCTCCTGAATGTAGGCATAGAGGGAACTTACCTCAACATAGTAAAGGCCATATGTGACAAACCCACAGCCAACATCGTTCTCAAGAGTGAAAAACTGAAACTGTTTCCACTAAGATCAGGAACAAGACAAGGTTGCCCACTTTCACCACTGTCATTCAATAGAGTTTTGGAAGTTTTAGCCACAGCAATCAGAGAAGAGAAACAAATAAAAGGAATCCAAATTGGTAAAGAAGGAAGTAAAGTTATCACTGTTTGCAGATGACATGATACTATACATAGAGAATCCTAAAGATGCTACCAGAAAACTACTAGAGCTAATCAATGAATTTGGTAAAGTAGCAGGGTACAAAATTAATGCACAGAAATCTCTGGCATTCCTATACACTAATGATGAAAAATCTAAAATAGAAATTAAGGAAACACTCCCATTTGCCACTGCAACAAAAAGAATAAAATACCTAGGAATAAACCTACCTAAGGAGACAAAAGACCTGTATGCAGAAAACTATAAGACACTATTGAAAGAAATTAAAGATGATATAAAGAGATGGAGAGATATACCATGTTCTTGGATTGGAAGAATCAACATTGTGAAAATGACTATACTACCCAAAGCAATCTACAGGTTCAATGCAATCCCTATCAAACTACCAATGACATTTTTCACAGAACTAGAACAAAAAAATTCACAATTTGTATGGAAACACAAAAGACCCCGTATAGCCAAAGCAATCTTGAGAAAGAAAAACAGAGCTGGAGGAATCAGGCTCCGTGACTTCAGACTATACTACAAAGCTACAGTAATTGAGCCAGTATGGTACTGGCACAAAAACAGAAATATAGATCAATGGAACAGGTTAGAAAGCCCAGAGATAAACCCACGCACATATGGTTACCTTATCTTTGATAAATGAGGCAAGACTATACAATGGAGAAAAGACAGCGTCTTCAGTAAGTGGTGCTGGGAAAAATAGACAGCTACGTGTAAAAGAATGAAATTGGAACACTTTCTAACACCATAAACAAAAAATAACTCAAAATGGATTAAAGACCTAAATGTAAGGCCAGACACTATAAAACTCTTAGAGGAAAGCATAGGCAGAACACTCTATGACGTAAATCACAGCAAGATCCTCTTTGACCCACCTCCTAGAGAAATGGAAAAATAAACAAAAATAAACAAATGGGACCTAATGAAGTTTAAAAACTTTTGCACAGCAAAGGAAACCATAAACAAGACGAAAAGACAACCCTCAGAATGGGAGAAAATATTTGTAAATGAAGCAACTGACAAAGGATTAATCTCCAAAATATACAAGCAGCTCATGCAGCTCAGTATCAAAAAAGCAAACAACCTAATCCAAAAATGCACAGAAGACCTAAATAGACATTTCTCTAAGATGATATATAGATTGCCAACAAACACATGAAAGCATGTTCAACATCACTAACCGTTAGAGAAATGCAAATCAAAACCACCATGAAGGGGCTTCCCTGGTGGCGCAGTGGTTGAGAGTCTGCCTGCCAATGCAAGGGACACGGGTTCTTGCCCCGGTCTGGGAAGATCCCACATGCCGCGGAGCGGCTGGGCCCGTGAGCCATGGCCGCTGAGCCTGCGCATCCAGAGCCTGTGCTCCACAACGGGAGAGACCACAACAGTGAGAGGCCCGCGTACCAAAAAAAACAAAAAAAAGTCTTCAGGACAGAAAGGAATTAATATCTCTACTATTAAAATTTAACCCTAGGTCACAATGCTTTAATCCCACAGGTCCCAAAAAGATTATTCACAAACCATGTCACCAGTCACTCACATGTTGTTAGTAGATATAGCCATCTAGCCAGCACTTGAGAAAGGTAATTGTTTGTGGTACATTCATCAATACAAGTCCAGCATAGTCTTAAAACAAACACTTGTGCTAACAAAGCTAAGCATTGTGGTATCACTTACAATTGTGAAAAAATGAAACTACTGAAAAATCAAGAAGTAGAAACTTGTTAGGTAAATGATGGTACTTGGCATGATGGAATATTTCAGAGTCATCAAAAGTGTTTATTAGGAAGTTGAAGAATCAAGGATGCAGGTTTTATATAATAACAAAAGCAGAATGAAAATTGTTTATCCGGAGTGATGGAAACTATGTAAAAATGAATAGGAAAAAGGAGAAAAGTAGAAGAGATGCATAAAAATATTTAGAGTGGCTGCTCGGATAAGAGGGCCAAGGCTTTTTATTTTCTTTCTTCTTTTATGTGTTTTCCAAATACCCTAAGTATTGCATTGGCATAATGAAACAAACATCTTTTTAAAAACTGTGTCATTGTTGGAGCTGCTTATTTTCGCCATTCATGAAGTCAAATGTGGTTGCGTTTCTTTCAAAACTCACATATTCATGCATGAACACACATAAGCGCATGTGCAGACACACACACACACACACACACACGCGCGCGCGCACACACACACACACACACACACACACACACACACACACACACACACACACACACACACACACACACACACACACACACACACACACACACACACACACACACACACACGCCGCAGTCCTTCTGAGACAGCCAAGACCCAAGGCATCATGAATAGCAGATGTTCTTGCAAGTTCCTGAAGACTAAATGCCTTATAATCCACACTGTGCATTATTATCTCTCTTGCTTTGTTGGAAACCAGATTGTTGAGTCCCCTTCTCTCTTGTTCTCTCTCCCTCTGCCCCCCTCCCTCTCTATCAGAAAGGCTGCATATTAATGGATATAGGCCATTGGGTCAGACTCAGTTCCATTCAGAACTGACACAGTGCTGTTGCCAACTCCCTTTTTTACTGCTCTATCTTCCATGAGAAAATAAGCCATCTTTCTGAGAATGAGCATGTAAATTTCTTTGCATTTTTCACAAATATGTTGGTTGTGTGCTTGCCTCCAGCCTCTTGGGCCCAATTATCTGAAAATAGACCCTCATTTGTTTTAGCCCAGCCTTGGTTAGTTGCAAATAATAGAAACCTACTCCACCTGGTTTAATCAAGAGAGGAAGATTGGCTGGAAAGGTACAAGGATAACTCACCAATCTCAAGTCAGTGAAGCTTTGGGAGACTAAAACCTACAACAGAAACGGACGCAGCAGCTGGTTCTGTGTCTCCATCCTTCTCTCCTTCTCCCTTCACAGCTTCTCTGCTTTGTCTGCAAACCTGCTTCATTCTCACCACTGATCACTTTTCTCTGTGCTCCCCTGACTCCTCCGCATGGCAAAATGTACCATTCTAGCGCTTTATAACTGTTTTTAGCTTGATTCGAATCATAGGGACCCAGTTCCAAATTCTCAGGACAAAGAGTCTGATTGATAGGCCAGTTGTCCACCAGCTTTGACCAGTGGGACAGATAGAAGGCTCCGGACAGCAAAAGACTCCTGCTGCCCAGCCAGTCAAGAGCAGTAGGTGTGAAATATTTCAAATGTGATCTTAAAAAGTTACACTGGGACAGTCCATTCCAGTGGCTTCCGGCTTGTTCCAGTGATCTGCCTCCACTTCTGCCTGCTGATCAGGCTGACTGTGACAGCGATGGTGCCTGGGATTTGAACATCCTTTAGTTAAGCCTGTGCTGGGCACATCCATTGCAGCGTGCAATCCTCACAACAGCACTACTAACCCCGTTTTATAGGACAGGCTTGGGGCTTGGAAAGAATGATGACGCGTCCAAGTTCACACATGTGCACCATCTGCAGAGATGATGTTTGAATGCAGTTCTAATTTAGTCCAGGCTTCTTCTAACGCCCCATGGCTGCCTTTGTTTGTTATTGTGTGTGCGTGTTCTCATCTGTAAAATAGTGGTTAAGAAATAATCCTCGTATTTTCCTTACTGGATTGTTATTACAGTGAGATGGATTGGGTAGAGGTATTTTGAAAACTACAGAATATGATATAAATATTACTATTACTTTACTTACCTAGCTCCCTACTACCCTGCCAAGGTTTACGTTAAGTGATGGCTTTATTTGGCAAAACTTCCCTTGCATATTGTCTATTAGGGGATATTCAGAAGGGATGATGGGCAGAGTGGGGTGAAAAGAGACTAAATCAGATAAGCTTCTGAGGTATTAGGCCAGCGATGCATTAACATGTCAACCCTGATAGAAGTTTTGGGTTTGTTTTTTTTAAATAAAAGTTGGGTGCTTTTTAAAATCATCTTAACGTTTTTAGTTATTCCAAGTTGAATTCTGAATTATCAAAACCGCTTCTCCCCTGTATTTCTGTCCTGGTAAAAAGTAGATCCACCATCCACAAGCCAGAATCCTGAAAGCACCTTGGACTCCACCCGCTTCCTCAAACCTTACATCCGACTGGCCGCCAGATACCTATTCCCTCAGTATAGTTCCACCATTTAAAATCCAAATCATCCCTTGCCCCAACTATATAAATAGCCCTATACTGTTTGGCTGCCTTACTTTAATTTATCCTCCTAGATGGCTACCAGCTTTCTAAGATGTGCATTTGATTGCATTGCTCCACCTGCTCAGACCCCTCCAGTAGCTCCCAGCCTCTAAAACCCAAGCACTTAGTGTGACTTGCAGGGCCCTTACTTTCTCTTCTCAAGCATCAGAATGCATGGAATGCCCTGAATGTACCATGAGCTTCCAGTTCTGGCCTTTGCAAAGACAAACCCTTCATCCTCTCTCTTCACTGTGTAGTCTTCCTTATCCAGTAGGTTGTGACTTCTTGAGAGCATCTTTTCTGACCCTCTTAGAGAGGGAGTAGTCCTGTCCTCATCTGGAATCCTCTGGGCTCCCCTAGTTTTGCAAACACCTTTACACTGTCCCTTCTGACAACACATAGCAGTGATTTAAATATCATCTCCTCTCCAGACTTGAGCTCCTTGAAGACAGAAATTACAATAGCTGTACTTGTATCTATAGGACCTAGCACAGGGCCTAGAAAAAGATGAGTTCTCAAGAAAAATGAATTAATCAACTGTGCCCATCTAAAATCAAGCTTCCTTAGAGGAAAAGAAACTGTATTAAAGCCCCATTAATTCTAACAAAGATGGCCCTGAATCAGACACTAGAAGAGTTTTGCCTTCAAAGTCAATGGTCAGTTTTACTCCACGTTGCTGTCTCTTTAATGACGAGAAAAATGTAATCCAGCCTTGGAAATGTGCATGGCTCTGACTAGGGTTAAAGACAATATGATATATCTTAGGACCATGTCAAATGTTGATGTGGAGGGTACTGATGGGTGCATTCCAAAGTGGACTGAGGCTATTTCTTGTCTCCCTGGAATGACCGTCTAGATTCAAATGTTAATGTTCAATCCAATTTGTTGCTAAGGCAACCAAGTTACAGGCCATCTTCAATTTACAAAAGGTGATATTGCCAAAGTCATTTTGTAAGTCAGATATTTGAAAAATACACTACATTTTCCATGATGAAAAGTGATGTAAATGGTGGCTAGAACCTGCTGAATTGTATTTAACCCGTATTGTTGCATTACTTGTGCAAGATGAGTCAGTAAAAATATCCCGTATCTCGCAGGTCACAGCAACAGTCTTAAAGCGATCTGGCTGCACACCCAAGAGCTTGGGGAAAAGCAGCCCCTCTTCAGTGTTCCCCACAACTAGTCTGAGCCCTCAGGATACCCTGTGTTTAGTCCAGAAATTCTAAAACCTGGTTCAGCATCCGGATTACCTGGAAAGGATTTCATTAAAAGCGTCATTGGTTCAACTTCAGACCCATCCCATTAAAATCAGAATCCATAGTGGGCTCCAGGAATATATACATATAAACATATACATATATACATATATACATATATACATGTATATATATATATATATATTTCAAAGAAAAGAGAGAAAAAAAAATGTATGAAAGTCAGGTACACGGGCCTCTCACTGTTGTGGCCTCTCTCGTTGCGGAGCACAGGCTCCGAACGCGCAGGCTCAGCGGCCATGGCTCATGGGCCCAGCCGCTCCACGGCATGTGGGATCCTCCCGGACCGGGACACAAACCCGCATCCCCTGCATCGGCAGGTGGACTCTCAACCACTGCGCCACCAGGGAAGCCCTATACATATTTTTAAAGCGCCCCCCCACCCGCCGCCGCCCCCAGTGATTCTGGTGCTATTTGTGAACTGCTAACCAGACTTCTTGGATAGCACTGCCATTTTTCCTCCTCTGATTTGGTACTGGGGGTAGCTTGTCATATCACAGCCCAAGGTCAAAGCTGTAGTTCTGTGGGTGATGACCTCTGAGGGTACCATAGCTCCTATTGTCACAGAATGATTTTGGATATTCTTGGACATCATTGACCCTGAAGTGATCATGTCTTCTGGACCAGTACTGCTGGTGCTCACAGGGGCAGGCTCTTCCATCCCAGCTAAAGGAGGATAATTGTTAACCTGGACACTGAGACCAATGATAATATTGGTAACATTATCAATATCCTGGGAATCCATTTAAAAATAACTAAAATAGGGGCTTCCCTGGTGGCTCAGTGGTTGAGAGTCCGCCTGCCGATGCAGGGGACACAGGTTCGTGCCCCGGTCAGGGAAGATCCCACATGCTGCGGAGCGGCTGGGCCCGTGAGCCATGGCCACTGAGCCTGCGCGTCCGGAGCCTGTGCTCCGCAACGGGAGAGGCCACAACAGTGAGAGGCCTGCGTACTACAAAAAAAATAATAATAATAATAAAAATAGCTCTTTTTTTCTCCCCTTCCTTCTTATCCTAGGAATTAAGCATGAGTCTCTGGGGCAATCTGAATATAAAGCATCATATCGTACTCAAGATAACTCCTCCCCAGACACTAACCCATGATCATTGGGTATTACATCTTTTCTGTAACTGTCTTTGCTCTTATAATAAGCTACAATGATGAGCCCACTATGCCTTTTGTGCATAACAAAGTCCTGATGGATCCACCTTACCATTGCCCAGAAAATCCCAGACAGCTAAATCCAAAAATGAACCTAAATTGGGTTCAAGAGAGGATCCTGAGAAGGCCTGTTGGGTTGGGGGAAAATTGAATAATTAGTTATAGTTAATCTGTTAGATTTCTTTGAGCGTTACAATAATGGTTCTCAATGAATCACACCTCCCTGTGCCCATGCCCCTTTGTAATGTGACATTGCTACTCTTCCCAACAAGAGGTGGGATCTAGTTTCTCCACCCCCTTAAATTTGTGGATTTCTTTGACCAATAGCATGTGGGAGAAGTGATGATATGCAAGTCTGAAAACTAGGTCTTCAAAGGCCTTGAATTGAAATGTCCATTCTTACCTACTTGGGCCCTGAGGCCACCATTCTGTGAAAAAGCCCTGTCTGGTCTTCTGAAGAATGAGATATCAAATGGGAAGAACCAAAGTGTCCTAACCAGTAGTGAACACTAACTGCCAGACATGTGGGTGGGGCTGTCTTGGAACCTCCAGCTCAACTAAGCCTTCAGATGACTAACAGCAACCATGCAGTGATCCTGAGCAAGTCCAGCAGAGCAAGTCTAGATTGACAACTCACAGAATTATGACAAATAATAAACTGCTGTCTTAAGCCACTAAATGTTGGGGTACCAACAGAGATCTGATTTGGTACTATGTTTTTGTATAAAAAATACATAAATGTTGAATTGAACATTGTCACACTTAGTCTCTCTGTGCAGAGATACTAATTATTAAAACTTACATCCTTCCAGAATTCTAACATTCAAATAGAGACATATACAAAGTGTTTTTGTTCTTGTTAATGCACAGTTGGAATTCCACTGTACATCCTATTTTGTAACCTGCATTTTCCATGTCATAATACACTCATCATTTTCATGTCTCATAAATACACTTTTATATCATTTTAATGACTACATAATACTCCATCATTAAGATGTGCATAATTTATGTAACAAGCTTCTGTTACTGGATATTTTTTCACAGTTATAATCAATGCTGTGATGAAAATCCTTACACATAAATCTTCCCACACATAAATGATCATTCTGTTAGCATATTATGGGGATTATTGCTTAATTCTTTTTGCCAGTATAATATGAAAGGAAGAATATCTCACTATTTTAATTTTGTTTCATTTTGCTAACCACGAGTTAATTAGATTTATACATGTCTGATGGCTATTTTTATTTAGCTGTTGTTTTATTAAGGAATGGCCCTTTCATCTATGCGAAAAGATCTTTTTACAGTACATACCCACAACTTGAAGGAGTGAACCACAGAACATGGGCCTTCAAACTAGATAAAATTGGGTCACTTCCTACTACTTTGCTATTTTCTAGTTATTCAACACAGAGTAAATTAACTACATTTCCTCAGCTTCAGTTTCCTCATATATAAAATGGAGATACTAGTACCTATTTTCTAGGACTGTTGTGATTTTGATGAGGAATGAAAGTGCTCAACAAAATAACTGGTAGAAAATGTTCAATAAATATTGCCTTTCATATATACTTGTTTTACAAAATCAGGACCATATATATTTATTTTTTTCTGTCTTGTGTTTAAATGAATAATTATTTTTATTCATTCAATGAATACTTACTTAAATACACACTGTGTGTCCAGCATTGTCCTAGGCACAAAAATAGCAGTTGAAAAATAGGCAGAATTTCTGTTCAATAAGCCATTAAATGTATAGCATACTAAATGGTGATAAAACTATAGAAAAAAGAAAGGTAAAGAGGATATGGCATGCCAGGTGTCTATGTGAGAAATCTTCAAAGGTGGCATCTGAGCAGAGATGTGATGGAAGGCAAATGTCTATCTGGAGGGTGGACTTTTCCAGGCAGAGGTAACAGCAAGTGCAAAGGGTCTTATGAGGGAGCAAGGCTGGTGCATTCTAAGAATTATAAGACCTGTATGGTTGGAATAAGTGAGTGAGGTAAAGAGTGGAAGAAAAGATTTGACTTTTTTTAAAAGGACCACTTTGTGTGCTTTGCTGAGACTAGGGTGAAGGGGAATAAGAGTAGAAGTGGGAACACTGGTTAGGAAGCAATTGCAATAATACAAGTGAAAGGTGGTGTCTTAGATGAAGGTAGAACAGAATGATGAGAAGTGGTGGAATTCCACATCTAGTTTGAAGGTAAAGCCAGTAGAATTTGGAAACAAGCTAGATTTAGGATGTAAGGGGAAAAAAAGAAAGGAATCAAAGATGACTCCAAGTGTTTTGGGCTGGGTAAACAGGAGGATGAAGTTGCCATTAACTGAGATGGGAAAGAAAATAGAAGGAACATGTTTCGGGGAAGAGATTAGGTTTGGATTTTAGGGTATGTTAAGTTTCAGATTAATG
Source organism: Lipotes vexillifer (assembly GCF_000442215.2). Taxonomy (NCBI): domain Eukaryota; kingdom Metazoa; phylum Chordata; class Mammalia; order Artiodactyla; family Lipotidae; genus Lipotes; species Lipotes vexillifer. Next base: position 2,084,485 of record NW_006791814.1, on the reverse strand, counting down.
TTAGATATTTGGGGTGAGATGTCAAGTAGGCAGTTGACATCTGAAGTTCAGGGAAGAAATTCAGAGAGGAAATGTTAATTGGGGAGTCAGCCTATAGATGTAGTTTACAGCTGTGAAACTGGAGTAGATCACAGTATCGATTGAATAGAAGGATCTTGGGATTGAACTTGAGGACAGTTGGATTTTGGAGCTGGAGAATTTGAGGCAGAACAATTAAATGAGACTGAGAAGGATCAGCCAGTGAGGTGAGAGGTTCAACAGCGTCCAGGAAGTCAAGTGAAAAAAGTTATTCAGGGAGAGAGGGATGAACTGGGTGAAAAGCTGTTTGTAGTTCCTATAAGGACTGAGAATTGGCCATTGGATTCAGCCACGTGGGGGTCACTGGCGACTTAACATGAGCAGTTTCTATAGAATGGAGAGTAGTGAAACCTGATTGCAAAGGGTCCTTTGGCAGAAGAGGAGAGGCATAGAGTAAAATGAGTGAAGAGGGGGACAGAGACATGAGGGAATAGCCGGAGGTGATCTCTGGTCAAAAGGAGAGAGTTCTGTGTACTTTTAATAACAGGAAAAATATTAGAGCTGATGAAAATGATCCAATGGAAAGGGAAAAATTAATCCTGTAGAGGTGAACTTGGCTGTTGAAATATCTTTTGGCAAGAGGGTACTCATGCGCGTGTGGAGCTGGCCTTAGACATGGCATAGACTGTCCTTCCAAATAGGAGGGGAGTCAGAGTGTGGGCAGTTAAGCTGACAGACGCCATGCTTAGAGCTGTGGAACTTCCATTTTCTCAGTGAAATAGGAAAGCATGGTTATTAGCTAGGAGGGAAGAGAGAGCGGAGGTGTTGGAAGTTCGATGAGATTCTATAAAGCAGAGAATGGTTTGAGAATCCAAGAAAGTGACTGGGATAGGAGATGTCAAAGGATCTCCAAGAAATACTAAGAGATCACTTGAAGTTAGAGGACTCGGGTTGTAATGACAGCAGTTAGCGTAGTTCAGTGTTTTTCTCACTTTTGTTCAGCCGACTCAGAGTAGGTGGGAGTTTGGATTAATCAATGTTAATGTTAGTTAATGTTTTGACAAATGAGTATAATGAAGGAGGAAGGGACAAGAACATTTTGAACATTACCAACTCTCTATATCATCATAAATCTAATGGTTTCAGAGGATTCCATAAAATGAACTCAGCCTAAATTTAGCTGATCTCCTCATCTTGGACATTTAGTTTTCCTAGCCGCTCATTATCACACATAATGGTTCAATGAATTCCCTTTTATATCAACCTTTGCTTGTATTTTCAATTCTTTCCTTTGAAAATAGTGTTGCTAAACAAACAGGATAATAATCAGGATACTTTCCGCTGTGACAGAAAAGCCAACTCAAAATGGCTTAAACAATAAGGAAATGTGTTACATCATATAACAAGGGATCCTGTGATATCCTAAGCTTTGGAATTGCTTTATTCATCATTTTAAAGACATCACCATGGACCCAGAGTTTTCTGCTCTGTCAACTCCAGTGTGCCAGCTCTGTCCTTCAGGCAGACTGTCCTCATAGTCAGAAAATAGCTGCCATGATCTCACACATCACACGTGGACATGACAATATCTGTGAGCAAATGTTCTTTTTATAAGTGAGCAAATGTTCCCAGAGGCTCAAAGTAAACCTCTCCTCTCATCTCATTGTCCAGAGCTTGGTTACATGCCCATATATAAACCAATTACTAGTGAAGGAAATAGAGTTTTTAAGGTTAACAGATTATTCAGTGTTTATCCCTGAAATGGGTCTAGCGCCCCCTTTACTGAGTTCATGGCCTTATAGAAAAGTTCAGATACCCAGCCCGATCAGTCTTTGCCAGAATGGAGGAAGAGAGGGCAGAGAGGAAGATGAACATTACATAAATGTGTCTTGTGCTTAGAAGATATATATCTTTATGGTTTTTAAAGGTATATTAAAAGATTTCCTATCAGTCTTGTACTCATTTTTTTGTCCTCATTCCAACTTTGAGTAGTTTAATTTTTTTAACTGACTTGTAACATCGTCACAGCCTTGGTGCATTTTTACCCTCCTGCTTATCATTTGGGAGCAGTCCTACCCTACTGGGCACCCTGCAGGTTGTAGTCACAGCTGTAGTCTTCCCTGACCCTTCCAGTGGAATTCTGTTGATATCTTCCCACCTTTACTTACCTGGCACTTGGGAATGTAGTCAGTTCTGATGTAATGTGACTTACGTATCCCTGAATATCACTGTGCTATGCAAAATTGCAAAATAAAAACCACAAGCATTAATGGAAAGTTGGGGTTAGGGACATAAGAGTCAAAAACTTTATCAGTAACAATAAAAACCCCACAAAAAAAGCATAGGAACCTAGTAAAAAATAGTAGCATAGTTTTACACATGTTAAATGGTTATGAAACACAAAACTACTACCACACGTGATACTTTACCTTGAGAAGTATGAAGCTTGTGAGTTATTGCAGGGTGGTGGAAGGAAGGTCATCTGAAATCAGAGGGGAAGTTGGAACAGCAGATGTGGCTGATAACACTCCGTGAACGAAGGATGCAGGCAGATGTCTGAGGCATGTGTGTGTGCATTTTGTGTATTCCTACATGATTCGGTTCATTCGGGTACAGTTTTCTGCATCACCTAGTGTTTCTCTTATACATAATGACACATAATCAAACACTTGTGTTATATTCAAAATTTTCCTTAACACAGAAGTTTGCATTTTCAAAACAAGTGTGATAGCAGAGCTGACTATACTGAATTTGCCATCCATGTCCGTTTCGAGCCAGGTGCCTCTGCATCCCACCTCATGAAAGTTCATCAGAGTTCCTTACATGTGGATGGTGCCCTCTCCTAGTTTCCAAGGCCCATGCAGGCTTTTTGCTGTCATTCTGTTGTGAAGCCCAGAATCTCTGGGGTTATGAAGAGAACTAAGCAGCTGTGATTATGTTGCAATTTTTCTAGAACCCAAACCTACTTCTGTCTGACTCTGTAGCATCTCTCTTCTTTCTATGCCAAGCCAAGTGACTGTATATCACCACAAAGTGGCAGTTAATTTTTTAAAGGTAAATATGTGAGCTAAGATTATTTTTAATCAAGTGGAATTTTTTTTGAAAAAGCATCCGAAGAAAGATTAGTAAACGTCATCCACTAGAAAAAAATGCCAACCTCTATTTACGTATCAAAAACATTTTACTTTTTCCCCCTTTTCTTGAAATATGCTGACAGCCCTCTTACCTTTCAGGTCCTTAGTTGCCTCACAGCTAGAACAGAGGGAGGGAACCGAGACATTTCACACAAGGCCTCAGAAGACGTAGGAGAAGAAACGTTTGTCTGTGTTAGAACTGAGTGAGTATAAGTAAGATAGCCTTGGTTGGAATTAGCTGGAATGGAAGCAAGATAAGAGGCGAAATGTAGAGCCTGTTGGGAACAAATGAGCCGTGAGGGTGGAGAGGTGGCATCAGATGTAAGAGCGGGATAGAGCCACTGGGAAGCAAGAGAGGGGATGGGCAGGTGGAAGGGGCCGGACATAGTGTGGTGGCAAGGGCAGGATGCCCCACTCTGGCCATCTCCCATCAGGACAGGGGGAGCACAGCCCAGTGGAGCCCTGGGCAATCTGTTGTTGACACATGTAGGACATCAGACAACTAGAAGCTTTTCTGTTGAGGAGAGCCTAGGCTGTATCATCAATAATTAACGTGCTTATGCTCAGCATCTAAAAGAAATCCAATGACATTTCGTTGTGCGACAGGGCATTTCAGTTGGTTTTCCACATGTATGACTTGCTCAGTGATACCCAAGGGCAAGACATACCAGGTTTATTGTACTTTACTGAAATCAAACAAAACATCTCAACTTCCACCAGTGTGGCTGGCAGCTCATCCAAGTCCATTTTTGTTGCATTTCCCTCCTCTCATCCTTTAGGATCGTAAAAGAACCTCAGGCTGACCCACTTACTACAGGAAGGGCTCCAAGAAGGGCTCTGGTCTTTGGTCCCTCTGGGTTGCCTCTGAGATCTGAGTTGCCTGGGTCCTAGGTGCCCTGGAACCTTTGCTGGCAGTGTCCTCCCAGCTCACCAAGTTTGGCAACCAGGACACTGATCAGGGCTGAGATACTCCTGAGTCTGCTGAGCTTGGTGCTCAGGATATCTTCATTCTAGCATTAGGGGATCACATGTGTATCTTTGCAGCTCAGATGGTCCTGCTGCAGCCTTCCAGGCTTCTGTGCTTGTGTTTGGGGTCAAGCCACACCCCTTTCCACTTCTGGCTGCAGCATGAATGTATCCTCTTCCCTCTCTGTGGAGTAGAGTTAAGGGGTATTAAATAGAAGCTCTTCATTCCTCTCTGATTGAGGGAACTCTGAACCCACACTCAGAAGGGCAATTGCTTTCAATTCTTCTTTTAAAGATTTCATAGTAACCCCCTTCTCTTTTCCTTGCCCCAAACCCAAATACCTCTTAATTTATGATAAGACAGTCTACTACGTATTATTCCATTTATTTATAATTGTGACCCTTAAAAATGGGTACCTTAAAAGTAATGGGAAAAGCTAAGTAGTTTGCTCAGGGTCAGTTACAATGCAGGAGTAATTTTAAATAAAAAACATTTTCAAACTCAGGCATGACTCTACAACTCAGTTTCTTACCCCTACATGGCAACCTCCTGGTCAGTACTTGAGCTAGTCCCTTTGGTTAATTTTTTTTCCCCATGTAAAACAACAAACATCTATTATCTGACACAGTTTATGAAGGTCAGAAATGTGAGAGCTGAGTGGTTCTGACTCAGGGGTCATAAGGTTGCAGTCCAGATGTCAGGGGGGTTGCTGTATCATCTGAAGGCTTGACTGGGGCTTGGAGGATGTGTTTTCAAGATGGTGTCCTACATGGCTATAAGCAGGAGACCTCAGTTAAGATCGTCACATGGACCTCTTCTCACAGCATGGCAGGTAGAGTCCATCAGAGCGAGTGATGCAGGAAAGGGAGAAATCACAATCTGTTTTATGACGTAGCCTTGGAGGTGGGAGGGGATTACACATGAGTGTGATTACCGAGAGATAGAGACCACTGGGGACCAACTTGGAAGCTGACTATCTCAGGACGTTTACTTTGGTTCATTTTAGTACTGTATGTATTTGCCACACCAGGGTGAAAAATGATTCCTGGTTTATATTTTTTAATTAACTAATGTATTAACTTATATTTTCCATTAATTTTTCCAACTGAAGTGGTGGAGAGGTGGATAATTTCAGAGGCACAACCCACCAATTAATTGCATTCCATCTTTCATTATGTAGTTCATTCATCAAGTGTTTATTGTTCCCCAACTATGTGCCACTACTATGTGCCACTGTACTAGCTGCCTGGATACAATAAGTAGGTAAACAAATGCTCTCCCAACTCCCTTAGAGCTGTCAGTCAAGCAGGGGAGAAAGCTATTAAATGAATAATCACACAAATGCATAGATCACTGCAAAATGGGATGAGTGCTATGAAACAAGGGTATAAGTTGCTATGGAAACATATAAATTATGGGAATCTGATTTAGTTTGAAAATCAGGGAAGGGCCTATAGCAGGGTTTCTTGACCTCAGAACAATTGATGTTTTGGATTGGATAATTCTTTGCTCTGGGGGCTGTCCTGTGCATTGTAGGCTGTTAGCAGCATCCCTAACCTTCATCTATTACATGTCCTCCACCGCTCCCCTAGTTGTGGTGACCAGTAATGGCTCCAGATATTTCCAAAGGTTCCCTGAGGGCAAAATCTCCTCCAGTTAAGAACCACTGATTTATAGGAAGTTTCCAAATGAAAAGTATTAGGGGGAAGGGCATTTCAGGGGAAGGAATGAGTGAGAATGTTAGTGAAAATTTTGTTGACAGGAAATAAAACAAAACACCCTGTTTTCCTAATTCTGATTCTCAATTTTAAATTCACATTGGACTCTTTCCTGTATGACAGGTTGGTTCCCTTTAAACAGAAACTCACACTCTGTAGCCAGCCTGCTTGTGCTGAATAAAGTGTCCCCATATAATTGCCAAGGAAAAAACGGGTCTGGCCTGAAGCTGTTTTCCGAAACTTATTTTAACTTATTGAATCTCTGGGCTAGCTAAAGTTGTTTGGCCTTCAGCCTGCTGGTTTATATCACTGCCCAAAGCAGGGTATTATCACTCAGGAATACATGGCCTCACTTTTATTGGAAAGCTATTTATAGGTACTGCTTATACTCTGTATGAGTATGTTTAATGTGGAAGGAGTATATAACCAGGCCGCGTATAAAGTCAGATTATTTTCACCAAGACTTGGCTTATTTCCATCCTGAACAGACAAGAATTAGCCGTGTGTTTAGAATCCTGAAATCTTGAGTGAAAAAGGAACTTAGAGGATCTTATGAGAAAAGCGTGGTTTTTGGAACGCAGGCACTTCTGGGTCAGATTTGGCCTCAGCTTTACGATCTTGAACACATAAAATGGCTTCAGTTTCCTCATATGTAATGAAGATAATAATTTCTTACCCCGCAGGTTTGTCATGAAGATATGGAAAAGTAAAGCAATGTCTGGCATACAACAGCTGCTCAATACATGAAATGCCCCTCTTGCCCTTTAGATTATCCTCTCAAGCATCCCCAAGAGATGGTCCCCTGGAAATCTGGGAGCTAGGCTTTCCACACCTCTTCCCTTACCTTCCACATCCATAAAATCATCCTATTCCCCCAGTTTTACCTCCATGTTTTAGTTAGGCCACCATAATTTGTTTGGACTCTTGCAGTGATTTTCTAATTAGACGACTGTAGCCACAGGTAAAGTCTTGTCATGTCACCCCTTGATTGCTACTTTTTATTGGTCCCACAGCCTCCAAAGTGGGATTAGCTCAGGCTTCAGACTGGGATTGTGGCTCACCCCTCCAGTCATCTCTCTTAGGCCCTGCCTTTCATCCTGTTCTCTAGCAATGCCAGTCTTCTGACAAGAGTCCTATGTGCTGTTTCATATCCTCATGCCATTTTAGAAGTTGTTTCCTTGAATAGAGATTCATCCCTCTCCCACCCTTATCCACGCATTAGAGTTTTACTGATCCATCCTCAAGGACTAGCTACCTGCCATAGCATCTTCTGACCTCCCACCGGTCTCCCCTCCAGCACCTCTTTGGTTTGACACAACCTTGTGTATGTTTCTACTCTGACGTGTGTCACACCTCATTGATTTAAGTATTTGTTTATGCATCTGTCTTCTCCACAGCAACATGAATTACTAGAAAGCAAGAGCCATATCTTATTAATCTTTGTGTTCCCAGCTGTTATCACTGACCCTGTACTGGTTCATGTTCCATAAGCCCGTGATGAATGAATCCACATTTAGCTGTAATCCCCATCGTGATGGGAACTCACAACATTTCAAGGCAGCAACCTGATTTTGATCCTGTGTCCCGTGTCAAACCCAAATTGATAAGACTTCCATCTATATTGTCATGTGTACCTCTCTACCTGCCTCCATCCACTGATCCTACTTAGAAAGAATACATATAACCCCTTAACGTGGCTGCCATTTGATTATTAGAATGCAGCCAACGTCAAACAGCAACACAATTTCTTCTTCTTAAAGAATTCTTCTCATTATTCCTGGTGTGATATGATGTCCACGGTCCTCACCTTATCTCCCTGATCAGGATCTGTTGTGGTCACCATGTCTAGAACTAAACTCAGGATGCTTGATGGATTCTGACAGCATGGAGAGCCTTTGTCCTAAATAACGATATTGTGGGAAGAAAAGGATAAAATAGAATATGCTTGCATTTATTCTTATATTTTTTAATATTTATTTATTTATTTACTTGTATGGATGTATTTTGGCTGCTCCGGGTCTTGGTTGCAGCACACAGGATCTTTTTTGCAGCACGTGGGATCTTTTAGTTATGGCACGTAGACTTCTTAGTTGTGACATGTGGGATCTAGTTCCCTGACCAGGGATGGAGCCCAGGCCCCCTGCACTGGAAGCATGGAGTCTTAGCCACTGGACCACCAGGGAAGTCCTTATAATAGTTGTAATAGTAGCTAACATTATTGAGTTCTTACCACATACCAAACACTGCAGGACCAAAGGTGTAAGATGGGTTAGCCTCTCTTTAGTCCCTGAGCTCAACTGTTTAACTATACTCTTGTCCTCTCAGATGCACCAGCTCTCTAGTGAGTCGTTGCTTCACGGTCACCAGCCAAAAACCAAACAAAAGGGTTGGTTTTTGTCTAATAGTTTAGGAGCATCCTTCTACCCATCTGGCAAAAATGAAACTGCATGAGCTCACGGTGCTTACAGTCACTTGAGACACTAATTAACTTAGCACCTAGACAAGGCAGCAAGGAAGCCAGAATGTGCACCCTCAAAAATCACTGCTGAATGCATCATTCAAGGGTCACTCAGATCGGAGACCCCATATTCCATTTCTCCACTGGTGCTCCTTTGGTTTTCAGAGTGGCTCATTTCAGATGTCCTGTGCGCCATCCAAATTGCTAGTATTTTAAACCACTCAACTTTAATTATACTTATCACTCATGTGTATTGAATGCCTTTTAGACCCTGGGAATTACATTTCACTCTTCACATGCATGATCTTGCCTAGTCCTTCCAACTACCCTACAAGCAGATACATTTTTCAGTCAGGGAAACTGAAGTTCAGGGAGCTTAACTCACTTGGCCCAATACACAGAGCTTTTACTTAGCAGAGAGTTGGGATTTGGACCTAGACATAACTCCAGTGCTCAAACTCCTAAACGTCACACCACACTGCCTCCTGAGTCACTTTATTGTCATACTGAAGGGGTAGGTGGGGATCCCATGAGCAGTACGCGGATGGAAGCCTGGGTCAAGAAAAAAATTCAAGACCACCTGTGGGTGAGACCATTTCCGCATGGCGGGAATGGGGACAAGACAATAGCAGTTACTGTCCTACTGGATTTCATCTGGGTGCCATGCCCACACCTTCTGGCTCCTCTGACACCCACCGTGGTACCCCAGTTATCCCTTCACCCCACCCTGCTGTTTTTCTGTATACTTGATTGCCATCATGTGTGGCATCGTTTGCTCTGCCTTATCCCCCGTATACAACCTTTTCCTAAGCTCTAGAAGCATCCATTTGTCCAAGCATTTTTCCTCTCACCTTTGCTCCTAGACATATTTGATTTAAATCCTGCCTCCCTTCTCTTCTGGACAGACCTGGCACCCCTCCCCCCATGACACTCTCCACCTGGCCCAGGCAGTCCATCCTTCTGAAATCCACTTCTTATATCCCAGTTCCAAGATTGCTCCATCTTGTCCACAGGGACCATCAGAGCTGTTACCAAGTGTTGTCCAAGGAACCGGAAGTAGCCTGCCAGCAGTGTACCTATGCAGGAGGCACCGTGGACCTCTGGTATCAGAAACGTTTGGATGCTTTAGAACACGCTCCAGTCCAGGGAGACAGAAAAGCCATTTCTGCGAGTCAGAAAATATCCCTGAACCCCAGCCCCCCGGCAAAGGCCAACTCAGGCCCAGAGTCCATCATAATCTCCTATATAAGAGGCCATTTTACGTGCTATTAAACAGAACAGTGCAGCTCGCCAGTAAAAATCATCTGCAATAACAGCCCATTAAAAGCTTTCCTTTAATATGGAACTTTCTAATTAATGTAAATGGGGTGCAAAGCTTGGAAAAGCTGAGTTGATTCTAATGTTCAGAAAGCAGGTCAAATAAGAAAGGGTCTTATTTCTCATTAGCCATCTATTAGGGAATCTAAAGAAATCTTTATGGCTTCGATGTATTACCAAAAAAGTTACAATTGCTTTGTTTCCGGCCTCATTTCTCTGCCGCCTTTCTCTATAAATATTGCTATGCTACCCATCAGATTGGGGAAAATAGAGATGTGCATGGATTTTGTGTCTGACTCCTGCCGGTTCTCAGAGTGCTGCAGATGGAAAGCAGCACAGTCATGATTAACTCTAGTTTCCAGATTTCTCAGTTGGAAACTGAGGCCCAAAGAGAGTTGAAGACTAAGGTAGCCGTTGACTTCCTTCCCCCTCCCTCCCCACTTTGGTCCTTCCTTCCTTCCTCTGTCCCTCCCTCCTTCTCTTCCACCGCTTCCTCCCTTCCTTTTGCTCTCATTGAACTATTTATCAAACACTCTATCCCTCAGGTTAGGCTGGGTTACACTACAATAACAAGCAAACCCCACATCTCAAAAGTGTAAACATCAAACGTCTTTCAACCGTACCGTATGATAGGACATCAACATTTCAGCTCTCACCTGCATGGCGTGGTCCATTATGGGTCAACAGGGGAGCACAGTCACTCAGGGATCCAGAATGATGGAGCAGCAGTCATCATGCCAGAGGGAAAAGAGAAAGTGAGCTCTGGCTCTTAAAGCCTCTACCTGGATATAACAGGTGACTTCTGCTCACGTTTCTGCTCATTGTGCAGAGTCAGTTTGGCCATGCCCAACTTCAAAGGGATCCAGGAAGTATTATCCTACAATGAATCCAAAGGCTCCTCCTGTGAGCCAACTCATGGAATAACCTGTGATATCAAAGTGAGTGAGAAATAGAAGAGCTCAGAGTCCAGTAGGAGAACTGAAAAACAAACACATTCAAGACAGGGCATGGTAAGTGGTGTGAGAGGCTGTACCGGCAGCCCGAGGACCAAGTACGCTCACTCCCTACTTTGCTGACCTTCTCATGGGGCTTTGCTGCAACTTGTTGTGTAACCACCTTCCTCTTTCTTATTGGGGTCCAATATCCAGGAGGGAACCCCATGCTCGGATCCTGTTCTCCAGGTACCTGTCCTCAGTTTTATAGACCCTCGATGCAGGGGCTTAGGAGAAGGGGAGCCATCTGAGACCAACGAGCCCAGGCGGGCCTGGGGCTAAGGAAAGCGAGCCGCCCGAGGAGGGAATGCCCAGGGTCCAAGGCAGCATCATGGGTGTTGGCGTCGTCATAACCTGCTGCTCCGTACCATTTTGCCTCACAGTGTCAGGGAGTCAGTCATTTCAGAGGACGGGGTTCTATCATCTGGAGGAGGTGGCAGAGTGCTTTAGAGCAGGGATCCGGACCCCTCAGGGAGCTGGAGAGTGGGCTGGGGAAACTGAGGCAGGAACCCAGCAGACGGCAACCCTGAAGTCGAAGCTTTTCCTTAATCAGCCTGCAGTTAGCACTTTGGCCCCAAACCTCCCTGCTGAAGTTGGACTTAAGTTCTTAGAGGACTGCTGACCACACATACTCACCCTTGGGCAGGATTGACAGTGGAACTCAGGGGAGCAAGGGATTAAACCTTAGGAAGGAAGAGAGTCCTTGGCTATGGTGGGTGTACAGGGATAGCCAGACATCATACACTTTATGTCCCTCTGCAACAGGCCTTTTAAAGCCCGGACAGAATGAGCTGGCTGGCTTCGTAATCATGTTCCAATCAGCTTTACAGAATTGTGAAATTGATTATCCTGCTGGCCTCACACAGGCTTTAGAGCAAGGCAGAGGGGCACCTTAATTCTTTGTTGAGTTCCATAGACTGATCTGAGGAGACTTTAGCTTTTCCACCCATCCCCAAGAGGAAGGGAGTTCAAATTACCTTGAAATTACAATTTAGAGCTGTCAAGCCTTGGCCAGTCTGTTTCATTTTCCCCATCACCCAGCCGGGGCCAAGGCCGAGAAAGGAGGTACCTGGCATATTAACTCCTCTTTAGGTACATGAAGAGGGGGCATGAGGGAGTGTGAGCTCCGGGTGCCCCACGCGGGCTCAGGCGGCTCCGGGAACGACAGAGTGAGAGGATCTGGGAAGCATGGCTGTGGTCTCCCAAATTTGGGTCCGGTAGGTACTAGGTGTCCCCACAAGATGGTGTGATTGGGGTGTCAGAGTCAACTGAATATAGTTTTCCTTTGTTTTCGTTTTCTGTCTGGGTGAAATGGTTGGGATTTTTATATTGCTGCAGGGAAATGAATAGAGCTTGGTGATGCGTGTTTCACCAGCCTAGGGGTTCAGAGAAGTCTTCCTGCACTACAGGGGCCTGACGTGGGTCTTGACCAATGACCAGGAATTAGTCAGTTGGAGAAAAGTGGAAAGTCCATTAGAGATGGAGGGGGCACCATATGCCAAAGCCCAGAGGCACTTTACTAGGACAAGAAGAGTGAGGGAAAGAATGGTGGGCATGAGACTATGGAGGTCTGACACAGTAAAGAGATCAGAGTCTAAAGGCAGAGGCAAAGGCTTTGAGGGTTAAAAATGAAATACAGGATTCCAAGTGGAAAAGTGGAATTGTGGATGGCACAGCAGAAGCACAAAGTGTGGAGTGGTCATCGTGGACGCTTGCTGGGGGAAGTTGACTTAATACCACATCTGTCAACTCATGTCTGGAATTCACAAGGAATTTCTTCTTTCTCTAAATTACCTAGTTAATTATTACGCAGTGACAGTCCTGTTATAATGGCTGGTAGGCAGTGAGTGCTTATTATACATCAGGACTATTCTAAGAGTTTTGCATGAGTTATGTAATCTTTTCACAGTCCTATGAGGTGAATATCATTAGTATCCCCATTGTGTCTCAAGGAGTTAATCAATTTGCAGAAGGTCCCAGAGCCAGTAAGTGGTGGGATTGAGGCTCAAACATAGGCAGTCTGAACCTAGAGCCTATTACTTAATCACTATGCTGTGATGCCTCCTGTGATCTTAAGAAAACAGAACCCACCATTCCTTCCTTCACTCAACAGATATTCACCAAGTGAAGACGTACGACAGGCTTAGCGCTAAGTGTTGAGAGGACAGGGTTGAGCAAGATGGCAAGTTACGTCATCACATGGGGCATCAGCCTAGTGGGGAGACAGGAAGTCGGTGACCAATTAATGATCAAGAGAATATCAGGTTGCAAAGAAAAAGTAAAATAGGGCATCAGGAGAGGAAGTACCAGAGCTTGAAAGCATCTTCAATGCCAGATAAAGGAATGGAAGCCAAGCAAAGGAGAGTGATCTGTTCGGAGTCATACAGTAAATTGGCGTCAGGTTTGAGAAAAGAATCCAAGACCCCTAATATATTCAGTAGCTACTTAATCTCATGCCTGCTCTATGCCTTCCACTGTTCTAGGCGCCAGAACAAGGCAGCCACGGTCCCTCCCCTCACAGACCTTACATTCTTTCCCAGTGCTCTGCTGTCCGGGTACTTGAAGCTTTGCAATACACACTTTATTTCATCAGTTGTTGATTCTACTAAAAAATCTCCTCTGCTTTGTTTCTCCTATGCTCAGCTCATGGCAGGAAAATCTGAATAGGAGTATTTCCTTCTTTGTATAGCCCAGATTCCCCTGCCATGAGTAGAACATTTGGAGAAGTAAGGGTCAGGGGCCTATGCTTTCCTCCAACTTCCCAAAGAGGGAAAATCTTAACAGTTATATAAAATAAGATGTTTTCTACCTGCCACACCATTCCTTTGAGGCAATCAACAAGTACAGAGTTGACTATCTTGTTTGAATGGGGGAACAGAGAAAGGGGCCCGGAAGAGCAAAGGGACTTTGGCTAATACTGCAAAGCTTTTCCCTCAGGTGTATAATGACTTTTCTTAACTTCTCTTCTGCTCAGCCAAGGCAAAAGGCACTGGACCCTGGCTGAGCCTACAGCTTCCCAGATGCCCTGCTGAGGTCCCCCGGCCCTGAGACCACATAGGGCAGGCTGCTAAGGCAGAAAATAAGGGATTCCTATAGATCTAATTCCTACTGTCACGGTGCAGCAGGGCACTGCAGATCCGGTGAAGGGAAGTCTATTTCAGCAGCCCTCTTTGGATATAGAATAATTCATATCCTGTCTCTCAGAGCTTGGTCCCTTTGCCGACACCCTGACCTCTCTATTGTATATATTACTCATTTAATCTTCACAACCACCCTACAAGATAGGTAGCAGTGTACAAACAAAGAAACTGAGGCACAGAAACATTAAGCAACTTTCCTAAGGTGGCACAGCTCATCAGTAGAAGACTTGCTATTTGAATTCAGGCGGTTTGGCTCCGGACTCTGGATTCTTAAGCTGTGAGATATACCGTATCTGCCACTCCTTCTATTCTGCCCTCACCCCTGCTGCTGACACTATCCTACTGCTAGTAAGGCCCCTAGTACTCACTTCAGTACTGTTAGTTATGACAATACTATTTCACTTCTGCTTCTCTACAGATGCTGCTATAGGATTTGTAATACTAACACTGCTGGTCCTGCCTGTATTACTCTTAACTGAAAACAGTAGCATTACTGCTGCCACTTCTGCTTTTTCTCTTCCTCCACTTCTTCCTCCCTTGCCTCCAAAACACCCAGTATTTATTGCCCTGATCCTAGATCTTCCCCACGCCTTCTACAGGCATTATGTACAGATGGGGAATTGGGGGACAGAGGTAGGAAGTGTTTCACGTGCAGTCACAAGACTGACAAGGCGTAGTCAGGCGCAGGGTTGTAGGTCTGGGTCATTTATTTCAGGTCCAGTGTCCTTTCAAAGTGATACCAGGAACTTGCAGCTGAGGGCCTGTTGGTATTTCAAACCTCTCTGTGCCAGGGATGGTCTATGGAGCGCCTGGGAATGTGTTAGAAATGCACAAGCTCAGGCCCCACCCCAGGCCTGCTGAAGCAGAGGCTGGTTTGGTGGCGTGTTAAAGCTTGCAAAGCACTGAAAATGCCCACAAATCCGTGATGACATTGAATCCTTACAACCCCGTAGGAAATAGAGCAGACAATGCTCTTCCCTCTTGGGTCGGGCAAGTGGTTCAGAGCCATGAGTGTGAACTCAGAAGCGTGAGTGTGAACAGCAAGCTAGGGTGGCACCTTCCTTTCTCTGGGGGCCAAGATGAAGATGTGAGAGGCAGGGATCTGCAGGGAGACATGTGGAGCCAGCCAGACAGGTATCAGAGGTGAATCTGGTTTTGTGGCCTTTGTACACTAATTTATGGAAGGATATTTGTTGGTATTTTAAATAACCTGGTGGCGGTGGTGTGTGTGTGTGTGTGCGTGTGTGCATGGGTGTGTAGTGGGACGTATAATGGGGGACAATAGCACAGCACCTGCCCCGGGGAACCATGGTTTGGGCATCTCTTCCCCCTGGGAACGCTAGACTTGGGTTCCATGCCTGAGGATCTCTGGCCTTAGTGCATACCCTGAGCCCTGAGCTCACAGATAGATCTCCTTGGCTTTCTCCTCCTCCGTGTGTAAGTCCGCCCTGCACCCGACTGCTGTCACCCATCGCTGTTTCCGGTGAAGGCTGTTAAGCACAGGTGAGGGATGTTTACCGTTAGTGCCCTTGGAAGCTTTCTCTCCATGGCCTTGTGTACAGTGAAATACAGGGCTTTGCTGAGAAGGAAACACAGTGGTAAGAATGGCATTCATCCAAGGTATCAAAGGAAGGTGGTAATTGCAGAACGAACCCAGAGACAAGCAGCTCACAGCCTTGCTTCCTGTCTTGCCCTGTGTCTTCTCTTTATAGGGATTCAAATAATCACTGTTGTGTTCTTTCTTTAAAAAGGAAAATACGATAACGTCACTGTCTGGCTTAATTCCTGAGTTGGTTTCCCACTGCTTTTGTCCTAAAGCATGAACCCCTTATCTTGTCTTCTAAGGCCCTTCACTGTCTGACCCCAACTCACCACTCTGTCTCATTGCGCCTGCCATATCCTCCACTGCACAGAATTTCTCAGCATTCCTCAAACTCCCGGGCTTTTGTGACTCGTGATCTTTCCTCGGGCTGTTCCTTCTGTCTGGAATTCTTTGCCCCAGTCTGCTCCGAAGCTTCTACTCCCATTTTGTATCATAAGCAATTCCAGCATCTGTCTAACACCAAAGTCTGGGCTCCTAACCCTTGTACCTCCTGAGACTTGACTTTCACCAGGGGCTAGTGAAAGAGTGAGGTTCTGTGGTTGGGGTGAGGGTTAGGGCTCCGTGTGAATTCCCCCCAGAGAGGCAGCCAGGTCTGTGCCCAGGAGCACCTTGGCGTATCTGTTCCAGACAGGCAGCTGGACTGTCTGGTGGACGAAATGGAACAAAAAAACAAATCTACATAACGGAGCCATTGATCACTGTCACAACACGCAACCAGCTGTGGCCTGGAGAGAATATGTTTTTCGGAGACGTTCTCCTGGGGAAA
>NW_006791814.1:2040095-2068362 GCF_000442215.2 Lipotes vexillifer | reverse complement strand
GAAAGAGTATTCGTTAATATGAGGCTCTTAAGAATATGGTGAGGGTTAGTCAGTGTGAGGAAGATTCTTTCCAGGTGACATTTTGGAGATGGTTTTGCACAGAATCAAATTAAAAATGTCTCTCCGTCTGCTCTTGGAACTTGGGATTACTGTTTCTCCCCTGCAGGGTGGGAGTATTCCGTCTCCCATCCGGCAGTCTCCCATCTTTTCAGCCCTGTTCATCACAGTTTTCTAGTGGAATGGGGGATGCAGTCTTCCCCATCCATTGTGATTGTTTGCTGTTGGCAAAATCCAGTCTCTAGATTCTGGAACTATTTTAATTTTTATAGCTTTCACACTTCTCTTTCATAATATTTCACAATCTTTACACCCTCACATGCTGCTTTATTTGTTGCTGCTGTTGTCTGCTTGTTTATTTAATTCTGAGTGCTTGCACTTTGAGAGCAATGTTAAATTGTGGTCTGAGCAGCGCCCTCCCCTTTCCATGGGTGTGACTTTTATGGGACTGTCCTGATTCCTTCACCACTGAGTGTGAAGTTGACTATTAATCTCTCTAAGCCTTCATCCTGATTTCCTTTATAGCACCTATCACTCACTTAAAAAAAAGAAATGTTTTCACCCAACCGTTTCCTTGGTTACCACCTGTATCCCTCACTTGAATGTAACCTCCATGTGGGCAGGCACTTGGTCTGGCTCCCGTTGTATCCCCTGGCACATGGTGGGTACACAGTAAATGATCATGGATATAATACATGATTTTCCCCTCCCATTAAGAAAGCCTTCTTTCTTTCCTAGATTACAAATACATTGCTTTTTCTATGTAAATTGATGTTGAATTTTATCAAGTACATTTTGACATCTTTGGGGATAAACATCGACCTCTGGATGAAATTAATGACTTTAGGAGAAACTTAATTGTATTAATTCTTGAATTTCTGGAATAGGTTCTTCTTGGTAGTAGTATATTATTCATATATATATATATATATATATATATATGTATGATACAAACATACATACATATATGCTGGTCTGTAGGTTTGGTTTGATTCGGTTATTGATTTGATTTTGTTATAGTTCTGCTCTCTGTCAGTCTCTGGTCTTACTAACTTCTTGAAGGAGGCTGCCAGCCATGAGCTCAACCCCAGAAAGAGATTAACAATCCCATAAGCAATGTTCAAAACTACCCATTAACTCTCACTCTAGCAAGATTCAGTATTATCATTTCAAATTCTCCCTACTACTTAGGAAAGTAAACCTAGAAATGTAATTTGCATGTACTTGATTTCTAGTGAGATTGAATCTCTTATCTTCCCGCTGATATGTATCTTTGTGAATTTCCTATTCATGTCATTTATCATTTGTTTCCAGTCTGCATGTTCATCCTTTCATTGATTTGTAAGAACCTTTTCTATATTAAGGACATTGACTTACTCTGCCGTATCTATTTATATAGTTCCCATTTTGCTCGTTTCTCTTTTAATAGTATTGATGGTAGATTTTAACATTTTTATTTTTTAATTTTTCTCCCTCAATATTTAGTGATTCATTGATTGATTGATTAACATCTTTATTGGAGTATAATTGCTTTACAATGGTGTGTTAGTTTCTGCTTTATAAAAAGTGAATCAGCTATACATATACATATATCCCCATATCTCTTCCCTCTTGCATCTCCCTCCCTCCCACCCTCCCTATCCCACCCTTCTAGGTGGACACAGAGCACCGAGCTGATCTCCCTGTGCTATGCGGCTGCTTCCCACAAGCTATCCATTTTACATTTGGTAGTGTATACATGTCCATGCCACTCTCCCACTTTGTCCCAGCTTACCCTTCCCCCTCCCTATGTCCTCAAGTCCGTTCTCTACATCTGTGTCTTTATTCCTGTCCTGCCCCTAGGTTCGTTAGAACCTTTCTTTTTTTTAAACATCTTTATTAGAGCATAATTGCTTTACAATGGTGTGTTAGTTTCTGCTTTATAACGAAGTGAATCAGCTATACATATACATATATCCCCATATCTCTTCCCTCTTGCATCTCCCTCCCTCCCACCCTCTCTATCCCAGCCCTCTAGGTGGTCACAGAGCACCAAACTGATATCCCTGTGCTATGCGGCTGCTTCCCACTAGCTATCGGTTTTACATTTGGTAGTGTATATATGTCCATGCCACTCTCTCACTTTGTCCCAGGTTACCCTTCCCCCTCCCCACGTCCTCAAGTCCATTCTCTAGTAGGCCTGCGTCTCTATTCCTGTCCTGCCCCTAGGTTCTTAATGACCTTTTTTTTTTTCTTTTAGATTCCATATATATGTGTTAGCATACGGTATTTGTTTTTCTCTATCTGACTTACTTCACTCTATATGAAAGACTCTAGGTCCATCCACCTCACTACAAATAACTCAGTTTCGTTTCTTTTTATGGCTGAGTAATATTCCATTGTATATGTGTGCCACATCTTATTTATCCGTTCATCTGTCAGTGGACACTTAGGTTGTTTTCATGCTCTGGCTATTGTAAATAGAGCTGCAATGAACATTGTGGTACATGATTCTTTTTGAATTATGGTTTTCTCAGGGTATATGCCCAGTAGTGGGATTGCTGGGTCATATGGTAGTTCTATTTTTAGTTTTCTAAGGAGCCTCCATACTGTTCTCCATAGTGGCTGTATCAATTTACATTCCCACCAACAGTGCAAGAGGGTTCCCTTTTCTCCACACCTTCTCCAACATTTATTGTTTGTAGATTTTTAGTTGGTGGCCATTCTGACTGGTATGAGGTGATATCTCATTGTAGTTTTGATTTTCATTTCTCTAATGATTAGTGATGTTGAGCATCCTTTCATGTGTTTGTTGGCAATCTGTATATCTTCTTTGGAGAAATGTCTATTTAGGTCTTCTGCCCATTTTTGGATTGGGTTGTTTGTTTTTTTGATATTGAGCTGCATGAGCTGCTTGTAAATTTTGTAGATTAATCCTTTGTCAGTTACTTCATTTGCAAATATTTTCTCCAATTCTGAGGGTTGTCTTTTCATCTCGTTTATGGTTTCCTTTGCTGTGCAATAGCTTTTAAGTTTCATTAGGTCCCATTTGTTTACTTTTGTTTTATTTGCATCACTCTAGGAGGTGGGTCAAAAAGGATCTTGCTGTGATTTATATCATAGGTTGTTCTGCCTATATTTTCCTCTAAGAGTTTTATAGTGTCTGACCTTATGTTTAGGTCTTTAATCCATTTTGAGATTATTTTTGTGTATGGTGTTAGGGAATGTTCTAATTTCATTCTTTTGCATGTAGCTGTGCAGTTTTCCCAGCACCACTTATTGAAGATGCTGTCTTTTCTCCATTGTATATTCTTGCCTCCTTTATCGAAAATAAGGTGGCCAGGGGCTTCCCTGGTGGTGCAGTGGTTGAGAGTCTGCCTGCCGATGCAGAGGACGCGGGTTCGTGCCCCAGTCCGGGAAGATCCCACATGCCGCGGAGCGGCTAGGCCCATGAGCCATGGCCGCTGAGCCTGCGCGTCCGGAGCCTGTGCTCCGTGACGGGAGAGGCCACAACAGTGAGAGGCCTGCGTACCGCAAAAAAATAAATAAATAAGGTGGCCATATGTGCATGGGTTTATCTCTGGGCTTTCTGTCCTGTTCCATTGATCTATATTTCTGTTTCTGTGCCAGTACCGAACTGTCTCGATTACTGTAACTTTGTAGTAAGGTCTGAAGGTCAGGAGCCTGATTCCTCCAGCTCCGTTTTTCTTTCTCAAGGTTGCTTTGGCTATTCGGAGTCTTTTGTTTTTCCATACAAATTGTGAAATTTTTTGTTCTAGTTCTGTGAAAAATGCCACTGGTAGTTTGATAGGGATTGCATTGAATCTGTAGATTGCTTTGGGGAGTAGAGTCATTTTCACAATGTTGATTCTTCCAATCCAAGAACATGGTATATCTCTCCATCTCTTTATATCATCTTTAATTTCTTTCATCAGTGTCTTTTAGTTTTCTGCATACAGGTCTTTTGTCTCCTTAGGTAGGTTTATTCCTAGATATTTTATTCTTTTTGTTGCAGTGGTAAATGGGAGTGTTTCCTTAATTTCTCTTTCAGATTTTTCATCATTAGTGTATAGGAATGCAAGAGATTTCTGTGCATTAATTTTGTATCCTGCTACTTTACCAAATGCATTGATGAGCTCTAGTAGTTTTCTGGTGGCATCTTTAGGATTCTCTATGTATAGGATCATGTCATCTGCAAACAGTGACAGCTTTACTTCTTCTTTTCCAGTCTGGATTCCTTTTATTTCTTTTTCTTCTCTGACTACTGAGGCTAGGACTTCCAAAACTATGTTGAATAATAGTGGTGAGAGTGGACATCCTTGTCTTGTTCCTGATCTTAGAGGAAATGGTTTGAGTTTTTCACCATTGAGAATGATGTTGGCTGTGGGTTTGTCATATATGGCCTTTATTATGTTGAGGTAAGTTCCCTCTATGCCTACTTTCTGGAAGGTTTTTTTTATCATAAATGGGTGTTGAAGATTTTAACATTTTTAAAAACCTGATTTTAAACTCTCTATTTTTAAGGTAGCTTTTCTTTACTTACTTGCGTGTTTAAAAAGTCCAGACCAGAGATCAAACAACTAGCCACCTTTATTTACTTCTAATTACTTTATGATTTCATTTATTTTAAATTTGACTACTTAATTGTACGAGGTTTCTCTTTGTCCACAGATCATACCCAGCCTTCTCCTTGAACCTCAAAGCACAGCAGACCCTGCCTCTGTAAGGTTTATGAGGGAAAGTAAACGGGTGCTGAGAGTGAGACAGATGGAGCAGGGTAGTACAGGGATGCTCTGTACTGAGGAAAGCTGCAGGATTTCCTGGGGCTGGACCCAAGATGAATATCTTGTGAGATCATCACTTTCTTGTTCACATGTGATGGACTGGGGTGAGGCAAGTGAGGTGGCCGGGACACAGGATTTAAGGAGGTGCTTACTCTTGGGTGCAGACTTGCAATAGCTTGCAATTCTGCTTCCTGGGCTATTGCTTGTACCGCTATATCCTCACCCCCACCATGCTCTTGGTAAGAGTAGCTCTCCAAACAGGGGCACTGGATCCTCCCCACCACCCTTAAGGTACCCCTCTGGCCTCCGCTCAGAATCATCCCTGGGTACTTCATGACGCATGCTGTGATGTGGCCTCACTGTCATCCTTGGTCTGCAGTTCCTTCCATCATGGGTTTCATGAAAGATGTAGGGTGGTGCCGTGAGCCCTAAACTTGGAATCAAATGGTGTGCACGTGAGATCTGACCTCTCGCCTCCTGGTGATGGCACATCCATGGCTTTGTCCTCCCCATACTCTGTCATGTGGTGTCACCGGCCTGCCACCTAGAACCATGGTCAAGGTCAAGTTGGGTCTGTACTTTGCAAATGGCAAAGCTCTGTACATATGTCCATAATTTCTGTTGTTGCTCCTGCAACTTAATATTGGCATCAGCGGGTTCATTTCACATCAGAGGCCGCTGCTGCTGGCCAGTGTTAGCATCAACGCTATAAGAAGCATTGACACAGCAGAGAGGTCATTTGGAGACTTGACAATCAAAAAGCACTGAATTCTTTTCCCTCTAAGAGTTCCTGTCAGTGGCAGAGTCCTACAAGTTTACAAGTGAAAATCTAAATATTTAGAAAGCCTAAGCCCCTGCCTGAAAATAAAGATTAAAAATGAATATTTATGAGCTAATAGTTCTGTAATTCTGTCTTTGAATGTTTCCTTTGCTGACACAAGCCTATTGTCGCCTGCTCTTTGGGCAGGAGCCAGAGCCCTGCCGGGGAGTGTATCACTAGCTCTGTGACCTAGATGAAATCACTCACCCTCTCTGAGCCTGTCTCCTCGGCAGTAAATTAAAAGAGTAATAACTACAGTGCAAATTAAATAATACAACATGTACCGGGAGCCTAGCATAGTGTCAGGCACATAGTAGGTGTTCAAAAAATTTGAGCGTCCTCTGTGTGTTCTGCCTTGGCTGGGAGCACTGTCATTTTTTTCTTACCAGAATTTGTCTGAAGACTCAGTGTTTTTTCCAGTTGTTTTTTGTTTTTTATCATAGTAAAATACACATAACAAAATTTACCATCTTAACCATTTTTTAATGTACAGTTCTTTGGTGAAATACATTCACTACATTGTGCAACCTCACCACCATCCATTTCCAGAATGCTTTTCCTCTTGTAAAACTGAAACTCTGTACCTGTTAAATGATAATTCTCCATGCCCCCCCGCCCCGACCCCGGCCACTGCCATTCTACTTTCTGTCTATGAATTTGACTACTCTAGGGACCTCATATAAGTGGTTCCACACAATATTTGCCTTTTTGTGACTGGCTAAGAAAAGTTAGCATAATGTCCTCAGAGTTCACCCACGTTGTAGCATGTGTCAGAATTTCCTTCCTTTCTAGGGCTGAATAACGATCCATTGCATGTACAGACCACATTTTGCTTATCCATTCATTCGTCAATGCGCTTACGTTGCTTACACATAAGTCTCAGTGGTTTTTTTATATTCTATTTAGACGTCCTCTAAATCGAACTAAGAACCCTTTATCAAAATGGACCAGACCCTCTCTTCTTTTTACCAAACTTCCCGACTTGCTTTTACTCTCCAGTCCAGAATTTCTGTTTCCTGACCAACTCTCTTGCTGATCTGTCTGTAATTATCTTTCTTCAGTTGGGAACATAGCCAAGATCTGAGGGAGCTTCTCATCGTTGAAGGTTGGACTCACTATTCCTTCACTGCATCTTGGATTTGTAGGGAAGTAAAGGATCTTTGGAGCCTCCTGGTGCCACAGGTCTGTCAACTATCCTCCTTCTCCAAAAGCCTGAAGACAAACTGCACCAAAATCCCAGCAGCAGGGCAGGCTTTGCCGAAACTGCTGATACCCTGGCCACGTTCTAGGCAAACTTACTTGGAACCTCAGCTTTGACCACCCTTATCTGATTCTCCCAGGGTGATCCTCGCCTTGCTTTCTGGTCCACCTAGGCAGCGGTAGGATGACTCAAGCCGAGCAGCTCACCTTCACACAACTGTCAATGCCTTCCCTGAGGAAAGGACTGATTCTGGAACTTATGAGCCAGTGCGATTGAGGCTCCTGACATTCTTTCCCTCAGACCAGGGACTAGGTTAGAATTTCAGGAACTGGGCTTGGCATTTGGGGGCTGGAAGACAGACCTGGGCACTGAAACTGAGGCTTCTTCGTTCATTCACTGTGTATCTGGCTGGCCAAAAAGTTCGTTCAGGTTTTCCAGTTACATCTTACAGAAAAAGCCAAACGAACGTTTTGGCCAACTATTGAGGGTCTATTCTGTGCCCTTGTGCTAGGGCCACTGCCGTGGACATAGCAGATACGATCCCTGTTTGCATATTGCTTAGAGTCTGGTTGGAGTGGCAGGTATTAATCAGAGAAGCAAACAAGTAAATGCGAAGTTATGAAGGTTTGCTTCCAAGGTGGTTTTAGGAGAGGGTTTGAGGTAGAGTGTCAATTGCTTTCTCTGTAAGTGGTACCTTGGCTGTAGATGTTTAGACTGTAGTGGAAAGGTGGTAGAAGAAGCCATGTGGGACATAAGACTGGGTTATCAGTGCTTAGGTCCTGAGTCACAAACAAAATATTGGCCAGTGGTGGTGTCTTTTTAATGTCCTTATTCCTTCACTGTCCAATGGTGCTCCTTATTCCTTCACTGTCCAATGGTGCAGTGCTGTGCAGAGGCAACAGCATGGGCACAAGCCCTAAGGTGGGAGATGCAGGACCAGTACCTATATGGAGAAGGCTAGTGTATCCAAATGCCAGGTCAAGGGGGCATGTGCTCACTGAGATGGCAAGGGGAGCGACAGTAGCACCAGACCATGCCAGATCTGTAGGCCATGGTATAGATACTTGTTTTATCCTACGAGCAGTGGAAAACCACTGATGGGCTTTAACATTTTCAGATGTAGAGGCAGTAACTGATGGAAGACTCCCCCGCCCCTCACCCAGGTTAGGCAGCCCAAGGCAGTATGGCTGAGTAGCTCCATCAGCCCGTCCGAGGCTGGCAATGGACCTAGCACTACAGTGATAAGACGAGAAGCTAGACAGAACAGGTCTCCATGGGAGTGTTTCTATGTTTGTGTTCAGAGTACTATTTCCATTGCTATTACTGTAGCAGGTGTCTTTCATGCAAATTTTGATATCTTTCGATGAAGAAGGCTTCATCCGAATCAATGGAATGATTCTTTCCACCTCCCGCATGAAACACCCAGTGCCTTTTAGGCGCATACCTTGTCCGTGCCGCTCGCATACCTTGTCCGTGCCGCTCGCATACCTTGAGAGCCTTTAAGTTGCCTTCTTCACACTTGAAGGATTTGTGAGTTCTGACTCTTGATGGGAGGCTGGAATGCCAGGAGTGGGCCTCGTAAAGAGTTTGTGTTACTTTAAATATTAGCTCAGGGGCTTCCCTGGTGGCGCAGTGGTTAAGAATCTGCCTGCCAGTGAAGGGGTCATGGTTCGATCCCTGGTCGGGGAAGATCCCACATGCCGCAAAGCGACTAAGCTCGTGAGCCACAGCTACTGAGCCTGTGCTCTAGAGCCCGCGAACCACAACTGAGAAGCCACCGCAGTGAGAAGCCCGCGCACCACAACGAAGAGTAGCCCCTGCTCACTCGCCACAACTACAGAAAGCCTGTGCGCAGCAAAGAAGACCCAACGCAGCCAAAAATAAAATAAATAAATAAATTTATATTAAAAAAAAAAAAATTAGCTCAGCAGGAGACCTTGTCTCGGAAGCTGTGCTGGGCTCCCGGCCCTGATCCCTCTACTTGAAGACCAATGGGTTTCAAGATGTCAGGCTTCATGGGAAGCTAAAACTAAGGACTATACTTGTCAAAGCTTTGGGGTCACTGCCTTCAGAGAGCACTGCGTATAATAACCTTTGACATCTTTGAATCAGCTCCGCATTCCTGGGGTCCACCTTGGGGATGGCCATGCCAGGTGGGCAGTGGTCATCTTCCTGAGCACCTCTTCAGCATCCCAAATTTGTGTTCATTTTTCCTGCCCAGGGCCTAGGGCACGTTCCCTGTTCTCCCGACTCACGCAGCAGGGGCCCTCGAAGGAAGCCTGCTTGGGGGTTATTGCACTAAACAGCTGACAAGGAGGCAGGGTCCAAGGGCTGGGCTCTGCAGTACCCTGTGGACCCAGAGGGCGTGGCGGTAGGACCAGAGCACCAGCCTGTCCTCCCAGGTGCCCAGGGCCCAGAGTGTTGGCCGAGGAGTCCCAGGGAGTCATGGGCCACTGTGTCTCTGGCCTGAGTTAGAAAAGTCATTAATCACCATTACAGACAAAGAATTCAGTCATTCCAGCCAGTCCTCACCACCAGCAGTGTCTCAGCAGCTGAGTCCCAGCCAGATGCTAGTCATGACTTACAGTGGCCTCCACTCCACCTGGACCAAAAGCCTTAGCCTTGCAGGGACTCACAGAGGATCTACACAGCCCCATTCACCACTCTCGCCCTATCTCCCATCCTTCCCTCCTTTGCACACTGGCCTCCAGCCACACTGGCCTTCTTGCTGTCCCTCAAATCTACCAGGCATGATCCCTCTTTGGGGCCTGTCCTCAAGCTGTTCTGTCTGCCTGGAAAGCTCTTCTCTTAGGTACCCGCTTAGCAAACTGTCTTACCTCTGCAGAGTCCTTGCTCAAATCTTACTTTCTCAATGGGACCTGCCCAAAGGTTAATATCACAACCTGAATCACTCTCCCCCAGCACTCCCGCACCCCTTACTCTGCTGTTGTTTGTTTTCTTTTTGTTCCTTTTCCATGGCACTTACCATCTGCTAACATATTAAATAACTGACATGTGTATTATGTGTTTTGTAATTTTCTCCCCTCCTCTCACTGCCCTGCCAACTAGAAGGTAAACTCAAGGAGGGCAGGGATTTGTGTTTGTTTGTTTACTGACATATCTCATATGCCTAAGATAATGGCTAGTTTATATGACCGCTCAAGTGTGTGTTTTTTTTTTTTTTTTTTTTTTTAAGTGTTGGGAAAAAAAAACAATTTTAGGGCAAATTGAGATACACACAGACAAATATATACACACTTGTTATATATCAGAAAACTCTAAAAGTACATATTTACAAATCGAATTTTCTAAGTTTTATATATTTAAAATTATATACATACAAATCTAAGGGTTTTTTGTTTTTTTTTAATTTTTGAATTTTATTTAATTTATTTTTCTGTACAGCAGGTTCTTATTAGTCATCAGTTTTATACACATCATTGTATACATGTCAATCTCAATCGCCCAATTCGGCACACCACCACCACCACCCCGCCGTGGCTTTCCCCCCTTGGTGTCCATACGTTTGTTCTCTATATCTGTGTCTCAACTTCTGCCCTGTAAACCGGTTCATCTGTACCATTTTTCGAGGTTCCACATACATGTGTTAATATACGGTATTTGTTTTTCTCTTTCTGATTTACTTCACTCTGTATGACAGTCTCTAGATCCATCCACGTCTCAACAAATGACTCAATTTTGTTCCTTTTTATGGCTGAGTAATATTGCATTGTATACATGTGCCACAACTTCTTTAGCTATTCGTCTGTCTACGGGCATTTAGGCTGCTTCCATGACCTGGCTATTGTAAATAGTGCTGCAGTGAACATTGGGGTGCATGTGTCTTTTTGAATTATGGTTTTCTCTGGGTATATGCCCAGTAGTGGGATTGCTGGGTCATATGGTAATTCTATTTTTAGTTTTTTAAGGAACCTCCTTACTGTTCTCCATAGTGGCTGTATCAATTTACATTCCCACCAAGCGTGCAAGAGGGTTCCCTTTTCTCCACACCCTCTCCAGCGTTTGTTGTTTGTAGATTTTCTGATGAGGCCCATTCTAACTGGTGTGAAGTGATACCTCATTGTAGATTTGCATTTCTCTAATAATTAGTGATGTTGAGCAGCTTTTCATGTGCTTCTTGGCCATCTGTATGTCTTCTTTGGAGAAATGTCTATTTAGGTCTTCTGCCCATTTTTGGATTGGGTTGTTTGTTTCATTAATATTGAGCTGCATGAGCTGTTTATATATTTTGGAGATTAATCCTTTCTCCATTGATTCATTTGCAAATATTTTCTCCCATTCTGAGGGTTGTCTTTTCATCTTGTTTATGGTTTCCTTTGCTGTGCAAAAGCTTTGAAGTTTCATTAGGTCCCATTTGTTTATTTTTGGTTTTATTTCCATTACTCTAGGAGGTGGATCAAAACAGATCTTGCTGTGATTTATGTCAAAGAGTGTTCTTCCTAGGTTTTCCTCTAAGAGTTTTATAGTGTCTGTTCTTACATTTAGGTCTCGAACCCATTTTGAGTTTATTTTTGTGTATGGTGTTAGGGAGTGTTCTAATTTCATTCTTTTACGTGTAGCTGTCCACTTTTCCCAGCACCACTTATTGAAGAGGCTGTCTTTTCTCCATTGTATATCCTTGCCTCCTTTGTCATAGATTAGTTGACTGTAGGTGTGTGGGTTTATCTCTGGGCTTTCTATCTTGTTCCATTGATCTATGTTTCTGTTTTTGTGTCAGTACCATATTGTCTTGATTACTGTAGCTTTGTAGTATAGTCTGAAGTCAGGGAGTCTGATTCCTCCCGCTCCATTTTTCTTTAGCAAGACAGCTTTAGCTATTTGGGGTCTTTTGTGTCTCCATACAAATTTTTAAGACTTTTTGTTCTAGTTCCATAAAAAATGCCATTGGTAATTTGTTAGGGATTGCATTGAATCTGTAGATTGCTTTGGGTGGTAGAGTCATTTTCACAATATTGATTCTTCCAATCCAAGAACATGGTATATCTCTCCATCTGTTGGTATCATCTTTAATTTCTTTCATCAGTGTCTTATAGTTTTCTGCATACAGATCTTTTCTCTCCCTAGGTAGGTTTATACCTAGGTATTTTATTCTCTTTGTTGCAATGGTAAATGGGAGTGTTTCCTAATTTCTCTTTCAGGTTTTTCATCATTAGTGTATAGGAATGCAAGAGATTTCTGTGCATTAACTTAAAGTTACCCTGCAACTTTACCAAATTCATTGATTAGCTCTAGTAGTTTTCTGGTGGCATCTTTAGGATTCTCAATGTATAGTATCATGTCATCTGCAAACAGAGACAGTTTTACTTCTTCTTTTCCAATTTGTATTCCTTTTATTTCTTTTTCTCCTCTAATTGCCGTGGCTAGGACTTCCGAAACTATGTTGAGTAATAGTGGTGAGAGTGGACATCCTTGTCTTGTTCCTGATCTTAGAGCAAATGCTTTCAGTTTTTCACCATTGAGAATGATGTTTGCTGTGGGTTTGTCATATATGGCCTTTATTATGTTGAGGTGGGTTCCCTCTATGCCCACTTTCTGGAGAGTTTTTATCATAAATGGGTGTTGAATTTTGTCAAAAGCTTTTTCTGCATCTATTGAGATGATCATATGGTTTTTATTCTTCATTTTGTTAATATGGTGTATCACATTGATTGATCTACGTATATTGAAGAATCCTTGCATTCCTGGGATAAATCCCACTTGATCATGGTGTATGAACCTTTTAATGTGTTGTTGGATTCTGTTTGCTTGTATTTTGTTGGGGATTTTTGCATCTATATTCATGAGTGATATTGGTCTGTAATTTTCTTTTTTTGTAGTATCTTTGTCTGGTTTTGGTATCAGGGTGATGGTGGCCTCATAGAATGAGTTTGGGAGTGTTCCTTCCTCTGCAATTTTTTGGAAGAGTTTGGGAAGGATGGGTATTAGCTGTTCTCTAAATGTTTGGTAGAATTCACCTGTGAAGCCCTCTGGTCCTGGACTTTTGTTTGTTGGAAGATTTTTAATCACAGTTTCAATTTCATTACTTGTGATTGGTCTTTCATATTTTCTATTTCTTCCTGGTTCGGTCTTGGAAGGTTATACCTTTCTAAGAATTTGTCCATTTCTTCCAGGTTGTCCAATTTATTGGCATAGAGTTGCTTGTAGTCATCTCTTAGGATGCTTTGTATTTCTGCGGTGTCTGTTGTAACTTCTCCTCTTTCATTTCTAATTTTTTTGATTGGAGTCCTCTCCCTCTTTTTCTTGATGAGTCTGGCTAATGTGTTATCAATTTTGTTTATGTTCTCAAAGAAGCAGCTTTTAGTTTTATTGATCTTTGCTATTGTTTTCTTTGTTTCTATTTCATTTATTTCTGCTCCGATCTTATGATTTCTTTCCTTCTGCTCACTTTGGGTTTTGTTTGTTCTTCTTTCTCTAGTTCCTTTAGGTGTAAGGTTAGATTGTTTATTTGAGATTTTTCTTGTTTATTGAGGTAGGCTTGTATAGCTATCAACTTCC
This sequence comes from Lipotes vexillifer, assembly GCF_000442215.2. Classification (NCBI taxonomy): domain Eukaryota; kingdom Metazoa; phylum Chordata; class Mammalia; order Artiodactyla; family Lipotidae; genus Lipotes; species Lipotes vexillifer. The sequence goes on along the minus strand of NW_006791814.1, from coordinate 2,055,005 downwards.
TTCTTAGAACTGCTTTTGCTGCATCCCATAGGTTTTGGATTGTCGTGTTTTCATTGTCATTTGTCTCTAGGTATTTTTTGATTTCCTCTTTGATTTCTTCAGTAATCTCTTCGTTATTTAGTAATGTATTGTTTAGCCTCCATGTGTTTGTATTTTTTACATTTTTATTTCCTGTAATTCATTTCTAATCTCATTGCGTTGTGGTCAGAAAAGATGCTTGATATGATTTCAATTTTCTTAAATTTACTGAGGCTTTATTTGTGGCCCAAGATGTGATCTGTCCTGCAGAATGTTCCATGCACAATTGAGAAGAAAGTGTAATCTGCTGTTTTTGGATGGAATGTCCTATAAATATCAATTAAATCTATCTGGTCTATTGTGTCATTCAAAGCTTCTGTTTCCTTATTTATTTTCATTTTGGATGATCTGTCCATTGGTGTAAGTGAGGTGTCAAAGTCCCCCACTATTATTGTGTTACTGTCGATTTCCTCTTTTTTAGCTGTTAGCAGTCGCCTTATGTATTGAGGTGCTCCTATGTTGGGTGCATATATATTTATAATTGTTATATCTTCTTCTTGGATTAATCCCTTTATCATTATGTAGTGTCCTTCCTAGTCTCTTGTAACATTCTTTAAAGTCTATTTTATCTGATATGAGTATTGCTACTCCAGCTTTCTTTTGATTTCCGTTTGCATGGAATATCTTTTTCCATCCCCTCACTTTCAGTCTGTATGTGTCCCTAGGTCTGAAGTGGGTCTCTTGTAGACAGCATATATATGGGTCTTGTTTTTGTATCCATTGAGCAAGCCTGTATCTTTTGGTTGGAGCATTTAATCCATTCACATTTAAGGTAATTATCGATATGTATGTTCCTGTGACCATTTTCTTAATTGTTTTGGGTTTGTTTTTGTAGGTCCTTTTTTTCTCTTGTGTTTCCCACTTAGAGAAGTTCCTTTAGCATTTGTTGTAGAGCTGGTTTGGTGGTGCTGAATTCTCTTAGCTTTTGCTTGTCTGTAAAGCTTGTGATTTCTCCATCGAATCTGGGTAGAGTAATCTTGGTTGTAGGTTCTTCCCTTTCATCACTTTAAGTATATCATGCCACTCCCTTCTGGCTTGTAGAGTTTTTGCTGAGAAATCAGCTGTTAACCTTATGGGAGTTCCTCTGTATGTTATTTGTCATCTTTCTCTTGCTGCTTTCAATAATTTTTCTTTGTCCTTAATATTTGCCAGTTAGATTACTATTTGTCTTGACGTGTTTTCTCCCTGGATTTATCCTGTATGGGACTCACTGTGCTTCCTGGACTTAGGTGGCTATTTCCTTTCCCATGTTAGGGAAGTTTTCGACTATAATCTCTTCAGATATTTTCTCTGGTCCTTTCTCTCTCTCTTCTCCTTCTGGGACCCCTATAATGTGAATGTTGTTGCGTTTAATGTTGTCCCAGAGGTCTCTTAGGCTGTCTTCATTTCTTTTCATTGTTTTTTCTTTATTGTGTTCTGCAGCAGTGAATTCCACCATTCTGTCTTCCAGGTCACTTATCCGTTCTTCTGCATCAGTTATTCTGCTATTGATTCCTCCTAGTGTATTCTTCATTTCAGTTATTATATTGCTCATCTCTGTTTGTTTGTTCTTTAATTCTTCTAGGTCTTTGTTAAACATTTCTTGCATCTTCTCGATCTTTGCCTCCATTGTTTTTCCGAGGGGCTGGATCATCTTCACTATCATTATGCTGAATTCTTTTTCTGGAAGGTTGCCTATCTCCACTTCATTTAGTTGTTTTCTGGGGTTTTATCTTGTTCCTTCATCTGGTACATAGCCCTTTGCCTTTTCATCTTGTCGATCTTTCTTTGAATGTGGTTTTTGTTCCATAGGCTGCAGGATTGTAGTCCTTCTTGCTTCTGCTGTCTGTCCTCTGGTGGATGAGCTCAATACATAATTGTTAACTCAAGTTGAATGAATCTTTGGTTTAACTGTAATACCCTCAAAGACCCTCTCTAATGTTGTAAATTCAGGTCTAACTTGACCATTTGATGATATCCTACAAAGTTCTAGGCATTTCCAAGGGGTCTTATATACATGGACACATTTCAGATTCACAGTGAGCCTTTCCTCTTGCTGAAGTAACTGACTCTTGTTAGAAGTCACCCAGCTGCTAAGCATCACAGCTGTAAACCAGCCCTATGCACCCAAGAGCATGTCCACACTGTTAAGTCTTCCAGAATTCAGAGTTTTTCTTTTTGTTCTCCTTGAGACTTTACTGATAAGATTCAAAACAATTTCTTTCCATCCCAAACCTCCTCCCAAGTGAAAGGTAGGGGAGGGGTTATATCTATAAAGAAACACAAGAATTCGAGAAGTACACTTTACTGTGAGGCAAGAAAAGAAAGGCAGAATCCCAGAGCCAATGTCCCGTCCAGCCTGCAGCTTGGCATCTCCCTACTGTGGATGGCTAATGAGGCACAGCTCTGGAAGACCAGGCAGTCAGATGTCCACCACGTAGGTTTTACTCTCCATCCCCAGCTGAGGACACCAAGTCATTGTCTTTGCAGTAAGCCCCGCTCACGTGTGCCATGTAGAGTCGATGGAATCAGAGGGAGAGCAGAGTGACTAGGAGGGACTGAGGTCCCTGTCTCCAAAGGCATTCTAGATGGTTCCCCAATGACCCCTAGCATTGCCTCTAGGGCACGTGCCACTCAGGTGGGACACAAGGAAGAACTGGGTAGAGATAGTTATCATTGACAAGTTAGAACTCCTTGGGAGCCACAGGTGCAGAGATGGATCCTACTCGCCACTATGAAGGATCAGGCTGGGAAGGGAAGAAGGTGCCAGAGTCTCTGGGGAGCTGGGACATCGGATCTGTATCTTCATCTGCAGAGGGCATGGGCTTTTAAAAAGGGGAGAAGCCACCTTAGCCCACACTTAGCAACCTCTCAGTTCTGGGGTAGACTGTATGGGTGGGGTGGGTGGTGTTGGGACATGTGACATGTGTCTCTGCAGAGATAGTAAGCCTGGGTACCACCCCCTGCCAGTGAGCATCCAAAGGAGGGAAGAGAAGCGTGGTCGAGGCGTCAGGAGACCTGGGCTGCCCCTCACGGGTGTCGTCTGGCCCTTTGGCATCAATTCTGTGTCCAGTAGGGGAGGGGAGGCGTTGAAGCTGTGGTCCACAAGTTCCTGCTGCCATTGGCTGGGCTGTGGCCAGGCTGAAGGACAGCATCCCAGTCTCTTATGTGACAGCTTGGTGGAATCCCCTGAGGCAGGAGAGAGGACCTGGGCAGATAGCAAGCAGCCTGGAGCTGCCTGCAGGCTGGGGAGGAGCCTAACTCCTGGGCCCCACCCCCCACGTGGGAGCGAGCAATGTGTTGGAAGCACCAGTTCAACTTGGTTCTTAGCATCCGTGCCACACTTGGCGCTACCAGATGCATTCCCACAAGACCTGCCTCGTTTTGTCCACTCACCAATCCTCATTTTACAGATAGGAACCCAAAGTTCAGTGCTGTTACTACTTGTTCTAGACCATGCATTCTTAACAAGGGTGCTATTGCTCGCAAGAGGTGAAAATTTGTTCTTGGGGTAGGGGTGGTGAAAAAAATCTTCCTCTTCATATGCATTTCACACTATACGTAAAGTACCAAAACAGTTATGCAGGTATGTGTAGAGTCCATATACAGCTAGACAACATACCTGTAGAATTAAAATTTCATGGGGAAAATTTTGCTAGTCACTCTTGACTATTAAGCCCTTGATCTGTGGCTAATCTGAATCAAGATGTGCAGGAAGTGTAAACTACACACCGATTTCAACCAGTAGGAAAGCAGAATGTAAAATATCTCATTAATAACGGTATGTTGATTATATGTTGAAATAATACCATTGTGGATATCTTAGTTTAAGTGAAATATATTATTAAAATAAATATCACCTATTTCTTTAATTTTTTTTAATTTTAAAGAAATAGAAATTATTTCTTAGGAAATATAAAATTACAGATGTGGCTCACATTCTATTTCTAGTGGGCAGTACTGCTCCAGACAACTGTCTGTTAAGAGGAAGCATCAGGATTTGCACCTAGGTTTTCTGGTTCCCTCCCAAGCTGTTTCGTAATCCCACAGCTGCCTTCTCAGAGAAGATCTACCTGCTGTGTGACCCTAGATGTGCCTCTTAACCTCTCTGAGCCTTGGTTTCTCCTGACTGTTTGTAAATGGAAAAGCTGTCTCTGGCTGTAAGGTTCTATTCTAGACCCAGCTGAGACCCTGGGGTCACCACAGAATAGGAGGTTCCTAATGACCTATCTCACCAGAAATGACAGTTCCATAAATAGCAATGTCACCTGCTCTGTGTCAGCTTCTGGGGAAATACCACATTTGCAAGATTAGAAGAGGAGCTTCTCACCTGAGACCAACAGAAAAGAGTGTTAGAATAAAAGATCATTTTAATGAAAAAGGGAGAAAAACAAAAGCTTTCATCTCTTGTGGGGAGGAGGAGATACAACCAAAAAAAAAAAAAAAATAGACTTTCACAAAGCCTTCCCATAATAATAGGGGCTAATAATACATCTTCCAAATGCTATTCTGCTAGATGGAACTGATGCTCAGATCTCCAATATGCCCACCCTTTTTTCCCCCTTTCCTAATGCCTAATTTAGGGGAGGTGGGAGAGAAAAGTCAATTCTATTTTAATTTCATGAGAAAAATCCTGAATGAAGGAAAAATGTGATGGAGTGGAACTTCAGCCCTCAGCCCCCTGCTGACCCAGAATGTGTGATTATGTGATCAATTGATTTCTCCAAGGAGAGGCTGTGCAAATCTGCCCCCTGCCTTCACCTTCTGACAAGGAGGCCAGAAGTTCCAAGCTGGAAGGAGGAAGGCTCTGGGGGGCGTGGAAAATTCAGTCAGGTAGCAGCCCACTGGTCTCCCTCCAATCTCCAAATTTACTTCCACCTCAGCTCTCCTTAACTTTGGCATCCCTGTCCCCAGCTCTCTAACCAGGAGCTCTCCCTGTCCTTCCAAACTCCAGGTGTGTCCTCTCACTCCAGTTGACCTTTTGCCAAACAGGTTTCCCCCAGCAGTTTCTGGTCTCCCAGACCCTGGAAGCAAGACTGGCCACTCATCATGGCACTGAGGCACTCGTCAGAGCACTGAGGTTAGTTAAGCAGGTGGACTCTAGATTCCCACCGCCTGAGTTCCAGGTCTGGCTCTGCCACTTACTACCTGTGAGAACCCTGCAAAATTACTTATTCTCCCCGTGCCTCAGTTTCCTCATCTGTAAAATGGGGAGAATAATGGTACCAGACTCAGAAACTTATGGTGATTAAATGAGTCATTCATGGACAGCGCTTGGCATGGCTCCTGGCAGAGTTGAATGGCAATAATATTAACTCATTGTTATTGCAATGAATTTCTACAAGGAAGTGAGAAGCAGAGGGTTGAGCCTTTGACTTATGACCTGTGGTCCCATGATTCCAGACTAGCCAATCAATGTGACTTAGCAAACGTTTATTTTTGTTCTTTCTTTTCTAAAACATTTAATTTTAAAATACTTTTAGACTTACAGAAAAATTGCAAAATTAGTACAGTTCCCACATATGCATCATCCCTTAGTGTTAGCATCACACATGGCCACAGTGAAATGTATGAAACCAGGAAATTAACATTGATGAATATTTTAAACTACAATATGTGAATACTGTAATCTACAGACCTTATTTAAGTTTTCCTTTGTTTTCCCACTGATGTCCTATTTCCAATCCAGGATCCTACATTGATTGCAATTATTATTATTATGCCTTCGTTTCCCCCTAGTCTGGGACAGCCCCTCAGTCTTTGCCTTTTGTGACCTTGGCACTTTTGAAGAGTACTGGTCAGTCATTGTGTAGACTGTTCTTTAATTCAGGTTATGCGTTTTTGGCAAAACTACCACATAAAGGATATTCCTTCCTCCAGAGCCTCTTATCGGGAGGCACCCGATGTCCATATTCCTCATTACTAGAGTTGTTAACTTTGATCACTTAGTTAAGAAGGTAGCATGTATTTATTGAGTATATACTATGTTTCCTTTTGGGGCTACAAAAGTGAATAAAATGGTACCCATGCTCTCAAGAAACTCTCCAGTCTAATGGACAAATGATGTTCTACTTACTATTGTTGTGTAACAAACCACCCCCAAATTTAGTGGCATCAAACAACCACCTCATAATGCTCACAGGTTCTGTGGGTCAGGAATTTGAAAAGGCCTGGCTTGTTTCAGCCCCATGACATCTAGGGGCTCAGCCAAGAAGACTCAAATGGCCGGGAGTGACTAGTCAGCTGAGAACTGGAATCATCTGGAGGCTTGCTCACTTAGCAGTCTGGTGCCTGGACAGTAGGACTCAAACACTTGATTCAGCTGGGCCTCTGCATGTGCCCTGTGCTTTCTCACAGCATGGCCATCCCACAGGCTTAAACTTACACAACAGTTTAGATGCTGTAGACTTGAGCAACCCCTGTGAACAGGTCAGAAGCTGCATAGCCTTTTTTATTTTAAAAATAAATTTCTTTATTTTATTTATTTATTTTTGTCTGCATTGGGTCTTCATTGCTGCCTGTGGGCTTTCTCTAGTTGCAGTGAGCAGGGGCAACTCTTGGCTGCAGTGAGCAGGCTTTTTGTTGCGCTGGCTTCTCTTGTTGAAGAGCATGGGCTCTATGTGTGAGGGCTTCAGTAGTTGTGGCACACGGGCTCAGTAGTTGTGGCTTGCAGGCTCAGTAGTTGTGGCACACGGGCTTAGTTGCTCCGTGTCACGTGGGATCTTCCCGGACCAGCGCTCGAACCCGTGTCCCGTGCATTGGCAGGCGGATTCTTAACCACTGCGCCACCAGGAAAGCCCTGCATTGCCTTTTATGATCCAGTCTCAGAAGCCACACAGCACCATTTCCTCCACACTCTGTTGGTCAAAGCGGTCACAAGTTCTCCTAGACTCAAGAGGGAGACATAAGTTCTACCCCTTGGTGGGAGGGCTGTCCAGGATGTGTGGACATTTTTAAAAAGCACCGAAAATGGGAAAGCACTGAAGAGCCTTTCTACTTATACAGAGGTGGAAACTCAGACCCCAGAGGACAAGAGCTTCAGCAACTTAGGCCTCGTTAATTTTTAAATACATAATTTAATTGAGTCATGGACCCAGCTGCAGGGTTACTTGGTAAGTCCCTCTGTGGGGAGGCAGGCCCAGACAGACCCACTGCAGAGCCTTAGAGCCTGACGGTTGCCGATACCCACAGCCAGTGGTCCCCCTGGCAACTGGTCACATACATGCACAGAGGGCTAAGGGCAAAGTGGCAGCTCTGGGTGGAAAATGCTGGGCTTTGGCATCAGAATGACTTCATTTCAAACCCAGCTGTACCACATTCTGAGTTTATTGCATTTTCGTTATTAATCCTCATTTATTTGCGAACCTCATTGACTTCTACTCTGTGCCAAGCTGGGTGTTGGCAGTTATAGCAATGAATAAATAACATCCAGGCCTTGCCCTCATTGAAGGATTTCCCCAGGCTGTCTCTGCCAGAAAGGCCATTGGTGGGGCTGCAGGGTTCCAGGGAGCAGGGTCAAGGGATTATTCAACTTCTCTCTCATCTCCATGCCCAAAGCCAACGGGAGAGGAATTGGTCATGCAACTTAGCAACTTAACCAGGTTGAACTCAGCAGAACAGCAGTCAGCTGAGTGTGAAGTTGGAAGGCAAGCAGCTTATACTTAGAAACCTGAGAAATATTGCAATGCAGAGTAAAAGCAATTGGGACTATCACTAGACAGACTCATTAAGCAAAAAGACTTCTATGAAAATAATAAACTCGTAGCACCCAGGACACTGCAGCACGAGATTAAAAGCTGAAAGGAGGTTTAAGCTTCATATTATTAAGCTGCATTATGACAGTTTAGGAAGAAAAAGCTTAGAGCCATCAGAGTTGAAGGTGGCCCTGTTATGGGAATCTGACAGCATCTTTGAAATTCAGAGCAGTTTGAAAGAGTGAACTGTCAGAATATCCCCCCCACTGTTGGGGAGAGAAGGGGAGAGGAGGAAATGGAGAAGTAATCCAGTGGTGAGGCTTGGAGGGGCTGAGTTGCTAGTAGGGAGATCATGTATTGACAGAAAGACACCACCTGAAGTCTGGGATCTGAGGGGCAGGGTGGTGATTTAGGGAAGAGAGTGGGGCGTGCATGGTAAGCACTCAATACCTGTTAATTCTTTTTATTATCACCTACTGGCCAACATTTCAGTTTTGGTTGCTGGGTGGTGAATACTAATGACCCTGGACCAGTTGTATTCAGAGCTTGCTTTCTCCTAGTGTTTGATCCCAGAGCCACCAGGAAACCATCTGAAAGTGGAGAACAGGATATTGATTGGAAATCAGCAGAAGCCAAGTTGGGCAAACATCTTTTAATCCTGGTGACCAAGGGAGTCCACACAAGACTAGAACAAGCTCCCTGCAGGGCGACAGCAGGACTTTTGTGCCCAGCAAATTGCAGGCATCATTTCCTGTGCTGACAGCGCCTGGAAAGGAGCATAGCCCAGGCAGACCCTGGCCTAGCCAGCCCAGCCCACAGTCTGGGCCCCTGACTTTGGAGCTCAGCCTTAGGAACCAGAGAAGCCTGGCAGGGCCTACCCAGGGATTTGTGCCCCATCTGATAGTAGAGCACTTTGGCTGGTGAGGTTACAAAATATATCCTAGTAATGCAGTTCTTGGTACGTGGTGGATCTAGGTTTCAATAAGGTTCTGCAAGGCTAAAATCCAATGGTCTCCCCTCCCCGACTCTTCTCATTCTTGAATGTCAACAGCATCGGAAGGATCAGGCTGGTGGACACTCACAGATCTTCCCCAGTAGTTCCCTGAAAAGATTCATCCCCCTTCGGGACTGGTGCCATGTGTGGGCTCTACCTTGTTCCTACATCTCTAGGGACCTTACCCTTCACCAGCCAGAACTCAACAGCTCTCACATTCACCCTCTTCTCTCCATCCCCTCAGCTTCCAGTCCGAACCAGGCCTTCTTTGTCACCTGTCATCTGGATGACAGCCAGACCCTGACTGTTCCTCCAGTCAGTTCAGAACCCCGTACCCTCGCCAGCGAAGGTGCCTCTGCAAATTCAACATACATGAGCATCACCTGGAGAACTTGTTAAAATGCAGGTTCCTGGAGCCAACCCCAGACATTTTGATCAGTAGGTCTGAGATGGGCCCCTGATCTGCATCTCTAACAAGCTCCTGGGCGATGCTAATGGTATTTTGTCTATAGACCACAATTTTAGTAGCACTATTCTTAAATACAGGTATGATGCTGTATCCCTCCCATTTAATGACTCTATACTGCCCTCAAGATAAAATCCAAGCATTTGAACATTCATGTAAAGACTTCCATGACGTGACCTCAATGCAGGACTGTCACAAACCGTTGCATGGGTTGTACACTATACCACCAAGGGGATGAAACCCACTAAGCTACCTCCTGTATCTGTCAGGAGGGCTATGACTAGGCATTAAGAAAGGCATATTGGGCTTCCCTGGTGGCGCAGTGATTGAGAGTCTGCCTGCCGATGCAGGGGACACGAGTTCGTGCCCCGGTCCAGGAAGATCCCACATGCCATGGAGCGGCTGGGCCCATGAGCCATGGCCGCTGAGCCTGCGCGTCTGGAGCCCTGTGCTCTGCAATGGGAGAGGCCACAACAGTGAGAGGCCCACGTACCGCAAAACGAAAAAAAGAAAGTCATATTTTTTCCTTCTCACAACGGTACTTTCAGCTCACTGAAATACAGGGGGCTGGGATTGGGGGTTGGGGGGTCAGCATCTGCCTAGAGAAATGCCTTTTTCTTATTTGCACAAAAGCACTCATAGGTCAGTAGCCATCCTGCCCAAGGGCATCTCTCTGGCCTCCTCTTCCTTCACTCTCTGACTCCCATCACTTCCTCCCATCCCCTCTCCCACCCCCTTCATCTGACTATAACACCTTCGCACTCCTTCACTTCCCCCCATCCCCTCTCCCACCCCCTTCTTCTGGCTATTAACACCTTCACACTCCATCACTTCCCCCCATCCCCTCTCCCACCCCCTTCATCTGTGGCTATAACACCTTCACATGCTGTGGTGAAGACCTCTGGACCCCAGAAACCTTCTCTATTAGATGCTCCCAAGAACCATTTTCCCTTCCTTCAAAGCATTAATCTACACGTGCCTTTATGACTCATTCCTGTGGTCATGCCCATCTCCTGCACTGGACTGTAAGTTTCTGAAGGCTCTCCAGTTCTTAGCACAGGGCCAAGTCCAGAGCTCACTGAATATTTGTTGTAGATTCTACTCTGCAGCCACAGAGACCTCGCAGGTACCAAAACCCAGCATGCCACATTTTGTTGTGGTTTCTTAAGCATTTTATTTTGAAATAATTCTAAATTTACCCCCAAAAAAGTTGCAAAAATAGTACAGGGAGTTCTGTACCCTTCACACAACTTCCCCGAATGTTAACATCTTCCCTAGCCGTGGTATGTTTATCAAAACTGAGACTTCACAGGGGCGTCGGGGGCGTCCCTGGTGGTACAGTGGTTAGGAATCCACCTGCCAGTGCAGGGGACATGGGTTCAAGCCCTGGTCCAGGAGGATCCCACGTGCTGTGGAGCAACTAAGCCCGTGTGCCACAACTACTGAGCCTGTGCTCTAGAGCCCGCAAGCCACAACTACTGAGCCTGCACACCGCAACTACTGAAGCCCGTGCGCCTAGAGCCCATGCTCCGCAACAAGAGAAGCCACCGCAATGAGAAGCCCATGGACTGCAACAAAGAGTAGCCCCCATTCGCCGCAACTAGAGAAAGCCCTCGCTCAGCAACGAAGACCCAATGCAGCCAAAAATAAATAAGTTAATTAATTAAAAACAAAACAAAAACAAAAACTGAGACTTCACATCTGTGCATTACTATTGACTGAACTCCAGTTTTGTTTTTTTTTTCCCCCAGATTTCCCAAGCTTTTCCCTAGGTGTTTTTTTCTCCTTCTAGGTTCCCACGTACAATTGAGGTGTTGTGTCTCCTTATTTTCCTCGAATCTATGACAGTATCTCGGGCTTTTTTTTTTTTGCAGTACGCGGGCCTCTCACTGCTGTGGCCTCTCCCGTTGCGGAGCACAGGCTCCGGACGTGCAGGCTCAGCGGCCATGGCTCCCGGGCCCAGCCGCTCCGCAGCATGTGGGATCCTCCCGGCCCGGGGCACGAACCCACGTCCCCTGCATCGGCAGGCGGACTCTCAACCACTGCGCCACCAGGGAAGTCTCGGGCTTTTCTTGTCTTTATGACTCTGACATTTTTTAAGAGTGATGACCATTTCTCAGTCTGGGCTAGTCTGATATTGTCTCATGAATGGATGGAGGTTCTGGGGAAGAAGACCACAGATGCTGTGTATGCTTCTCATCACATACCAGGGAGCCCTTGATCTCAACGTGACTGACTTGTCATTGGCAACGTTGACCTTGATCCCTTGGTTAAGCCCTTGTCCGCCAGATCTCTTCGCTTTAAAGCTACATTTTTCCCTTTTCCATCGTAAGTCACTAGCTCTAGCCCACACTCAAGGAGAGAGAAATTAGGCTCCACCTTCTGGGCGGAGGGTTATCAAAGAACTTGTGGTCTTATTACATTTGGGGAGAGAGAAGATTATGCAGATATTCCATTTCTCCTTCATTTCACCCACCCACTTTAGCATTCAGCAGTGAATCCTACCTTCAGCAACTATTACTGTGATATGCCAATGGTGAGTTTCCAGTTCCTTCCAGCATGCTGTTCTAGGATACTTTTCCTTGGCATGTGCCATATTTTATAGTTCTTCTGCTCAATTGCCTTCATGCTTTAGGGCTCAGAACCAGCATTCTCAGCTCTGGCTGCCCAGTCAAATCTCCTGGAGAACTTTTAAAGTGTACTGATGTCCAGGTCTTTGTAGCCAAAACGTTCGATTCAATTAGTGTGGAGTGGGTGCAGGCATTGGTACTTTTTGAAAGGTCTTCAGGGCATGTGCTTTGGAATCCAGGCTGAGGACCACTAGCCTAGCCCAGTGCTCTTGCAGCTTCTCTGGGATGCTGTCCTCACTCTCTCTGGCAGAAGCAGTTACTCCCAGCTCTGTGTTCCCAAAGGCTTTGGTTACCTGCAGTATCTACCAGTGCGCCTCTGTTGGTCCCCAGAGTCAGCAGCTGGGTCTTGTTCAGCAGTGTTTCTCAAGAGCTCAGAACAGAGTCCAGCACAGAATTGGTTCTTGGTGAACATCTGTTGATGGGGAGAATGATTCAATCACAATGGAAGCAAAAGCAGTAGTTGTCCGTGTACAGAAGTGGCAAGTCCCTGCACTCCCTCACTGGCTCAACAGTGTTAGAAACCCAGGAACAGCAATATGTGTGTTGGTCATCATCATTTTTCTGCTGTTACTCTAGTCCTCAGCTCTCTAGGAAGTACAAGGGCCCCATGGCCAGGAAGTCACTGGCATGTACATTGCGGCCATCTGTGCATTCACACCGTTCTTCAGAAGGAAACATGTTCACATTTTATCTTTAAATTATCAGCGAACCAAAGCATCAACACTACACTTCTAACAAGAGGAGATTACCTTGAACTGGTCTCCTTTTATACATTTGCCTTGGAAGTCGCGAAGATGGAAAAGACCATGCCTGTGAACACTTTTACAATAGGTAGGAAAAAAAGAGGGACAAAAGATTTTAACCAGTTGTTCTGAGTTTTAAAACAATTAACCTTTATCCATTGAACTGACCAAGTCAATCTCTTTGACCTGTAGCCTTGTTAAAACTCTACTATCTTGAGATTTCCAGGAAATGGACTGGAAACCATTTGGAGAAAGTCAGGAACAGATGGAATAGATAACATAGGGTACTGAACCCTCCCTTCCCCAAAAGGTTTAGGATGAAGGCACCACATGTATAGTAGCAAGAGGAGAAGATGCTAAGCTATAGAGGGTGCTTCGGGAGCTTCAAGCTGTAGGTGGGCAGGTCTTGCCCCAGTTTGTGCTATCAACACTGACAGTCGATGCCATTGTGGGTTTCCTCAATAGGGGGTCATCTGTTAGGGCATGTGCTCTTTGAATAGCAATCAGGTCCTTCCAGGGCATCCCTGTGTTTCCAGATAGACTTATCCAGGTTCTTGCTGCATCGTGGTACCCACTGTGATGAAACCGAGGCATCAGAGAACACTTCATGAATGGTGGGTCACCATCTGTCCTTCCAGCAAGCTGCCTGATTGCACACAGAGCTGTCCTCACCCTGGCTCGCACTTTGACCATGTCACCTCTCTTGGCCTCAGTTTCCTCAGCTGAGAAATGGGAATAACCATTTATTTTTAAGGATTAAATGAGATGATTTTTATGTGAGTCCCTCTTCACAGTGCCTGGCACAGAGTAAGTGCTCCAAAATGGTGTTTTTTTTCATGACTGCATCTTCTGACAACCTGCTTCTGAGTCCTGGCCACTTCCCTCAGCTCTACTTTTATCTCATATCTTCCCGTAACCACCATCCACCATCTCATCCTCAGGCCCAGAAACTTGTCAACTGCTCTCTTTGAACGTGGAGCCTCTGTGGTGTAACCCTGTACCTGGCCCAGTGCCTGGAGCACAGCCTGGCTCAATCTAAGCACGTTCAGTACGCAAGCAAGCCCTTCCTGATGGGCTCTTTGAGGGAAATTGTTTTCTCTTCTCCCCACCTGTCTTGCCCCCTCCTCGTCAGCCCACGGTGGAAGGGCTGCCTGTTCTTCCCAAGATGTTCCCTGGTCCATGGCAGCTGGCGCCTTGATGCACAGGCTAAAGTCACTCATGGACTCCCCGCTGCGGCCTTACTTCTGAACAAAGGGGCTGCCTTCCAGGAGTAAAGAAGCTGCAGGTCATTCTGCAATATAAATTAAAACAGAAACTGGAATTAAAAGGAGTATTTTACCCTTCAAGAGCCCAAGACTCTAGGAGGTTAAGCAAATGCTCAAGCTGCATAACCTGGTTTGATCATTCATTCATTTATCCAAGGGGAAAAATGCGGAGCAAAAACCACATAAGATCTTTGCTCTCTTAGAGCTTAAAGTCTAGTCCAGGGCTCAGCAGACTCTTTCTATACAGGGTCAGAGAGTAAATGTGTTAGACTCTGTGGAGTTACAACTACCTAATTCTGCCTTTGTAGCGTGTCAGCAGCTATCACAGACAGTACAGAAATAATGGTGGGGCTGTGTTCTGGTCAGATTTTATTTACAAAAACAGACGAACTAAATCTGGCTTTCAGGCTTTACTTTTTCGACTTCTGGGCTGATGGAAAAGGGACTCATCAATGAAATAATTTCATGGTTCAGTATAAAAGTAGTGGGGAGTCATTAACAAGGTGAAGGGAAGGAAAAAAGTGTCTGAGCTGGCAGAATAGCTGGTGCAAAAGCCCTGTGGCAAAAGGGACCATGGCTCTTTTCAGACACTGAAATAAGGTCTGGAATGCAAGATAGAAGGGCAGGAGGGGACTTCCCTGGTGGTCCAGTGGATAAGCCTCCGCGCTCCCAGTGCAGGGGGCCTGGGTTCCATCCCTGGTCAGGGAACTAGATCCCACATGCACACTGCAACTAAGAGTCCGCATGCCACAACTAAGACCTGGCGCAGCCAAAATAAATAAATAATGAATACTTTTTTAAAAAAAGATAGAAGGGCAGGCGAGGCCAGCTCATGCAGTGAGATGATGGAGAACCACAGTGTAAGAATGTGGTCCTAATTCCGAAAGCTATGGGAAACCATTGCTCTTTTGATTCCAAGGGGTGACTGGATTCTTGTTATGAAGTGCTCACTCTGGCTTGTGGCTGGGGATCCCACTGAGAGCGACCGGGAGAGACTGGGGTGGCCCTGAGCACTTCATTGCAGCCAGAGCCCCATCCCTGGAGCCCAGGGCTGTTATGCA
>NW_006791814.1:2021028-2040085 GCF_000442215.2 Lipotes vexillifer | reverse complement strand
TCTTTCCCCTACTACCTCCTTATTTTATGTTTGCTATTCTAACAAATCTTCCTCACTCTCCACTTCCAAATGAAGAGTCACATTGCAGGATGCATTTTACGGTCCCAGCTCCATCCCATTCAATTTTTCTCACCTTCCTTCTTTCCCCCGCACCCAGCCCGATCCCTCACTAACTTCGTAAAACTTGAAAGTTAAATTTTTCAAAGACTGTTTCTGACAAAGCAGTGGGAATTAGATTTGGTGAAGCCCTTCATAAAAAATTGAAGACACGCTATATTAACATACATTGATTTATTCATAGTGTTTCATTACAAGTAAGTGAGGATCCTGTAATAGCAGGAAAGGTTAGGAGAGCAGGGGAGCACAGTATATTATATTGACAGCTAGGTGGAAATTGAGTCACTTCTGGATTGAATTTGGAGCACAGAAAAGGAATTGGCTAGTAAATAAGGCATGAATTTTACCACCCATTGTCTGTATATCAATGTAGTTGCCATCAGCGCAGGCAGGGGACGGGGGCAGAATTTGAAAAGGATGCTCCAGCACGTCTTCTCCCCTGATGGCCTGGGTTAGCAGACACAGGCAGAACTCTCCAAACATCTGCCTTCTTCTGCCGCTGGGGAAAACTGGAATCCAGCTGCACACAGCTCTCCTGTTTGCTCACCACTATCCACTCAACACTGGACTTTTCTTGGTTCTCCCAAGCCTTTCCCCACCCCAGGTCTTTGCCTGGTTAGTTCCCTCTGCCTAGAATCTAGAGTGCTCCTAGACTCTGTATCACCCCCAGGTATTAGTTCAGTTCTCCCCTGAGATACCTCCCTGAGCACTTTGCCTTAGTTTGGCATTTCTCAGAAGCAGAGCCTGAGACAAGGATTTGAGCACGAGCAGATTATTAAGTGTGGGAAATACTAGGGAGTGGGGAAGGGAAAGAAAGTAGCCAACGATGGGTGTGTTTTCCAGTCAACTACCTATGGAAGCAAGTGGAGTGGCATCCCTCAGGGAAATCCCAGGGATGCTGCAGGGGTATCACAAGAGGGGCCGCGGAATGTATTTATCAACTCCCATTAATCCAGTCTCCAAGGGTGTGAATTAACCAGCACTTCCTGTGAGTACCCAGGAGAAAAGCCCTCAAACAAAGAGAGGCAGGTGTTTGCAGTGCTTGCCCTTGAGAAGGGCTGGAGTAGGCAGGGTGACCAGGCCGCCCCCCAGGGATCTGTTAGATGGGTGCCCCTGCCAGCTCTGCTAGCACAATGGCCAATTCCTTCCGTTCTGTACATTTCTCCTCCTGGGCTCACTGCGCTTCAAAGTCTGGCCTCTGTCCTCGACATGTGACATCAGTTGCTACACGGCACTGCTCCTGCTTCATAGGGGAGAGAGAAGTTACTGCTTTCTCCAGAACATTTGGTGCCCTAGCCAGAAACAGCCAACTGCTTATTTTTGAAGTAAAGTTGGTATATTACCTTTTCTGCCTGGGTTTGGCCTTCCTGACAAGCATGGGACATTCCTGACAAAAGACAAAGTGATGTGGGGTGCCTGTGTAGTTGACTTACCGCGTTCTGGAACAGAAGACTTGAGGACAGGGCCTAGCTTGTGTCCATTGCATTCATTTGCTAGGGCATGGGAGCAGGTCCTGGAATAGTACAGGAGTATGCAGGGAATGGTTGTGGAGGAGCAAATGAGTGAATGAATGAATGAAACCCAACAGATCTGGGTTTAGTCTTGGGTCAGTGATAGGACACCGAATAACCGTGACAATGCCTGATCTGTGTCTGCATGTGACAGCCGCATGAATCTCACACAGGACGTTGAGAGAAAGAAGCTGACGCTAAAGAGTACACTCTGTATGATTCCATTTAGATAAAGTTCAAAGCCAGGCACAGCTAGTCTATGCTGTTAGAAATCAGGGTAGAGGGTATCCATGCTGCGGGGAGGAGGGAAAGGATTGGAAGGGGGCATGAGGGGAAAATCTCGGGTCTGGTAATGTTGTGTCTCTTGACTGGGTGTGGTTAGATGGTCCTGTCCAGTTAGTAAAAATTCACTAAGCTGTATAATTTTCTGTATATATATTATACTCTAATAAAACACTTTTAATAGAACTAGATAAACTAGATAAACAAAAAAACCCTGAGTTTGTCTCTTTAACAACTGTGTAATTTAGAAATGTGCTTCTCAGAGTGTGATCCTTGGGGGCCAGTGCCAGGGATGCCAGCTGTTTTGTTACGTTCACAGCAGGATAAGTGCAGAAGTTGAGAGTGAGCACCTAGAAACATTTTAGGGCCTTGACATTGCTGTGACACCCATATGTGTGGTCAGTGGACACGTCTCCTTGCACATAATGTAGAACAGTTTGGTTATCGCCAAACTCACATGATGAGTCACATGTGATGTGGTCTTTGGATCATTATGGGTTTGCAGTGGACTGGGAAACAGAACTGCGTCTTCACCATAGATATTTCGAAAAGCGCTGGTTTAATACAAATTGTTGCCAGTTGAGCCTCAGTTTCTCCAACATTAAAATGAGAATACTCTGACATCCGCAAGGTTTTAGGGAAGACAAACTAGATAATGCACAAGAAAGCGCCAGAGAGCACCATGTGCAGTAGGGGGTGCATGAGCTGCAGGGTTTTTTTGTTTGTTTTTTGTTTTTTTGCGGTACGCGGGCCCCCCACTGTTGTGGCCTCTCCCGTTGCGGAGCACAGGCTCCGGACGCGCAGGCTCAGCGGCCATGGCTCACGGGCCCAGCCGCACCGCGGCATGTGGGATCTTCCCGGACCGGGGCACGAACCCATGTCCCCTGCATCAGCAGGCGGACTCTCAACCACTGCGCCACCAGGGAAGCCCATGAGCTGCATTTTGAACTAGGCTTCCAGGTAATTCTTATCAGGATACTACACTTGGACACTGCTCTATGGCCACATTGTCCAATGTGATGGCCAGTAGCCACACGGGGTCCCTGCGCTTTTGAAATGTGGCTAGTCCAAATGGAGATGCACCATATGGTAAAATATATACTTGATTTCTAAGACCTAATATGAATAAAAGAATATAAAATATTTCATTAATTTTTCATGTTGATTACAGGTTGAAATGATAACATTTTACATCTACTGGGTTTAACAAAATGTATTACTAAAATTAATTTTATGTTCTTACTTTTTTTCCTTTAATGTGACTATTAGAAAATTGAAAATTATGTATGTGGCTTAAATTGTATTTCTATTGGATAGCGATGCTCCAGAGCATCAGCCGTGGAGTACTGGGAGGCTGGGATCATCTGTAAGGTGGATGCTAACGGCAGAAGTGCTGACCAAGCTCCCACGCCTTCTGATTTCCTCCCCTGATGTTCCTCCATATGGACCCCACCCAGCTTCCTGGGTGAGGCACTGATGTGTTTGTTTGCCGGCTCCTTGTACAGATCAACTACAAGGCCGTGGCCTCATTGGACCCGAGTGCCGACCTCTCCAGCCAGAGGGGCAAAGTGTTCAAGCTTCGGAATGAAACCCACCACCTCTTTGTGGGTCTGTACCCCGGGACCACCTACTCCTTCACCATCAAGGCCAGCACAGCAAAGGGCTTTGGGCCCCCTGTTACCACCAGGATCGCCACCAAAATTTCAGGTATCTGTCCTAGAAAGGGGAAAGGAAGAAAGGTGGTGGTGGTGGTTTTTTCCATTCCTAATATTCCTGGGAGTGAAAAAGGGCAGAGCCAACCGTCACCATGTGACTTTGGAGCAGCAAGGACAGTGCAGTCCCTTGTGTGTCAGTGCTGTAATCTCATGAAGAAAACCTAATCCATGAACTTCCTAAAGTATAAAAAATATATCAATTAGACTAGACCAGAGGGAATGCTGAGTGATTCACCAAATAATTTATCTAGCACACAGTTGCCTTAAATAGTACATTTTCCCCATACAGATTGGTTTGTAAAAATGTGATTGATTTTCAAGAGTATTCCTTTTGACAGTGCAGGGCACACCACAGGTTCTCATGAAACGTCTGATGAATGAATGAACAAACAAATGAGTGAATGACTGTTACAGAGCCATAGCAGTCCAGGATGTCACCTGCCATCACCAGTAGGGTGCTCTCCCCGACCAGACAGCATCAAAGCAGAATTATCTCAGACCCCATTTTTACAATTTACATTTTTTCAGAATACGCATGCAGTTCTGGTCTGCATCCACATTTTGCATAGATACAGACCCACCGTGGTTTTTTGTAGCTTAATGTTTCCACTTATCCTTAAACCATAAGCATCTTCCATATTGCTACATTGCTTTCCTTATAATGTTCTGTCAAGTGGATGGATGTAATTTAATTAAACATTCCCCTGTGGTTGTATATATTTGGTGCTTCCATGTTTTTATAAAATAACGCTTCAATAAACATGTTACAGAATAAAGTTTAATTCCTTGTCTTGGATTATGTCTTTGGGATTAAATTCCAGAAATTGAGATACTGAATTATAACCGATGTGGGTTTAGTAGCTCTTAATACAAATGGCTAAATTACCTTCCCAAGGGATTAGATTTAGTTACACTTCCATCAGAAGGGAGGATCTGTTTATTTGGTATGGAACTTCTTGATTCATGAGGGTTACCAGCCACATCATTGCTACCCTTCTCCAGACGCTTCTGTACCTTGAAGGAACCTACGGGCAGGTTGGAAGTCAGGGCCTCCTTTGCTGAAAGCCTGGGATGCCATGTGACTCTCATCCTACCCTTCCCCAAACACCTCCCTTCTAGGCATCCTGAGTGTCTTGAGGGAGGTGATGAGAGGGGTTTGGGACCTTTGCTAAGCTCCCTTCTCTCTGTTCTCTGTCCAGCTCCATCGATGCCTGAATATGACACAGACACCCCACTGAATGAAACAGACACGACCATCACAGTGATGCTGAAGCCCGCCCAGTCTCGGGGAGCCCCTGTCAGGTGAGGAGGGTGCCTAACCTGGCGTTTGCCATTTTCCTTCTCTGCACCGTGCACGCCTCCAGCTGAATGATGTCACTGGCAATGCCCATAGGCTGGCCAGGAGCAAGGCTTCCTGGAGGAAAAGGGTCCGCAGCCCCAAGCCCCGTTCAGAGGGGCGACTGAGCCAGGAGCCCTGTCTCCCTACTGTGGGCCACTGAGACTGGTTTAGCGGGAATGTGCTGATGGGGACCTGAGGAGGGCTGGGAGAGAACTTTCTGGAACACACTATGGTAAATGTATTTAGTCCGGTTGGAGGCCCAGAAACACAGTATCCTGGCAAGATCACCTTTACGTGTCCAACTGCCATTACAGACAAGTAGACAGATTCACTGAATGCTAAAAACAACCTGCTCAGAGGTTATAAATGGGACACGACCTCGGGGCTGGTCCAGTTTATGGCC
Organism: Lipotes vexillifer; assembly: GCF_000442215.2. Classification (NCBI taxonomy): domain Eukaryota; kingdom Metazoa; phylum Chordata; class Mammalia; order Artiodactyla; family Lipotidae; genus Lipotes; species Lipotes vexillifer. Next base: position 2,034,718 of record NW_006791814.1, on the reverse strand, counting down.
TTGGTGTTCCACAGGGGACTTGAATTCAGAGTCATACTGCTGATTTTAACAAGAGGCTGCTGGAGTCCAGGAAGTCCACGGGCTCACGGCTGTCAGGAAGGTGGTCATCTTTTTTAAATAAGCTACACTATGTACAAGGGCAGCAGCTCCGATGTTGACTGCTGGCTTTTGCTCAGAGCTCAAGGGACTGTAGACCCTGAAAGCCAAGCAAGAGTGTTGGGTAGAACAGCTTTCAAATTAGCTCAGTTCAGTTCAACGAACATGCAGCGAGTATTTTATATGCCAGGAATGGAGCGACGTACGGGGGATGAAAAGGATTCACTTATTCATTCATTCGATAAACGTTTCTTGAGCACTCACTCCGTGTCAGGTACTGTTTAAGTGCTTGGGACAGGCACTCACGCTCTAAAGAAAGTCAAACTCACGCTCTAAAGAAAGTCACGCTCTAAAGAAAGTCAAACTCTAGTTTATAGAGTTTATAACTCACGCTCTAAAGAAAGTCAAACTCTAGTTAGGGAGACAGAAATGTGAAAACATAACTGCACTACAGGGCATGCTTGTGGAGATGCACATAGGCCATTACAAGAGCTCACAGGAGAGAAGTCCCAGAGGACATGACACTGAGCTATATCTTACATGTTGTCTAAGATTTCACCAGAGTGGTAACAGGGTCCAGCATGAACAAAGGCATGGAGGAAAGAGGAAGCTTGCCATCGTGGGGAGCAGCCAGGAATCGTTAAATTTGCCTTAGCATAAACGTGAAGGCAGGAGTGGTGGGGTGGGAACAAGGGCCATGTTTGAGAAGCTCAGCCTTGTTTGAGGGGCCCTGGGGAGCCACTGAGTAGCCACATGCAGTGTCTCTTTTATGATACTGTAGGCTGGGAGACCAGCCGGGAAGGAGGCTATTGAGATGCTCTAGTTACCTGTTTGCCAACCTGGCTCCAACTCTACCCAGGAATTACAGGCACTGAAGCACATAGAATCAGTTCCCATCTATTCTATAGATTTCGGAAAGTGTTCTCTCCTAAGTAAGGTGGGTCTTCAGGCCTTCAAACAGGTGTGGATAGAGGTTGTGGGCACCTGAACTAAGAACGTTTGCCTTATATTCCACACATAGGTTGTTCCAGGACTGTGCTACCTGTGATGAGCCAGAGCGGATGGTGGCTCTGACATCAAACAGGGAGTTGGTTGAGTTACTGTGTTTCTTCCTGTTACTCTTATGCTGCATTGTCATTTACTTCCCTCTATACACTGAGATACATTATCCTCCTTTTCAGATGAAGAGACTGAGGCTCAGAAACGCGCAAGGGCACACAGACAGGGAGTAGGAAGGCTGAGCTTGAACACACGTCCTCCAGGTGCCCAATCACACATTCCTCTTGGCCATCCATGTCTCACCTCCCCTTCACAGCTCTTACCTCTGTCATACAGCAGCACTGGGCATGTTTCAGGGTCTCAGAAAGCCTCCCAGATGGCAAGAGTCTGGCCCAGAAAAGAGAAGCCCAGTATTGTACAAGTTAGCAGCTGACCCAGGGTCAGAGGCCAGATCTGCCCTAAAACCCGGGACCTTTCTATGGTAGACCGAAGTGTCACCTTTCATTGCTACAGGCCTACAAAACTGTCAGCAAAAGAACCTGGTCAGCTGGCACCCCACTCTGTGGCTTCTTGGTGGCTGTGGATTCAGCCCAGCTTCCCACAGTCTTCTGGCTGCTGTGTGTGGGGCAATGAAAAGGATGTGAGTTCGGTGGCAGTGAACCTGGGTTCAAATGCTGATCTAATGCTGCTGTGTGACCTTGGGCAAGATACTTAGTCTCTCTGAACCTCAGTTTTCCTTATCTGGAAAGAATACACTGGCGATATTTCACCAAAGCTTAATGAGATGTACCTGTGAGCCAAAGCAGTGCAGGCTGTCAGAGCGTTAGTTCCTTTGTTAGCTTTGCTTCTTTGTGGAACTTAGGAAGTTCTGTTCAAAATGGTTTTTGCAAATCCACCCCACTACAGGGTCCCAGTGTTGCCCGCTTCCTTCCTGTTCGAATTTCCAAAGCTGTTCAGGACCCTGATTTCAGGGTGGGGAAGGAGGTGCTTTGCTTTTTCCTTAAGAGCCTCTAACTTCTTTCTGGCACAGATTCAGAAAAATGTCTTTTCTAGTTGCCCTGAGAAAGAAATAATCTGTGTCCTTCCTAGTGATAGGAATGAAGTTAATTTTTGTACAGAGGATCAGGGACCCATCCTCAGGATGAATCAGATTATATGTCTGTGAACCTCTGAAAACTCCTCAAAGCCAGCTGAACACAGATGGGAGTAATTGTCACCATGTTTTATTGGGCAACTCCTATGATCCAAGAATTTAATCTCTACTAACCTATGAGTAGTACTATTATCTCCCTGTTTGAAATGAGGAAACTAAAGTTCAAGGTCACAGAGCCTGTAAGTGATGAAGCCGGGGCTCGTACCCAGGCCTGCCTGACTCCAGAGACCAGCAAAGTGGTCTTCTGAAAGACCAATGTTCTTGGGAAAGCTTTTCTAGCCTCCACAGAGAGAAGCCCCTTACACTTTCCTTCTGAGCCTACAGACTTAGTTTGCACATCTGTTTAATGAGCTCGTGCATCCTAAGACCACAGTAAATTAGTAGGTGGGAATGGAAATGCCCCAGTAGCGGTGAGAAATGACAGTTGGCAGGGAGCGAAAAACAGGACAACTCTACAAAACCGACACAGGGACTCAAGAAACAAGGAGGTCCACGTGCCGTAGCCCCTGCTGCCCCTCACAGCCACGAGTATTCATTTGTTATTCCTGGTTCACCCTAAAAAATGTACCATTAGGTCCCACGTCTTCAAGTTAAAAGAGCCAGCTAGCTCCCATTTGATGAGCATGCACCGGCTGAGTGCCTGTCACTATATGTAAACTGTTTGCAACCTCACAGCATTGCCATAATAGCCTCCCCATTGCACAGATATGGAAACTGAGATACATGGAAGCTAAGTGCATTGACCCAAGCCATGAAGAGAGCAAGTGGTGCAGGCAGAATTTAAACCCCATTCAGTCGCCCCTAAGCCAACACTCACATCTCTCTAGCCATGCCACCTCCCTAGGAGAAAGTCATACGTGATGTATTTTGGTGACATTTCCATCGGAAACAAATTTAAAATAAATGTCACTGCTCAAAGGGGCAATGCTTGGTGTCTGGAAGAGTCTGGCTGCTTTTCTTCTCAAGGCTCTAGATCACTGAGGGTGGGTAGACACTGAGTTTCTGGAGTTATTTTCAGACTGTTGCTTGGGCATTTGCCAAGAAGGGAAGAGACTAATCAGTTCCAGCCAACAAGGCTTCCGGGACAACCGCAGTGACAGCAGTGGAATATCACAGTAGACTTCAGTTACTTAACCCTTTGTCACCTTGAACTCTGGGCACTGGAGTGCCCCGTGGGAGGCAGCTGACCATTAAGTCATTCAACAAATATTTACTGAGCAGGAACTGAGGTAAGCAATGAGGATACAGCAGGAAGCAAGAGAGACACACACCTGTCCTGCTGAGGCTTATCATCCAGTAAGTGTACATGTGAACGGGGCAGGGAGGGGACCATTAAGCCATTAAGGAAACAGAATAATGAAACTGGCAAAACAAGATAACATGAAGCCAGTAGAGGCAGTGACTGTATTGACTGAGAGGAAGAGTAGACGGGCTGGAGAGATGGGCACAACCCAGGCAAGCGGACCAGTGTGGAGCCCTGCAAGCAGGGGAAGCATGAGCCTTGAGAAAACAGCAAACTCACTCTGTGACCACAGGACACTGAGAGCTCCCTAGATGCACTGGGTCAGGGATGCCCGGAATCGTGTTTTATAGTTGATAGTTCCTTTCATTCCACTGTAGCATCTGACCGTCGCTCACCCAGTGGGTAAGCTGCACAGGAAATACCATCTCCATTTTAGAGGAGAAGCTGAAATCTAAGATGTTAAGTGATTGGCCCAAGGTCACGGAGCTCGTTACACGTAGAGCCAGTCCACGGACCTAGCTTCCTGCCTCTGAGTTCATTGTTCTGAGTTCCTCGTGCCTGGGATGTCACATGATGCCCGGGTGACCTGGTGGGATGCTGTGGAGTGAATCTCTTCCACCTAGGGAACGAGGGGTAGTCAAGACAATTCTGGTTGCGTGGGCGCAGCCAGTAACTTGTGAAGCCCAGCATAACTCTGAGTGGAGAGTCTTCCTGTTCTCCAACAGACTCACACCTGAGCCTCAGCCTCCAAGCCACACCCACACAGGCTGTTCTTCCTCCTTCTGCCAGTAATGCTCTGACCCTGGTTGAGCCAAACTCCAGCCCCTGCTGTACTGCTTGCTGCCCCTCTGAAGCCCTGTGGCTCTGACTCTGACTGGTAGGACTGAGCATACAGGGAGGCAAGGAGGCGGGGAGGGAAGATGGCCGTGCGGGTCTCCTGCACCCTCATCGCTCCAGCCAAACCACCTTGGCAGTGTGGCCTCTTTTTCTAATGCTCCACAATGGAGATTTATTGCTTTTGCATTGCTTTCCCCAGGCCTTCAAAGATTTATTGGTTTTTAAGTGACAGAATCCCAGAATTGCTTAAAAGATCAATCAAATCGTGACTAGAATCTACGATTCAGCTCGGCACACACCAAGGCTTCTTCCCCCACACCCCACCTGTCGTGCTGATGTGACTGTAGTAACCTTCATAAGAAAGTAACTCGGCCGTGAATTAATCACCCATAATGCAGCCCCTGAAGGGAAGTCCAGGGCAGAGCGCCAGATTCTGTAGCAGACCCTCCTCCGGATCCCCAGCGGGCTTCCTTGAAGATGCCTCCCCCACCCCAGCCCCTGCTCTCTCCGTCCCATCCCGTCAGTCCCTGGGAGCTTTGGGATTAGCTCTTTCTTCTCCCTCTGCCACTCTCGACCCCACTCTCCTGACCTGCCAAGACGGCTTTCTGGTCTACCTGTCGTAAGTTCCTCTTTCTTCAATCCCTCCCCCACCAAGCTGCTGGACTGGTCTTTTGGAAGCACAGATTGGATCAAGTTAACTTTCCTGCTTAAAATTCTTAAATGGGTCACTGGCTTCCTACCGCATTATGTTCAGGCTTCTTAGCAAGGAATTCAAGACCCATCTGAATCTGGTTCTGACCTTCGTTTCTGATTCCATTCCCTTTTACTCTGTCCCTTTAGCAGGTTTCACTCAACGGCACCATGTACGCTTCCTTCATCATTCTTTCATGAGCTTTTAATTGTGTTATACATTTGTTTGTATGTTTTCTTTGGTTTCGTTTCTTGCATGCCCCTCACTAGGACTGTGAGCTCCGGGCAACCTGGAAGTTTGACACTAATGGATTCCTTCCCCTGGGACAGGGTCTGGCTTTCGTAGGTAGTCCAAAAAACAAACAAAAAACAAAAAAAAACAGAAAAAAACAACAGCTAAGTAAGTAAGGAATTCAGCAAATCTGGTGGTACCTGGTAGATACAGGGTACTGTCCCAGTATCTACCAGAGATGCACTGTCTTTACCTGCCTCCTTTTCTGTGAGAGCTCAGTCCAATAGAAATACCTGCGTTGATGGAAATGTCCTATATCTGCTGTCTGATAGAGTCATCACTAACCACACGTGGCTATTAAGTACTTGAAATAGGACTAGTGCGACGGAGGAACTGATCTTTAAACTTTTTATTTTCATTAATTTAAATATAAAGAGTCACACATGCTAGTGGCTACCATTTGGATGTGCAGGTCTGTAGGTAAGATAAACAGTAAAAGAAACAATGCGGATGAGCCTGTGTACTTGGTTGGAGGTGTGTATGAGAGTTCAGTGCGGAGGCAGCCATCATTAGCGTGGTGAGCTCAGGGGCCAGGAGGCCTTCCTGGAGGCGGTATTGCCTGAGACCTGCCAGAGGAGGGGGAGCGTGGCCCAGGAGGAAGCGACATGTGCAGGAGCTGAGGTAGAGGAGATGCATGTTGTGTTCAGGGCACAGAGATGAGGAGAGAGGCAAAGAATTGGGCAAGAGCTATACAGGTAAAGATCTTCACTTGGGATCTGGACTTTGTCCTGAAGGGTACGGGGAACATTGGCAGGCAGATGCCCAACTTTTTGTTCTTCTCTAAGCAGTCAAGCCCTTGTCTGTGCCATTCTCTCTGCCAAGCACGGCATCCTCCACCTCCCCAGCATCCAGGTCAAATCTGCCGCATCCAGGACCATTTCCCATCCTGCAGCAGGATGCGTCAGCTCTGCCTTGGGCCCCCACTCTGCCCTGTGCCCTCCCCTGCGGGGGACTTGCAGTTTCAGTCTCTACCAGCCTGTGACCTCCTTGGGGGCAGGAACTGGGGTCCCACAGGCTCACACCTGAGATCTCTCATGTCCTTCCTGCCACAGCTGACTTCCCAGTCAGATACACTGGAACAGCAGAGGCTCCTAGAATGAGATCCCCTTATGCCATTGACTTATCTGATGGCTCAGGGTCAGATTCTTAATTTCTCTGAACCTCAGGCTGCTTGTTGGTAAAATGGGAATACCCATGGCACGGATTGTTTTAAAGGTCAAATAAGCTAAAATATGTAAAGTGTCATTGGTAGTTGTTCAGTTTGCTCCTGGGGTTGGCCAAGCTGTTGAGACAAGGGGTGGCTGCCTGCCCTTGGTAGTCCTGGCAGGATTATTCTCTGAGTCCTGCTGCAGCTGATGCCTGTTTGCTAGGTGTCCTTTACCATTGTGTAAGATTCACTGCAAGATTGTGCTGGCGTGCATGTGACGTGTCAGGGAATGTGCAGTTGTCTCCAAGGGTGTCACAAAATCCTCACAACGATTCTCAAAAATGGATTCTCAGATGTGAGCACCTTTCAGAAACACCAAATCAAGCAGACGGGGCTAGGAGGTCTCAACCACTGAAGGGCCCACAAAACAAGGAGTAAGGGCAGTGCCCTCTACTTGAAGGAGATGCCACTTGGTGTTGTGAAATCAAAGTGAACAGATCCAAAGCCCCTCAGGAGGGGGTGTGGAGACTCCCATGAGCTCCCTGAACTGAGACCTTATAAATACTGGGACCAGAGTGGGTACAGGGAGTCAGAACCAAGCAGGAGAGGTGAGACCAGATCCTAGGAGATGAATCATGTTTATCTGTTCACTCATTCATTTGTTTATCAATTCATTAACTAATTCAGTCAATAAATATCTACTTTGAATTTCAGCGAACAACCAGACACCGTGCTGAGCACTGGAGACCCAGAAATGAGCTAAACAGGCCCACACGCTGCTGCCATCCTAATGGCAGATATAGCTCTGAACTAACAGTGCCACAGACACTCATGACAGACTGTTATCAGCTGTAGCCCATTCTCATGGGGTCCATGTCACCTCCCCATCCCACCTCTGATTTCAGCTGTGGCTAAGCTGGATAGTTCCGTGCAAAGTTATAGGATCCCACCTCCAGCACCAGCACCCACCCTTTTTTTTCTGCCCTTTGGCCCTAATTCTTTCTCCAAAGCCCCATGGATCTGGCTTAGTCTGAGCAAGCAGGTACAGCTCAGGAATGCAAATAATTTAGTGCTACAGGGGAACTCTCAGCCAATGTGGGAAGAGAATCCAGGCATCAGAGCCTTGCCTCCCATCCTTTGAAAGGACCATTCTGAGGTGCATGCCACACGGTTCCTCACACACCCCCAGTAGGACTGAGCCCCGGGTTCCCACAACGGGAGCCTGCTCGACAGCGCACACTTTGTTGGTTTTTCTTCCTTCTATGTCTCACTTTTTCCTATGAGAGGTGGATCAGCCCCAGACGGGGCGGTCAAGAGATAATGTGAGAGAAGCTGAAAGGAGGCCGGTAGGACTGCAGTGGGGAGAAAATGCAAGAGAGGACGGCACGTGATGAGATTGGATGTGAAAGGGCCAGGTAACCCAGGGCTGTGTTATTACCGTAGCAAGGACTTTTATACTAAGAGCAATGAGGCATCAGAGAAAGGATTTTAAGCAAGTGAACAGTATGATCCGTCTTTTTTAAAAGGTCTTTCTGGCATCGGTGTGGAGAACAGATCAGAGAGGACAAGAGCAGTCCAGAAAGAAGAGTTGGGATCAGTTAGAGTTTGTCCCAGTGAGAAATGAAGGTGATGGACGTCCAGTAGTTGAGGAGGTAACAGGGGCGAGCCTTGGCGATGACTCCTCTGTGGGGCAGGGGGTGGGTATAAAGGACAAAGGCATTGTCCAGGGTGGCTCCCAGGTTTCTAGATTGGTTAATGGGATGGTTGATGGTGCCGTTCTCTGAGCAAAGGAACGCAGAGGGAGGGAAAGGTCTATGAGGACACTTTATCCAGGAGCGGCCAACGGTGGTAAAGGTGGTCTGGGAACTGAAAGGGAGAGTTATGAACCAACTGGGCACGGACAGGCTGGGACCACATGCATGGTTTGGCGAGCCCTGGGGACCTCTGGGGGACCTTCTCCAAGGTCAGTTAGGACTTGCGGCTCGCTTTCCCGGGCTGCTTGAGGCATATTGCACAGAGCGTGCAGCTCTAGCTTGGAGGGCCAGGGGTATGTCACACTGAATACCAGGAGACAGTGTGACATGGCAAATGGCTTCTAAGGTCACTGCAAGTTCTCTTCACTGCCTGATGAGAATCCATGATCCAGCTGCATTTGACAGGTACAGCTAGTTAAGGCTAGAAATTCTGAAACGCAGAGTGATGAGCTACAGTGCGAACTGGAGAACTTGGATTCTAACGTGGCACAGATCCACGCACTAGCTCAGAAGAACATCAAGAGATTGGGCGAAGGAAGCCAGCTTTTAAAGAAAGAAGAAAGTTTGTCGGGAAGTAAAGGAAACAATTGCCAGATTTCCTCCAGGATTCCTTTAATGACTGTGAAGCCCAGAGTGGGATCACGTGAAGCAACCACAGTAGGGTTTTGCTGGTGCGTGGAGCTGCAGTGAGCAAAACTGGCGTGATTACCATCTGATTCTCAGATATCAGCATGTGATGGTGTCCTATTAAGGTAGGGGAGATGAAAGTTCAGAGGACTTATTAACGTGGGGCAGCCTGAGGAGTTCATGAGTCCCTGTCCACGCTGGTAGAGATGAGAAACTGCAGCTACGTTTAGAGGTTCTTTCTTGAAACATCACTTGTTTCACTTAGTTCCCCAGCTCTCTGGGCTGCCTCTGCCGGGGTCTGGGGATTAGGAGTACCATGATGTGGGGAGATGGGAAAGAGGCACTCCCCTATAAACTGTGAGATTTAGCTCTGCAAGTAATAGCACTTGTTGCCAAGTCTCACAGCCTGCTGGGATTTCATCACACCGGATTAGGAAAGAGGAGGAGCCACGTAGGAGAAGCAGCAATCCGAAATAAGGAAAAATGGGATAAATGCTACTGCAGAGCTACACCCACTGGGGCTGTCGCACACTCTAAATATGGCAGCTAATGGGATGTGTAACTATGATTAAAGAGACTTGTAACTACTACCAGTGAAACTACCAAGGGGACTCCAAGTGTGGCACAGAGCTGCACTCAGAAAGATCATCCAGGAAAACAGAAGGGAAGAGGGTGAAACCCAAATAATTTAGGTGGGTTTGCGTTCACTTCAGCACATCCTAACTGCATTGCGGGTCTTCTTTGATCAGCCCTGCAAACAACCCAGCTTCCCAAGAATTGGCTCTGGTATTAAACGATGCTGGATCATGTTCCTTAGGCTCAAACCAAGGAGGAAAAAACAGGTATTTCAGGAGGAGTATTTTAAATGGAGCAGGCGCAGTTGCTGAAACATGAAAAACGAAGGGGTGTTCTATTTTGGACCGTCTGCCGTCTGGACAGATGGAGACAGAGACTGTTACTGGTGTGAGGGAAAGGAGAGTGTGGTCGCCATGTTCACCTCCTACCATAGGACTATTTAAGTTCCCAAAACCTGGAGTGCTGGAGAGGCATCAGAGCAGGGGGTTTAGATTTGGGAATCATTAACATCCAGGTGGTGTTTGAAGCATGGGAGGAGTGGATGAGCTTATCCAGGGAGAGTGTAGACTAACAAGACAGAGCTCTGTGAAACTCTATCAAGGAACCTATCAGGAACCTCTATATGAGCTTATCCAGGGAGAGTGTAGACTAACAAGACAGAGCTCTGTGAAACTCTATCAAGGAACCACGCAGGAGATGGAGAAGGAGTGGCCAAAGAGGTAGAAGAAAAACCAGGGGAGAATTAAAACATGAAAGCCAAAGGAAGAATAATTTAAAGAAAAGGAGATGGTTGACAAGTTGTGATCTGATTTTCTCTAAGAGCTCCAAGCAGCTCTTACAGTAGAAAAGAAGGAAGACACATAACTTGACCCAGGACATGGGAAAAGGAAGATGATGATATCAACCCAAGTGCTTAAAAGTGGACCATATGGTCCAGGCTTGATTCAAAATGCCTGTGAAGGTAGATGTGCAAATAATGGAGATACTGAGGGCCAGGCGACCTCAATGCTGTTGAAGAATCTGTGCCGAGGGTCCAAAGCTGGGAGAGGCTGGAAAGGCAGGATACTGATATTTAGATAATAAGATGATCGAAGCTTCAGTAATGGAACCCTGCTATGGGATAATACGGCTCTCGGTGTGACTGTGTTGGCAGTGATGGTAGATGGATGGTAATGGATTCAAGGCGAAGCCAAGTATTTTAAAGAACAAAGAGGCCAGGCTATGGATGGTAGGGCTGTCTAAGTAGATATAGTTCTTATAATGCTAAACTTCCCACCCTGAGGAACTGGTGAGACCCTTCACAAGAGCACCAGTGACTCTGCATGATGCTTCTCCTGGGTCTCACTTTTTCTCCCACTTGTTTTCTGCTGACCTTCACTTCTCACACTGTTCTGGGCCCTGTGACCGTTTGCATCACTGCTTTGCCTCAGATCTTGCACAGCTGATAACGGATGGCTCTCAGTTTCTCTATCTGCCATCACCCAGAGGTCAGACTTTCAAGTTGGCCTCCATCAAGTGCATTTCCCTAGCCCAATCTCTTGATGTTCTTCTGAGCTAGTGCGTAGATCTGTGCCACGTTAGAATCCAAGGGGGTTTCCTCTCATCCAAAAAGCATTCTGCACGATGCTCACTCCTGCTGCCTGCGGGTGCTCAGACTTGCCTCCTTTCAGCAGCAGTGAGAGAGGTGATCCTGAAGGACCTGGCTTTTTAGTAGGAATAGAACTACTTAAAGGTTAGAGTCTCCAACCATTAGGCAGAAGAAATTTGTACTTACCCTCTTTTACAGTACAACCCATCCTTTTCGTGCCTGGCCACAGCTGCTTGGGGTTTGCTGTTTAACTAGTGCATTTCTACTTGGGTGTAGGCTCACCAAGCAACTTATTAAGGCTATAAATGTATTAAGTAAATATTCATGGCCAGGGCAAGGGGTAGCAGCCCCAGTAGCACAAGGAGGGGTCAAGGGCAAAACTCTAGACCTACACAGTCCGATCCTGTAGCCACCACTATGTGAGGCAATTTAACTTTAAATCAATTCGAATTAAACAAAATTAAAACTTCATTCATTAGTTGCACTATACACATTTCAAGTCCTCAGTAGGCAGATGTGGCTAGTGGTTACCATATTGAACAGCACTTCCATCATCACAGAAAATTCTATCTGACTGCATTGCTCTACACTCTGGGAGGACTGGTAGAAAGAGGTCAGGGCCCATATTTGGTTTCAAACAGGCTATTATATTAATGTAGGCACTTGAAGCCATAGGTAAAGGTCAGGAATCCTGTCATGAGAAATAAGAAATATAATGGGGGCTTCAAAGGCAGAAAATATAAGCCTCACCAAAAGCCAGAGGAGACCTTTGACTGGGCTGACTTGCTGCTGAGACCCTGACCTACTGAACTGGATTTTCCCAAATTCCATTGCATCACCCTTTCCTGGGATAAAGTCTGGGAAATGGTTTAACCCCAGAGTTTTCAAACTTTATCGACTATCAGAATCACCAAGAGACCTAGTAAATACGGAGACCCCTGCCCATCCCTAGGGGTAATGGAATTGGTCCCGAGAATCTGCATTTTGAACAGGCTCCCAGCTGATGATGATGATCCTGCTGGTCTTGAACCACAACTTGAGTACCACCGGTCTAGCCTATAGGTAGACTCAGGTTTGGAGAAAAGAGACTGTAACAGGAAACCAAGTATTTTCCTCTGTGGTGCCAGTTGTTTGTTCATTCTCATGATATGGGGAGGCAATTCTTTTACATTTTATTGTAGAGTTGCCCCTGTGGGTTTTTACAGCTTTTGGAACTCTTACGTCTTTTTTGATGTATGTTTCAGCATGCAGATCAACAGTTTTAGCTTGTAAGGTCTGAGCTAGGATTCCTGCCGGCTTATTTCTCTATCCCTGTCCACATGGGGGCTAAAAATATACCCCTTTTTTCTTATGTTGACAACAATGACTGGTGTCTGAAATACATGTTGTGTTGTTGCATGCTGATAGCATATCTGAATATATCACTTTTGTGCAGATATTGGGGCTTAGGTAGAAGGTAGATGCTGGGTGAGACTGAGAGTCAGTCTCTGAACAAATCTGTATTCTTTCATGGAAGCCTAGAGCAGCCTGGGAGAAACAAATCCATTTCCAACTTTCACTCTATAAAAAGTTCCATATTTTCTTAGATCAGACAAAATATATTGAGTGCCAGAATGCTACTGTGATATGGGCGCGTCACTCAGCTGGCTTGGGATCTGTATGCGTTGTCCCCCTGGGCCAGTTTTGATTATGTTCTTTTTCCTTTTATTGCAGTCAGCAAATCTGAATTTGCTATTGTGGGGAGAGCAGGAAGAAGAGAAAAAAAAAAAAATGAAGGTTTTTAACCTTCAGAAAGCTCAGAGGTTCAGTCTGAATAAGCACAAAAACTTTTCCGTGTGCCTCTGAATTCCTTGAATTTGCAGAACTGCTCAGAATCCCAAGAGAACTACCTTCCACAGAGGATTCAGGCCCCACTTTGAGCTAAAAGGCAGAGCTGAAGTTAAGAGAGAGGATCAGAATTAGGGAAAGTGGGAATAGGAATCAGTGGGGGGAAAAAAGGAGTTTGGTCCCCATCCAGGCTGTTTCAGCCTATTGTTTAGTTTCTTCAATTCAAAGCCATCTGCTCCCCAAGGCTCTCAGATAACATCTCCCCTGCCAGGACACCCTTTTCCTGCTTAATTGAAGTTAGTTTCCAAGAATAGTTGTCCAAAGCAGTTCCCAATGGTGGGGATGTTTTGAAAGTCACAATAGGAGTTGAAGTTTTTGGTTGCAGATGTCTACACATGAGCCAGATGTTCAGAAGGCATCACGTGGTCTGCAACAGCCTTCACATTTCCAAAGCCAGGAGTTCTCTCATTGGCCTCTGTGACTCACAAATGGCTCCTTTGAAACTGTCACCGTCTCTCCATTCTAGGACCTGTAATACCGCCAGTGTGAAGGGAAACAATCACTTCCATTCAGGTTTAGAGCAATGTGTTTCCCAGGCTTAATTATACCACAGGTATATAAATTACAGAAACATGTTAATGCTCCCTTGATTAAAATTATAGAGTGCCTAATTGAAAAAGCATAAACTAAATTGAAGAATTCCTAATTATAGTTTGCTTCGAGGTGTTAATTTCCTCCATAACGAATGCGTAATTTCTTGGAGCCTAAACAGGTAGCCTCTTGTGTCAGCACGTAGGCTGCAGGCAGGTGGGTTGTAATCTTTCAGTTCAGCAGGGTGACAAGGGAGGGTCCGGTCAGCAG